>NW_012136636.1:4073641-4268688 GCF_000956105.1 Propithecus coquereli | reverse complement strand
AAAAAAAAAGACAGGATGTCCTGGTCTTCAACAGCTGCTTGTTTCCCACAATATGAACTTCCTCTGAGGCAGGGAAATAGAGAAGCCTTGCTGAGTGCTGGGAATGGGAGACGGAGAAAGATTCATGGCATAAGAACAACACAAAAATAGATCATTCAGGCATCTCTTCTGTAGGTTTTAATCTTTTTCCAGTGAAAAAGTTGAAAAAATAACATCAGCTAAGTTAACAGTTCAATAAGTTATTTGCCGCAAAGCATCTAGAACAGTGGTAGATGCAAGCATGTAGTAATCAGTAGCTACCTTATTGGCCCAAATATCAAGGATAGCTTCATTTTCCAAAATAATTATCCCTCAAAAGATGGTGTTGTCTTAGATATGAGTCCCTATGAAGTTCTTCAGACTATGATGTATTCTTTTGAATACTTTTTTTGAAAGTACTATTATGGGAAATATATTGGCTTGAAGTGAATTCAAGCAATGGTGTTTCGATGCTTATTGTAATAGGTCAACTGATACATTTTTAAAATCAAAGCAATTTAATACAGATATATTTATTTCCTTGGATTATGATTTTGCAATGTTAAGTTTTAGATGTTGAAGTAAACAAGGTTTTTCTAAGGATCGTTTTATTAATGCAGTATGTGGTTCAGATACACAATTCCAGAGAGAAACAAAAACAACAAAAACTGCTAACATTACACAAATTTGGCATTTGACTTTCAGTACAGCCATAAAAAAGAACCAAAAACATTGCCACTCAGACCATCGGGATGTGAGGGTGATATGGTTTGGGTAACTACTCTGAGACACTCAAACTGCTATCCAACAATGAAGGCATTAGATGCGGGTGAAGAAATGAATAACTTTGTTGTCATTAAATATGGGTGGAAACGGCAATATTTGTAAAATCACTATACTATTTTAGCTAATTTCTAACATATGAAATGAAATTAGTAAATATTGTAAGTAGATATGCAATTATTTTGTCTATTATAAAGTTTGAGTCCTGGGTGTGGCCATTTACCAACTGCGTGAGACCTTAGCCAAGATGCTTAAATTCTCTGTGCCTCAGTTTCTCCTGTTGTAAAGTATGAATAAAAGTACTTATTTGACTCATAATGTTGTTATGAGATAATGTGTATTATTCATGTATTAAATCTTAAGGCACTATGACACAAATTAACAGTGCTTATGGTCACTGTAGTAGATTTGTTAACTGTAATCGTTTAGTTGGTTTTGGCCAGTATTTGGGCATTTATGGCAGTATTATAACATTTTTTAGTCTTTTCCTTCTCTGCACATTTGCAGATGTTTTTTCCTCCTCCATGGATTTTGCTTGCCAACTTCTTCTACCAGCCTTATGTGACTTTTCTCTCCTCTGAATGCTTGTAAATCTATATTCAATTTTCTTGTGACTCCAGTCACATGCCATATATTCTAAGATCATGTATAATAAATATCGGGCCTCAATATGATCTAGTCACACAAAATACAGACAATAGAAGACTAGGGTTTGAGAATTGCTTCTGCTGGCTAAAATATCTATCATCTAAAAAAGTCACTTAAAACTCCTTGAATCAATGCCCTCCAGCCAATGCCAGTAGGAACACATCTCTAGTTAAACAACTGGTGTTATTACTTGTTGCAGCAGCACGAGACAACCCAGTGTGGGAAAACATGGGCATCTCAGTAAGAGGCTGTGAGAAAGGACTTAAGGATTTAGGTTTGTGTTAGGTGATTGGGGAGGGTTTAAGAGTGGGGCTTTGCTCTGGACCAGCTGCTGTCGCAAAGCAGAATGCAGGATGTCATGGGCGTTCTATGATTGAGGATCTTAGTAAATCTTATCTAGAAGGGATGACTGTGGTGAAACTAGTTTGTAAAGAAGTAGCAGTTGTTCATAGGAGCAAGGGTAGAGAGATGCTTAACCATTTCTGTGGTTTGGACAATGTTCACATTCTTTTCTGTGCTCAGACATGATTACAGAGTGCTCTCTGATCTATCATGGTCACAGAACCGTCGTGTCTGATATGATGATTTGTGAAATTGTTTGTGTTCAACAGCACAATACCAAGACCTGACTATGCCTGGCAAACTCTATAATGACGGAGAAAGCTTCTCCCTTTCTCAGCTATTTTGTTATCTATACATTGGGCATACAATAGTGATGTTGCAGGATTATGGGAGGGATTAGAAAAGGTTTTAAAGTATTTAATGTCCTATCTGAAAAATATTTAGCACCTGATAAAATTTAGTTTTATTTTGGCGTTACCTTAGACATCTGCAGAATACATAGCCCATTCCAGCTCTGTTGTTGTGATTCTCATCTTGATTTTCCCCGATTTTTCCATTTAAAAACAATGAAATAAGACCCTCTGTTGCAGCCTCTTCTATTTTGCTTACAATTTATATTGGGCAACAAATCTTGAGAATTGTAGAATGAACTAGGTTTAATTTCTGATTCCTCCCAAGAGTTATGGAGAAGGAGGAATGGGAATTAGGTGGGAAAACACCAGTGAAAATGAATGTTATCACTCAAATAGCACCATCATCATCATATTTAAGCTTTTGTTAGGTGTTATGCAGGGATATGGATTTTATTAAAGGAAAAGAATAACAAGATTAATTTTAGTTAAACCATTGTTTCTTTAAAAATTTCAAAGGAGAGTCATTTTTCCCAATAGCTATAAGGAAATCTAAAATGGTTAGTAGTAACTTGTTGCTAATGTACTTCTGAATGTTACTCCCCTCTCCCTTTATGGTGGCTAGAGTGAGAAGATGAAGCTACCTCTAGTAAAACATGCTGAAATTTAAAAAAAAAAAAAAAATTGGAAATAACATTGTTAAAAAAAACATTGTGGAAGGTACTTACAGCTCAAGAAAAAATTGATAAATATTTAGTCTTTGAAGAGTGAATATTCAAAAATTAAAGGACCTGTTTTTCTAACTCCCATTTTTTCAATTTTCAATGTATTTATTATAAATCTTTCCCTACTGAAATCTTTGGTGTGAGGGTTTGGTTACAGAAAATTTAGGCAACAGTTTCATAATTATTCATATGCTTTTTAATCATGATTTAGATTTCCTGGAGTTAAAGTATTAAAATAATGAAAAATGGAGCTATCAATTCAATTTCATAAATATGGAATAAGATTTCCAAGACTGTCTGGTATGTGTGTATATATGTATGCATTTGTATATAATCCTAAAAAGTAATATGTAGACATAATATTACTAAATGTAAATATATATGCTAATAGTATAATCCTGATAGATCATTTATGCGTAAACAGCAGGCTGAATTTGTATATTTGAGCCAATTTCTATTTGAAACAGAGAATCTTATTTTAAAATATGTATGTATATATCTCTCACACTTATAATTAGAGTTATTAGCTGTTTCAATATAATTTTTAAAATATAACTTGCAAATAATTATTTGTTTTGATGTTAGGCTTATTTTCATGACAAATAATCACAGTGTTCTCTAACAAAAGACAAATAGAAATTTTCCAAATCCAAGTTTTAAATTAATCATGGAAAGTATCTTATTTTCTTGCTTTATTTGGTTTGTCTTTGAATACATGAAGGGCTTACTTGGCTGATGTTGTCGGCTTTTCCTTTCTGATTTTGTGCCAATTGTGAGATCGAGGTCTATGTAGAGTTGAAACCTGTAATAATACACAGCTGGACTCTTCCTTTCTATGTGTATGTGTGATGTTTGTTGCTTTTTCAGCAAACTGCTCAAGGAAAACCAGAGTGAATTTGAAAGGTTATAGTGAAGTCAGCATACTAGAATTGCATTTTATTGTCAATGTTTGAAAGTTAATTTACTGATGAAAATGCAAAGTTTAAGAGAGATTAAAAGGCTTGCTCAAGATTCACACCTGGTTAGTGACATAGCTTCTGCCAGGCAAACAGTTCTGCTCATATTTTATCATTAAAATTCCTTTTATTCATTAGTATTATTAATCAATGGTTGCAATGATTATATATTAATCTAATATACAATATACATATTAGTATAATTTGTATAATACATTGATATATAATATGTGTATATTAATATACATTAGTATAGCACACATTAGTAAGTTCCGTAGATTAATTATTTGTAAAACATTTATGACTAGCCTCAGATATCTGTACATTGTTATTATACAGGTAAAATAAAGAGATGAATCATCATTTTTCAAGATTTCATAAAACAAGCACAATTTCCACTATTGTTTAGCATCTCAAATGTTAAAAGGCAATGATATATAATTCTTTTCATACCTCAGTTAAGAGCTGAATATTCCTATGAATATTTCCAATTGTCAGAAGTCATGATAGATACATTTTTAAATAAGACAAAACAGTATCATTGATTGCCATTGCCTTGCATTCTAGGAGCATCCAGTAAATTTGAGCAGCCTTTGATCTCCCACTTAACGCAGCCAGCCATTTTTTTCTCTTAACTTAATTTTTTTATTGGGCTTTTCGGTTATCACTTCCATAATGAGATCCAATTATTTTCCACTATTTAAATAAATATAGTAGGCTACAGTTTGAAGGAATCCCAGTATCAGCAGGGTGAGACAATGTAAGAACCAAAAGGCCTGATTGCAAAGCAACTTTAGCATACTAGAAATAGTGGCTCCATGACTGGTAGTGTGAACTGCATGTCTTGGGTGTGTCTGCCTTCGTTTCTTTGTGGAGGATGAACAACTAGGACATAATGGGACAAGTTTAAAATAAAATTTTAAAAAAGGAGGTGATGTGGGCTTTTAAACATACATAAGCAAGTTTCTTAATTGTGCTTTTCTCAATTGCTCGTTTCACATGTAACTTTCCTTAGACATTGAAAAAAAATCTACCATATAAAATACGTGAATCTTCTCTGGACCCGACTACAAATGTCCTATATTCTAAGTAAATGAAGGAAAGGAGATTTGAAGAAGTCCTGTCTTCATCCTAGATATCGCTGCCATTTTGTAGGTAAAAATCTGCAATCACTTTACAATCTGCTGACTAGAAAATCCCTAATAAAATGCTTAAACTAGGTCAGCTTAACATAAAATTCTGTTGCAAATCCGAATAATTATTTTCTCTCTGTATTTTTATGTGTAGCCACTCAATGTTGAATGAGGAGTACTTGTATTTTTGACATGCTCCATGAAAGAACTACCTATTCAATTAGAAATTGGCAATACCCGAGAAATTCAGTATTCTTTCTCTTCCATATTTTACCAATAAAAGAAGATGATTTTCCTGATAAATCAAAAATAGTTTCTGAATTGTATAATTTTTTAAAGTAGATTTTTTTAAAAAGATACTTTTTCTCTACGATTCCACTCCTATGTATATACCTAAGAGAAATGAAAAAATAAAAATATGTCCACTCAAAAACTTGTATACAAACATTCATAGCAGCACTATTGACAATAATCAAAAAGGGGGAAAAGTTATATGT
Organism: Propithecus coquereli; assembly: GCF_000956105.1. NCBI lineage: Eukaryota > Metazoa > Chordata > Mammalia > Primates > Indriidae > Propithecus > Propithecus coquereli. The sequence goes on along the minus strand of NW_012136636.1, from coordinate 4,263,236 downwards.
CCATCAAGTGATAAATAGATACATAAAGATGATATATATATATATATATATATATATGTAGAATGGAATATTATTGAGAGGATAAAAGGAATGAAGTTCTGATGCCTGTTAAAACATGGATGAACTTTGGAAATATTACGCTACGTGAAAGAAGCCATTCACGGAGACCCATAGTTTGTCATTCTGTTTATAGGAAGTTTCCAAGACAGAGAGACAGAAAGTAGAATAGTGGTTGCCTCAAGCTGAGTTGAGTGACTGCTAATAAGTACAGGTTTTCTTTTGCGGGTGGTAAGAATGTTCTAAAATTAGAATGTGGTGATGGTTACACAACTCTTTATGCTAAAAAACACTGAATTGTATACTTTAGGTGAACTGTAGCATATGTGAATTATATCTCAGTAAAGCTGTTTACTTTTAAAGATAATATTTTGTTTTAAAATCTAGTATATTTAAAAAAAAACATGTTGGTGAAGCAATAGTGTAAGAATAGATGTGGGTGGCTTGACTTTAGGGAAAATAATTAAATGTGACAATAGTTTCTTCAGTTATTGCTACTTGAAGGCCTTTCTGGACTAAACTAAATCTTTAATTTCTTACATACAGCATTCTGATGTCATAAATTAACAATAGTAACAACAAAAATATCCTTCAAGTTTGAGAATTAGAGTAGTAAGATATTTTACATCATAATTGCTAATAAATAATTCCAGTAGAACAACATCAAACATGCTTGAAAAAGTTTAGAATTGGTTTTAAGAACAAAAATTTAGTGTATCAAGTAAATTACCTATAGAAAATTTTATTATCACAAGTCATTCAACCAGTACTTATTGAGCATTAGCTGTATACTATCCATTTGTAGTTATCTGTATACTGTGCAAACCATGCAGGCGATGATGTTTTCTTGCCAATGAGCTTTAAATACGATAGGAAAACAGATTTGTCCACATATAATTGAGATAATAAGACTAAAATAACTCTCACAGTAATATGAATAACTTATAATTTCTAAAATCATATGTCCAGCTCTGTAAATTCAAGACTCAGATATCCAATGACCTACTAAAAAGCTCTCTTGGCCATCTCTATTTGCATATATAAGAGGCAGCTCAGGCTTTGCACAGGCCCAACTGGACTCCTAATCTCTATGCCCACCCACCTTGCTCTTCTCTCCACTTCCTTCCCATGCCAGTGGTCAGACCACACACATTGGAGTCGTCCCTAACTTTCTCTTTCTTTCACTCCCCACATCCAGTGTAGTCCATTGGCAGATCCTGCCATTCTTCCTTCCACATAAATCGGCTTCTACCAGCTCTCGCCTTCCCAGCTGTGCTCATCTCTCCCCGGGATCATTGCAGGGTTGTCTCTGCTCCCTGTATCCGCTCTGAATCTCCGGCACAGCAGCCAGAGTTCGCCTTTATAACTGCAATTCAGGCCATGCCCTTCCCTGGTTCAAATTCCCCAAAAGCTTCCTATTATACTTAGAATAAAATCCGCGAAGTCTGCACTTGCTGCTCCCTCCTCTTGTGGGAGTGTTGCACCAGCCCCTCCTAGGCCCTCAGCAATCCTCACAAATGCTGTTCTCTCCGCAAAGCTTTCCAGTCTCTTGTACTGTCTGCTTGGAATCATCCTTCCATATATTTGCATGGTGCCGCCCTCATTCCAACCAACTCTCCCCGCCTCTGCCACCTGCTCAGAGGCCTTCCCGCATTCTAGTCATCTCTGAGCTCTGCCCATGTAACTCTTCCCCACAGCCCTTACGCTTCCTGCGATTACGTCAGACAAACGTTGGTTTATCTATGCACTGTTTCCGCTGCTAGAGCAAAACCTCCCTGAAGGCAGGCCTAAGACAAGGCTAGGTGTGGAGTAGATAGTGGATAAATATTTGTTGAATAAACAAATGTGCCGGGAGGGGCTCAAAGCAGCTTCACCAGGGATGATCTCTTTTCTCCTAGACTTGAAGAACAGGCAGGATAAGGACAGCTAGAATGAAGCTAGATGTGACAGTGGCAACTGAACTTAAAATAAGGAAAAAGGCCTGAGTGAAAGAATACGTTATGTTCAATAAAAATAGGAGTTTTGGGGTGAAATTAGTGTGTAGTATAAAATTGAAAAATTAAGTTGAGGTCATATTTAGGGGGACCTTCAACATGAATACCAAGAACTTTGGACTTTATGTTATTAGCAATATGTAAACCCACAAAGGAATTTTTTAAATAAATTTCATCATGTATATTTGAGGTTTATAACATGATATTATGGGATACATAACATATACTAAAATTTTACTATAATGAAGCAGGTTATTATCATCTCACGTTGCTTTTTGTGTGACAAGAGAAGCTAAAATCTATTTATTTAACAAAAATCCCTAATACAATACCATTTTATTAACATTAGTCCTCATGTTGTACGTTAGATCTTTAGACTTGTTCATCCTGCGTATTTGCTGTTTTGTATCCTTTGACCTACCTCTCCCCATTTCCGCCCCCCTACCTCCTGCCCATGATAAACACTGTGCCATTCTTGATCTCTATGCATTTGAGCTTTCTTTTTTAATATTTCACATGTGAGTTCATACAATATTTTTCTTTCTGTACCTGGCTTACTTCACTTAGCATAATACCCTCCAGGTCCATCCATGCTATGGCAAATGGCAGGATCTCCTCCTTTCTTAAGGCTGAGTAATAATCCATCATGTGGACTATCCACATTTTCTTTACCCATTCATCTATCAAGGGGCATTTAGGTTGTTTCCACACCTTGGCTATTGTGAATAAAGCTGAAATGAACATGGTAGTGCAGATATCTTTATAAGGTAGTGATTTCATCTTCTTTGGATATATTCCCAGAAGAGGAATTACAGAGTCATATGCTAGTTGTAGTTTTAATTTTTAAGAACCTCATGCTGCTTTCAGTAATGTTTGTACCAATTTATGTTCCCATTAATAGTATAATAGGGTTCTTTTGGTGCCACACCTTGCAAACTTTTGTTATCTCCTGTCTTCATGATGATAGTCATCCTTATGAGTGTGAGGTGATATCTCATAGTAGTTTTAATTTGCATTTTCCTAGCGATTAGTGATGTTGAGCACCATTTTATATACCTGTTGGAATTTAAAACTGATGAGTAGTCTAATTATGCCTTTGGGATAATAAATTAGTTTTTTTCTGAAAACTTACAATAAGCAATAATAGTTACTGGAGGATTTGTTAAAAGGAGGTCTATTTTGTATTAGTCATATCTGTTTTCTATAAAGGTAACAGTCCCTTAGAGAATGGACTGGGCAGGAAAGCTAAATGAGTAAGCTGGCCTGGTTGAACTTTCTAGGGAAGTAAACCTGGAGAGGGTTTGCCCACCTAACAGCATTCACATTCAATTTAATTTTTTGAACTCGAAGGTAAACAAAGCCAGTTGGCTGGCAGGATTGAGCCTTAAGGCTGTGAGCCTGCAACAGTGGTCTCAGAGCTCAAGTCAAGTAACTCATGGGGCTGCTCCTTGGGCTGGATACACCACAGGACACAGGCTGCCTTCACTGAAACTGTCGCCAAACATAAAATAATTATTTTCACAAATATAGAAATGGATGAGTTGTACCTCCATTTTTACAGATTCTTTTAAAGGAAAAAATAAATACTCACTATGCAACAGTATCAATATTAATTCAGCTATATTTCCTGAAAGCTTTTAAGAAGTTAAATTTCACATCACACAAAATGCACAAATATTGGAGGGAAAATCTAGATTTTACCATGTGTCTGCTTTCACTTTTATCTTATTGTCTGAAAAAATATCTGACATCTAGAATGTATTGTTTAAATGGTTATAAGAAGAATAATATCCTGCAAAGGTTTTTTAAGTAGGGATGATCCAAAGTCCCCAGGGAATGGGTTAAAGAGTTCTGGGACATGCAAGGTCACCAGTAGTAATGGTGACCAGGTAGAAACAGGTGGTTTCCATGGAGACATATTCTCATCAAGGCCACTGTATTTCTCATTTGTTTTATGATCTTAGTTTAATTACTCCTATGCACCTTACTCTTTTAAATTAACAATTGAGATAGACAATGATGATCTCTTTAAATTAAAATATAAATCAGAGAATTATAGGTGAGATTCAGACTGTTTCTGTTCCCTAAATGATAGGGTACTGAGGGATGGATAGGAGCTTAGAAATTTCAAACATTTCTAAAGGTTTCTTCTAAAAAACAAAAATTGATATTAAGTGCATTTTTCTAAATTTAAAACCATTCGTATGAAGAATTTTCAAAGTGTTTTTTCATGTTTATATTTTCATGAATATGTCCAAAATATTAAAAAAGAGGGAAGACTTAATATCTTTTATCACTCAGGATTATGTATCTTTTGCCCTCTTGACCTTATGAAGCAGGTGCTGAGCACTAAAACAGATTGTTCTGCTAAAAGTTTGGACCAAAATACAAATGTTCTTGTTGTTCTCAATCAAATATTTTCTTCAAATGACAAAGGATTTGTTAAGTTCTTTTAAATTTGAGAAGATTCTTGTGCCTCCTCCTAAATAGAACTGCAGACTGTAATCCATTTACATTTGTTTAGGTGAAAAGCAATGAAATGACTCTCACAAGTTCCATCTTTTCAGTTGGATAAATTGTTGATTGTTCTTATTATAAATCAAAAAGATATATTCACATTAAAAGAAATGCCTGAAATTATTTATTTTGTATAATAGAAGGACACAAAAAAGAAATTTTCCTTTCTTTTATTTTCTAATAAATCATATTTATCCTCCTTACGCCACACACATTCAACAGAAACTAAAAGTCTGATCCCATCAGTGACAGCTTAAATAACTTACACATCTATGATTAAAATGGTATGAGGACATTGACTTGGTAAATGCATAAGATCACATCTACCTTGTATGTTTGACACTCTGAAAATGGGGCTTCTCTTTAAATACTTCAGCTTATTGAGTAATTGTTCAAAATATTTACTGTTCTAGCAAACATTGTTCTTAGCAGACATCTTCATAATGAAGCACAATGAAAATAAAAGAAATATTAAATAAAATGGAAAAAAATGAAAGTTGCAGCAAGGTAATGTTAGGCATTATTACAATCTCAATGTATCTTACAAATTCATATGTTGGAAACTTGACTCCCAGCAAGGGAGGTGGGGCTTTTTAGGAGGTGTTTATATCATGAGGTTAAAGCCCTCAGGAGTAGATAAATGCCCCTATTAAAAGGACTCATAAGAGTGGGTTGTAGTTCTCTCTCTTCTGCTCTTCCACCATGTGAGGACATGATGTTCCTGCCCTCTGAAAGACTCAGCGTTCAAGGCACCATCTTGAAAACAGAGAGTTCGGATCCCCAACATGCCAGTGCCTTGCTCTTGGACTTCTCAGCCTCCAGAACTGTGAGACATAAACTTCTGTTCTTTATGAATTACCTAGTCTCAAGTATTTGGTTATAGTGGCACAGAATGGACTAAGACAGACATATTTAATAAATGATGTGTTAAGACATAATTTTTTACAACAAAAACAAAATACTGGGTTTTCTTTTTAATTCCTGTTCACTTTAGAATTAATATATGAAAGATTGCCAAGACTTCCAGTATGCTTTAGATGGTAAGCCTTATTATAAATTTCTAACCTTATGCATGATAATTGATACAGGTGACCTATAAACTGTGTGTGATCTGTTTTGATAGTATAGATAATTTTGATGCTACTTTTATACCTGACCTTTTAAATGGAATGTTAGGATGAGTTTTAAAGATAATGAGTTGCCTCAGAGGAACAATAGAGTTGTCTATCAGCATATAATTTGAAGACAACAAATAAAAATTGTACTAGATGATATAGATATGAAGTAAAGAAAAGTCCCAGAGTCACTTATCTCTGAAGGAAAAAAGAAAATATACATATATAAAAGAAATTTAGAATAAATAGAGAAGAATATGTTAAATTAAGAATAATAAGAAAGAAACCAAGACATAGGGAAATAATTGTCCAATTATTTTTTTCCTTTGGTCTTTAAATCTCAGTCATCTTTATAGTGTTCTCAATTTTCAGAATGATACTGTAAAAATCACACATTATTAAAATAGTACGTAAAAGTGACAATCAAAATCAGGCATATGGAATATAACCTAAAATTTCTAACTGAAAAGTAGAATTTCTACTGCTTCTGAAACAAAGTGATTTTAAAAGACTTTATTGTATATATAGCGTTTAAATGTAAGACAAAGATTTAGTTCTAACAGTTTGTGAACTTCATGGATCTATAATTCTCAAAAGGTCTGAGAAAATAAATACTTTCAGTATTGAATGAATTTTCCAGTAGGTGGTCTATATTAATAAATTTTATAAGGTGACCATATATGTTATTTTTTACTTCTGGAATTAATTTATTGACTAAAATAATTAAAATTCTTAAAAATCAGACATCTCAATTTTACTTCTGAGTGTTTTGATCTTCTTTTTTTCCTTCAATGAAGTATAATTGCCATTAGGGCTGCATCATGGCTGTGTGAGTGTGTGTGTGTGTGTGTGTGTGTGTGTGTGTTAGATACGCCTTATACACACATACAAACACATATGCACACACATGATGAAGCCCTGATAACATTAAAAATACTCACTGCTACTATTCCGCTATGCTTCCTACATATGTCCATGCTCCTTGAACTGTCCTGAGTGGAAACTGCTTCTGACTGCTCTCCCCAAGATTTTTTGGATTAATCTGAAAGAGTCCCTTCCAGTCTTTAACTTTATGGAAATGGTCAGGACTGCTTTTTCACTTCTCTTGTTAGAGAACCTTGAACTCGTTGTCCAAACAATAATAGGAATGAGAATACAAATCAAACTCCTGTTTCATTTTTTTATAATCTGTATGTATGCATTCGTTTTCCCTCCCTTCGTAATTGAGATCGTCTCATTTGCCGGGAGTTCCCTGGTTTTAAAATTACTTCTCCATTCCACATTGTTCTCCTCCTGTCTTTTTCCCACCATTTTCTCTTCTTAAATTGAACAAACAAACCTTGCCCTTTGATCATTAATCATCATCTCCATATATCTCTTTCTGCACAAAACTTGCTTATCCTCCAAAATCACTCTCAAATTCATTTAACTTTTAGAAATCTGCAGCAATTTTTAACAATAATCAGAAAGCAGACATCTCCAGGGCTTTCTTATTTTCCCCAACATAAATTGTTCCCAGTCTGCTACAATTCTCTCCCAAGCCCTTAACATTCTTCACCAGGAGTTATTCTGTCATGGACCCAACAATGGGAAGGAATCTTTGAATTTTCTATAGTTTGACACATGTTATCTGCCTGACTCTTTTTGCCATGTAATAAATATTTTCCTGGCTTCTTCCTTTTGATATTGGATAAGTCCATCACCAGATATAACTTTGTTCATTCTTTTTTGTTGTTTACAAATAGATTCTGTATACAGGGTTTGTTGTATGTGATATCTATTTAAGTAGATAATCAATATCTATTCTCTCACCTGTTTTCACATCAAATCAATAAGGCAAAATATCACATATGGTTGGCTTCCTCTTTTTTTTGGATAAAGATCAAAACTTGTGAAGCAGTCAAACAATGTTGTATTTTGTAAAACTGTATTACAAGGGCAAAAATTCTGATCATCTGGAAAGAAATAAAATTTATAATTATTGACTTTATTTGCATGCATGCATGTGGCAGACTTGCTAATTTGTGATTTAGTTGTTTTGTATTGAATTATCAGAGGCTGCAAAGACACATTTAATCATCATTAATTAAAGGCCTTCGTCTACCAGAGGTGCTGTATGTGTGTGAAGTTGCACGAGGCCGGGCTCCCGACCTCGGATTGTCTGTATTTGATAAGAAAGATTTGCATGCACACAGATACCTTTGATACCAATCAAATTATAAGACAGGTATGCCATAAGGACACAAAGGAGTATTAATTTTGATTGCTTTGATTAAAAAAAAGCCTTTATCGGAGGGATAACATTACATGTGGATCTTAAATCATCTTGAAAGAAAGTGTCCATCAGAGGGAGGCAAAGACATATCCTGAGAATGACAGTTAAACTTGGTGATCAGTGTGACCATGTTTGTATTAATAGAGAGACAACCCAGGATACAGCCATCCCAGATGAAGCCGAAACATAATAATATTATATAATGAATAATGACATACATATGTATTATAGCTTTAATAAAAATATGAGGCATAGGTCTTTATTTGAAACTATATATTACTCTGTATTATTTGCTTTTCTGTTACATAAATGATAGCATGATAAAACAACAATAAAACTAGTGAACAGTGTCAATTAATAATAATTAAGAGAACTAACTAATCAAATAATATGCATGATTAAAATATAACAATATTTTTATAATATTGTTCCCTTTCTCAGTTACAGCAGTTTATTTTAGCTTCTTGTAAAACCATTTTAGAAAGAAAATACATAAAAATAGGACTAATTAAGCAGGTATTACCTATATAAAAAACTGATGTGTTTCTTTCTGTTTCGTGGTCCAGTAGAATATTTTAATTGTTTTTTCTTTTTCCGACAATGCTTCTCTGGACTGACTGCAGCCTTTAGGACATCCTTCTTCTCTTTTATGGTAAAACTGAATACACACAAATTTCACTTTGACTTGTAGCTCTGCTCTTATCAGACACGTATGACATTGATTCCAGGAGTCCGTCCAATGTGATGACATCAAGCTAACTATCCTCTCAACAAAAGCATTGGGACCTGGAATACTTAGGATTTTACTTAACTAACAACAGCAAGTTTTAGACTTGCAGGAATAACTTTCCTTCAAAATGCCCATCCACTTTTCATCTAAGGGCTTGTTTTGGTAGACCAGCTCTTTGTCAGTTGGGCCCTTTGCATCTATAAATTGACCATACCAGCTACTTGTGCCTAAAATGTCTGACGTTTTTAAACATTCCAAAACATATTAGATGGCATCTTAATTTAAATCGCTCTTTCTCAGGAAAAATGCTTTTAAAGTAAAGAGGTAATTTGAACTTGTGAAATCTAAGGTGGTTTCCAAATAAGTTATAATTCTACTAAAGAAACTGAGAAAAGACTATTTAACTAGTTTGCCTCTTTCTGGTAAAAATTAAATATATATATATAATATGTATATATAAAATTAAATATATGTGTATTTACTTTATATATATTTAATTTGAAAGAAGTCTTGTTTCAAAAAAATATGTAATTTTTTAACTTATATGAGTTTTTATCATGTCCTACACACAACATTGAATAACTCAAGTGTGGTCAGTTCATCCCTTTCCAGGCTAACTCTAGCCTCTTCAAAGGTCATCAAACAGTTTTGGAGAAGCAGCATATGTATTTCTGCATGCTGTAGTTCTTTTCTTCATTCACATCTTCAATGGGCATCAAATTAGTGAGGACCATCCTTCTTGTCCCACACTTTGAAAGCATGATCTTAGGACAGGTCAACATTTTATCATATTCTCTATGGCTAGCAATAATGATAACCATCTTGTCTACAGAGGCTATTTCCTTCCTATCTGTGATTTCAAAAATCTCATAAAGTGCTTCTGCATGTTTTGAGGAAACTGAATGGTGACCAAGTTTCATTATGAAAGCTTCCATATCACAGGAAAGCAAATTCCACCCCACTTCAGTGGTGTTGTATATAAGGTATGCTGGAACTTTAGAAGGTAATATTTTCTTTTGTTTGTTTTGTTTCTCGGGGAAGTGTATAGAGTTTATAGTCTCAATTGAATTTGCCAAAATTTATGTTTATAGCTTCTGTTAAATATGCAAATAGATGATCAGAGTCTACTTTGCATTGGGCAAGCTATCAACAATCAGCAATTTCTGTTTTACGTTTTCTGTGGCTTTATTAAAATCTTTGCAGAAATCAAGATAATGGTTTAAAACTCCATGTTCTAAACTAAAGCCCTGATAGATAGAAGAACATTTTTAACATTTTTGTTGTTGGTGGTGTTTCTGTAATTGGATGCATCTCTTCATATACTACAAAAAAAAAAAAAACCACACACAACTGTTTGTAGTATCAGACAAAACCAGCTCTATGCTATAAGGGCTAACACATCTGTTATCAAAATTCTTTCTTTTTTTCAAGCACAGAAAATCTTAGTTGTAACCCCTGATGCAGGAAATATAACTTTACTCAGTTTCACTGAGCAATCAAGAGACCGATACGATAATGCATGTTCTTTTGTGTGGTATGCTCACGCTAATTGAGCGGTCTCTATGTTCGAGTGAACACTGGCGTCTTTGGGGAAGACAAATCTTTTGCTTAATTTAGAAGCACTTGCTTGTCTTGTGCTGTGCTTGTGAGATTCAGTCTCCATATGCGCTTTACATCCCTTTCTCCAACATGCCCAAGCCCAAATTATTTCCAAATACTGGGAAGTGTCCTCTGTTTGGGTTATCTGCTTCTGTAATCCAGTTGGTTGTAAGTGTCCTTCCGTCTACCATTAAAATCACACATTTACGTTTCTTTTTCAGTGATGTCCAGGTCATGCTGGCATGCTGCAATCATTCTCTTTTTCCCTATCTGAAGACTTGGACAATGGTCATGCTATTTATAATGTTAAAAATTAAGCTTGATTTTTACAAAGCACACTAGTTAACTCAGGCCAGAGCCATCGACTTACGCAAAAGTAACAGTGTGTGCAAAGGCCCTAGGTGGGAAGCAGTACGCTGTTTTTGAGGAACCGAGGAAAGACAAGTGTGGCAATAGCTACAGAAAAAGTGGGCATAATGCAAATAGAGGCTTGGGGCCAGGCAGAGGTGAAGACTCCGTGTTTAACTGAAATTTTGAGTGTGTCCTTCCATTCCTGCTTCTTTTTTTCCCTTTACCAATAAAGTCAACAGGTTCCTCTTTGCATCGAAGCCATTTCTATTTGCAGCTATTAAAGTGAATAATTACCTCGCTAACCCTTCAGCCTACCTGCCTGTTGGTGCCAGCTACCCTAGATTTTGACTTCATCTGTCCTCTTATGACTATCGAAAATGAATTGTTCTGTCTATCTAGATTCTTGAGGTACCTTCCTTCCATCAGTTTACCTATGGCAAGGGGATAAAGGGTGTTCCTGTGTGAATATTTTTTGATTATACATCACAATCACCATTTGTTAGTATTTCTAACAATTGAAGTTCAAATCATATCAATTTTAAGAACCACATCTGTAAAGCAGAAGATAAATAAATGTCAGTGCCCTGAAATCAAATAATGAGACCTATTTTTAGACAACCAAATTAGTTAAATAATGAAACAAAACAATGCATCTTCCACAGTTTATAGTTTCTTCTAATATTTTTGTTTTATTGTTTTGTTTTCTGCTCTTTTTTTTAACCCCCTCAGAACACTTATTAATACATTTTGTTTATTTCAATACCTTCCTAATTGTTTGTTTTGCTGCAGGCAGTATTTGTGCATGTGGAATAAACATACCAATTCCTTCTGTAAACACAAGGTGATACATTTAATCTCATGCACTTTCATCTACTGAGACTTGAAATCGAATGCTACAACGTTGCAGCACACCTACCAGGTCCTGATTTGCCTTTTTCTAAGAGTCTACATGATGTGGGGCAAAAGGCTCAAGGTAAATTTTACTTCGTATCCTTTCTTTCTGAGGTTATTTCTTACCATATAAATTTTTCCAGATAACCCCTTGTCTGACCCCTTCATTGCAATTTTTGCTTCCTCAAACACTTAGGAAAATCTCTTAACCTCTATGATTTTTATTTTCCTCATACAAAAAATGGAAATGGTGTTATCTTTTCAGGCATATCCAGGCTATCATGAGAGGATAAAACCATAAAACTAAAATAATGGTTATGAAAGCACTTTCAACAATTCTAAAGATTATAAAATGGGGGATGATCCACTGTTACATACAATTCCAGTGATAAATTCTATTAATAATTCAGCCACACTTGTTCTTAAGAACAGATTGCTCTGTTTTTCATAATTATTCTACATATTAATATCACTGTGAAGTCATTACAACAGCTGTCTCTTTTTGGCCACAGATGTTTTATCCTCAAATAAAATGAAATTGTGTACTCTTTTTTGGAGTTCTGATTGAGCTAGTTTGAAATCTAAGTAACTACAGAAATATCTATTGTTGCCTATCCATGATGCACAGCCATTAGCAATCTTATAAGTTAATCTTTTTGTCATAGTTTATTCCTTTGGCATCTAAGAAAACATCCTATTTATAAAGAGCAAGGAACTAATAGAAAAATAGGGAGAGAAACAAATAAATAGGCAACTAGAAAAATACTGTGGGATTGTAGTTCTAGCATTATGGATAGGGTATTACAGCAAGCCATTGGCTAAGGCAGGGACAGCTTCTTCAAGGAAGTGACCTATGAACTGAGACAGGGTTTATAGAACGAGAAGTGCAAGGAGGTGATAGTGCAGGGGAAAGCATAAGAACACCTGTAGCAGCGAGAGCAGATGATTGAGTTTTTAGACTATCCTCTGGTTCTATTTCTGGAGCCATCAATTCTCCATGTCAGGGTAAGTTTAAGACAGGCACGTATACATTAACGCTTCTGGAGTTCTTTCAAAGTTGTATGTGCCCAGATATCTTTCAACAAAATAATAATGATAATGATAATAATTAGTACCATTAATTGTCATTTAAAATCATTGATCCTATCATTTCTTCACAGTATCTCTTTTTGTGTCTTCATTTTTTTTCTCTTTTTTTCCTTTTTACAATAATCTTTGTAAGAAATAAATGTGCACCACAATTTATTTCATGTTTACTAAAAACTTAGGGAATGTTGTAAAGAGAAAGAGAGAGAGGGAGAGAGAGAGAATATGTGTATGAGCAAAAGTAGGTGAGAATATGGAGCAACAAGACATTAAATATGGTTTAGACTAGAGACAGACAAGATTTTTTAGCTGTTGTTTCTGATGTGGCTATTTTGATAACTTTCATGTTCCAGTTATTATTTCTGTCTTCTATAGCTGTATCTTTAATTTATCTTTGCAGGCGTAGACAGATAGGGCTGCCCTAACCCACAGGGTGCCTTTGGGAAACTGGGTCAGGGATCCTTTTCTAGTGGGCTCAGCCCCCGAGTGGCTGGACATCAGCTCCCTCTTGCTTCTTGGCAGGCGACCTGCAGACTCTTCAAAACCCGTGCACCTGTGCAGCCAGCCTCCTATAGTCTTCTGGAAACCATGCTTTCTCTGCAGGTATCATTCGCTTTTTCCTTTTCATTCTCAGACCAGGAGTCAGTCATTTAGAGGGATTTCTTGCTATGTCTGTGACCCCTTATAACTAACAAAGTCATTTGTATGTGACCCTAGAGGTGAAAACAGAGAAACTCTTTAAGCCTTTATAAATATTCTGAACCTGGTCTGCCTCTACCCCTGTACAAACATCCTTTCCTTGGTTCCACCTCAACTGGGGATACATTGTGCTGGGAATCCACTCAGGGCCTTTTCTCCGTAACACTGTCATTTTTTCTCTCTTCTTGAAACAAACATCTCTAGCTGTGATCCTTGTTAGACTCATAAGGAATTCCTTAGACTCCTTTAAGGTGGAGAATTTTGTTGCTCTTTGAGTTCAGTATGGAAGCTACATGGCTTATTTTTGCTGAGGTAAAACAGTAGGTTGGGTTAGGGACACCGTGTCTTTGTTCCTGGTACCTTTGGTGTCTGGTCAACACTGGAAGATTTGTTTGCAGAATATGTAGTGGTTGAATTGAATTGATTAAACATTTTTAGTAGTCTCTCAAGTACATGATGTTATTATTTACCATTTTGTTATGCTGCAATGCGTTTCTACACAATAAACTTAAAAAGTAAACATAGGTGAGTGATGGATACAAAAATAATGACACTTTTTTAAATGTGGCTGCTTCTGGGAAAATAATAAAATGTTACACAGGATTTATCATCAAATGACATACATTTCCACCACCAAGGATCTTTCATATAGCATGAAAGTGTGCTGAACAACTGAGAATGATTTTTAAGTGTTCCAAGTTTTCATATTGTCAGTTATAAATTCCCAATTTTTTTAACAAAAAATTCCTGTTTTTTGTAAGTATCTTATCAACAATATATTCATTGTCCAAAAGAATAAGATATACCCCAACTCCTGGAAACTTGTTTTCCAAGTTATGTCTGTGTGAAATTGTATGTGAAAATTACCAGTGCTTTGCCCACACTCAGTTGCCCCAGATAATACTCCAATATTAATATTGTACATCTAGAATTCAAAGTCTGTATACTTAAATATAAGCCACTTTATGTATTGCAACAAGCAAGCTATGGTGTTTGTGTAAGAGCAGGTAGTAAATGATACTCTTCACCCACAGGTGATCTTAAACTATCAGATGACGCTGAGAACAGTCTTTATGTTAAGCACTGGGGACATAAGAGGGAGCCACACAGACAGGAGCTGTACTTGAGAAATTTATATTCTACAACTACATTATTTTCTACTTTACATATAATCAGTTCTCTTTCCTTATATGTTGGTAAAGGCCTTATTAAAATTAGAATTCAGGATCTTTATGATAGATATCCTTTTTAGACCTTTAGTATTATGTTTAGTCTTCATATAGAATATATTAAAAAAATAGTTTTAATATTTTTCTAAAGGTTTATCTACTTCTATGAAAGCATGGTAAAATTATTGACCCTATTGGGTACCCCAGAATGGGGAGTTGAGATATTATACACTAAAGAGGGAATGAGGGGGAGGAAGGAAATACCACACTCATTTCTGTGCTTCCCCCTCAAGAAAATTCAGATTGGAAACCGAACATGAGAAATTAAAAATGAAAGCTCCCTTATGTGTACTTTCTGAGCCTGGTTCTCAGCCAGTCTTTGGCTGGCTCTTCCCAGGTCACAGGTAAGAGCAGAGGGGTTTACCAACCCTGGGCCAGGACACAGCAGAAACGCAGGAAGGAGGTCTTTAGCGTCTCTATCCCTGAGTCCCAGGCTGGCTCTGTAGCCTCAGAAACCTGGGGATCAGGAGAAGAGGGAGATTTTGGTTACAGTTCAATACAAAAGCTGTTTTCTCCTACATGCTTGAGATTTTGCTTTCCTTGTTCTCTCTTCCTACTGACGGCTCTTCCTATAATCTTTCCCCTAATAATTCCTCTCTATCTCTTTTACCTTTAATCTCTGTTTTAACAATTAACAAATAAAGATCTTTTCTCTTTACTAGTTTCTAATCACAAGATCAGTCTAGCTAACCGGAACATATCAATCCAGGTCTAAAGGAAAAGCCCACATTGTCCAATCAGTTTCGCTCTGTTCCTACCCAGGAGGACAGATGACCATCCTGCATGCTATCTTGGCCAAGAGGGAACCAAGCTTCTTAAACTGAAATATTTTGGGCACTCAACTTCATGCCTGACACTGAGCTAGATTCTAGAGACAGACTGGGAGTAAAAACATAGGGCTTGCAGGATTTAGTAGGGAGGGAGAAGGAGGAGGAGATATATATATATATATATATATATATATAGGATGGACCAGCAATTTTACAAATTCGTGAAAAATTATAACTATAACTATTTTAAGTGCTAAGAGAACATATAACAGGAAACTTGTCCTGTTCTAGGGATTTGAGCAGGTTTCCTCAAGGCTGTAATTATCCTGGAATTAACTGTAGGAACTGATGGGGAAGCAGGGTGAGATCATTTACATGTGCACAGCCCTCACCTATCCCCTGCCAGAGGATTGGGGAAACTGAGAAAAAGGCACACAAACAAAGATCCTGAGTGTGAATGAAAAGCTTTTGATTTTAGTTAAATTTTAGGTGGAAACATCCTACAAAATTGTTTAAAGGGGTTGTGCACAGTTGCGTCAGTATTTCTTTTGGTTCAATTGGTCATTTGTGCATTCAGTGAATAGTGATTGAAAATCCTCTGCAAACTTGTTTCTCTACCAAACACAAGGAATATAGAAGTGAATGAGACACAACCTCTGCCTGGTCCCAAGCAGTTCAGCCCCTGACATATTTATCATTTCTCTGTTGAATATCTGATGGTGAATGAGATGTGGGCAATGTAGTACAGTTAAGGTGGTGGAAGGTAGGAGTTCTTGTTTAAAATGTATTGCTATCTATTCAGATGTGAGCCCTGGAAAGAACTGCTTAGACCTTACAAGATGTGAAGACCGATGTCATTGCAGATGCTTGGAGCTTTACAGTGCAGGGAAACAGGAAAAGAGCTGATGGGATCCAAGTATTGAGTTTGCCAAGGCTCTAGCAAAAGTGCCAGTAAAATGTCTAATTAATTTTTACTATTAATAAGTGTCAATCACTAAGACAGGCAGCAGTGAAATGTACTGTCTTCATCTCCAAAAAGAACACAGACATGCAGCACCACTGGTGGAGCTGTCGTTATCTGGAGGCTGGCAATTACTCACGCAGCCCTACTTCAGGACACTTACAGCATAGCTGTACATTTGGGAAATTTGCTGAAAAATAAGATCTTTTTCAAGCCCTATGTGAGTTAACCAGTACTTAGGAGGCTAGCGAATCCTGTGAGGGTATAAAGCTAAGAATTTGATATCCCATCATGTTCCACTGGCCAAGTGCTTTGATCACTGGAAATACCCTAAAGACAAATACTCTGCAAGAGTGATCTCTCTGAGAGGCTGTCTAAGTAAAAATGGATTACTGTAGCTGTTGGACTCCCATTTCTCTGCAGACTTTCCCTGCTTACATGTTCTTGGAGCTCTGATTCAAACAATAAATAGCACTTTCTCATGTCCATAAAGGAGCTGATCTGAAGGACCTCGTTGCACTCTTCCTCTGCCATTGAGAACTCTGTACAAATACCAGAATAGCTCTGTATCTCCTCTCTTCTTATCTTTTTGTGCGTCCTATAATGCCAGGTGTATTGTATTCCAGGCAGGATGTTGATGAAAGCTGCCAGTGGATTGGAGACATTTACTCAGACGGTCATTCATTAGACAAATATGTAGAGATGGCGCTGGGAAGCCAAAAGTGGGTAGGAAAAAGCCCTGTTGAAGTCTTGATTGTTTTTCACTTAACCTGGAGGAGGGAGAAGAAAAAAAGAAGAAAGTCCTTCTCACTCCAGAGCATTCAGTCTTCCCCCACCAAACTATTCTCCTTGTTAAGGTCTTGTGGGGATTTCAAATTATGAAGGCATAATTTAAGTCTTAGAGATCTAATGCGTTCTTGTGATTGAAAATAAGACCATTCCCTAAAGTAATTTGCCAGAAAGTGTTTATAAAGTAAAAAAGTCACAAACGGACACAAAACTTGTTCAATTCTATATTGAATGTAGAATATGCAGGAAAAAAGAGATAATTCACTTTTTCCTAGAATTAGTGTAATATATAAAAATATTGGATATAGATTTCTTTATTTCAATTACCATTCTACTGTTAGCAAGCTACAGTGAATGATGAATTTTTCTTTTTCTTTTCTTTTCTTTTTTTTTTTTTTTTTGTTTTGCCCTTCTCTACTGTGTGTGCTATAGTGGCAAATAGAGAATGAGATTTTAGATTTAGGAAATTTGTGTTTAATGCTGTCTTTTTCATTTACTTGCTTTGGGACTGTGGATAAGACATTTAACCTTCAAAATTGTGAAAAGATGGAATAATAATATCAGTAGTACCTATTTCTAAGAATTCTTATAAAAATCTTAGAAGGTTTTATATAATATATATAAATTTGCTTTAAAATAGCTTGTTTTTAAACCTCTAAAGCATTTTCAACTATTATATTTATGTAGCATTTGTATTTATAAGATTGCTAACCTTTTTACTTCTAGTTTTATTACTATAGTGTAGTAATGTCACAAGTGTAAGAGTTTAAAAATTAGGTTCCAAGTTGAAGCTCCAGTTCCTTTCTATGTAAATTTTATTGTCCTCCAGTATAATAATAATCAGTGGTTCAAAGCTCTTTGAACCAAAATTATACAGATTAAAAAATCATTTCTATGCTAAAATAATCTGAAGTCTATTTTGCCTACTGGTTTCTTCCTCAGAAGGCCTATATATGTGTATGTAGATAAAAAGGATAAGAGATATCCTTTATAGATTGTTATTTTAGTAAGTCAGATTTCTTTTTTTTTTTTTTTTTGAATGAATGCTCAGTGACTTTTATTATGTTTTAGTGAAATACAGTAGAAAAATGTTAGGAGGCAAGATATTTCCTCAGCAAAGAAAGGTAATATCTGGAAAAAATTAATATTTCTGCATGAGAGTTTCCCATAAAAACACCACAACAGACATTTTTCACCTCTCATAAAACTAGTCATTCTTACAATTTAGTACTATATTTCCAGCTATCTGTATTTCAAACCACCTAAGCCATTTGACATTGAATGGATGAAGTGCAATGATCTGTCTAATCCATCAACAAATCTTCATTGATCATCTTAGGTATATAGAATTTAAACTAAACTCTACAATAATTTTTTCACTAATTAAAATCACTGCAGGTAGAAAGGTGTTTAAATTTTAAGATATGATACTATCAGAGCTGGTTGCAATTCAGTAGTCGATAGGTAATGTCAGTAAATCAGATTTCTATATGTTACACATGTATATCTGACTTGATGAAAACCGAACAAGCATTGTATTTCATCAAATCTAATATGCTATCAATTTTAAGATTATGAAAGAAAAAACACAGTTAAAATGTGGCATGCCATTGATTTTAATATTACACTTCTAGATTTCAGAAATGTTAAGATATGAGGAATAAAGTTGTCTTAAAATCAAAGAAATTTGAAACTTGGAATGAAATGTATATGTATTTTACCTAAGTAAACTTGAAGCATTCATTATGCTGTTTATACAGTGTTCACGCATCTGTTCCTTTAACTAATAGGTATTGAGTTCTTACTACGCCCAGGCATGATGCTAGGCTAATGGAAACACACATGATCAGTGCAGTGCATTTCTGTATGGGAGCTCATGTCTGTTTGGGAGGTGACATCAATCCTACCAATAAATGTAAAACGCTAACATCTGTAAGTACAACCAGGGCCGCATGGCTCTGCAAAGGCATTTAGTAAGGCTCTTTTTGGCATGGAGGTGGGAAACACCTCTCTAGAAGAGTTACCAGGGGCTGAGGCCAGGAGGATGACAGAATGCTAATTGGGAAGGGGGAGAAGGAACTTGCAATTCACATTTTTAATTTATTATTCATAATGAGCTTTGCCAGCATGGTGAGGGACCTGCCTGGGGACTGGTTTTGCTCATGCTCTCCTTGACTGTCAAAGCCCCACACTGTCTCTTCCATGCATGACCTCTATCCGTTTGCCATACTGATCTGCACCAAAATACATGTCTTTTTTCCTAGGACAACTATTGAAGACCACTTCCCATGATCTTGCTGAAAATTAATTTAATATACTGTTTATTTATTAATAATCCTGCTTAAAAGCCATGTTTATTTCTCATATGTTCTACAAAATGTGCCTTCCCACTTTACTTAAAATGGCACTTGATGTAGTTTCTCTTTCTCTTTCTCCCTTCCCTTGTTTATAGTCAAATGTTCATCATAGTATATCTGAGTTTTCTCGGACAATGTAGATGTAGAAGGGTATTATAAAAAAAGTATTTTATTGAAGAGTAACATCTTAAGTGAGGCCCCTGAGTACATTAGTCAGGGTTCTCCAGAGAAACAGAACCAATAGCATATGTGTTTGTGTATATAGAAAGACAGAAAGATTTATTTTAAAGATTGGCTCTTGAAACTGTGAAGGTGCAAGTCCGCAATTTGCAGACAGGCCAGCAGACTGGAGACCCGGGGAAGAGTTGATGCTGCAACTCCCATTCAAAGGCAGACTGGAGGCAGAATTCCTTCTTTCTCAGGAGAGATCAGTTTTTTCTCTTAAGGCATTTAAAAGATTGGATGAGACCGACTCACATTATGGAGGGTAATCTGCTTTGCACCCAAACTATGATTTAAATGTTAATCTCACCTAAAAAATACGCATACAGTGACATCTAGACAGGTGTTTGACCAAATATCTGGGTACCATGGCTTAGCCAAGTTAACACATACAGTTAACCATTACACTAAGATAATTAATTTCATGCACTTGGAAGAAATAAGGATAATAGAACATTTCTCTCATGACCTACATCAACTTCCTCTATGTCCACCAAAGCTCATGGCATTTCTATGCCTTGATTAGGCAAGAACACTTAAAAACCACAATGTAACGGAGCAGAAGACTCCTCTCAAAACTTCCTGTCCTCTAGGGCACTTCAAATGTCACCTTTTCCAAGAAGCGTTGCTTATGCTGTTAATTAGAGGCAACGCAGCCTGTCCTTGTAGCCTTCATAACACTTCACACATCCATACCCCTTAGATTTGCACTGTGCTGCTTCCCCAGGAGGCTCCAGGGCTGAAGGCACATGGTCTTACTCATCCTTTGTCCTCTGAGAGCAGTACTTTCATCCGGTAGGTGTTCAAGAGGTAATTTTTAATGGAATTACAAATTCAACTAAAACATCAAATTCAGTGTATCTGTTTACATGCTTTGGAGAGTACTAAACATAAAAAATGTTAGTTTAGTATAATTGCTTTTGTAGAACAATAACTTATTTTTAATAGAAAAGAAAATATCATGATTTTTTTTTTCTGTTAGAGTGTGAAAGGGCTGTAGGAAAGAATTTTATATTAGTCAATCATTTGAGATAAACCACTGTGACCAAGATTTATTTGTAACAAACTGTTTCAAGATAGCGTCTCATTTATTAGGAATTTTAGGGATGGGCCGTTTTCAGTCTTAGGGAGAAGTCTCATGATATCGAATCCTTCAGTGGCTTTCTCTTGATCTTAATGACATTATAATGGAATTGCTCTCTAATAGCTCTAATGAAACTCTAAGCAATCAATCCAGTGGTAATATGTTTGTCAGATCCATTAATAAAAGAGTAATTAATAAAAAAGAGAAAGAGTAATTAATAAAAGAGAAAACCTTCAGTCTCAAAAAGCATATGCCACATCAGAACCTTTTCAGATGGTCAAAAGGGCTAACACGGTCAAATCTTTATCTTTTTTGGTAACATCCAGGGGTTACTCTAGTATCAAATGAGTAAAGGTTTTTTGTTTTATTTTTTTCCTACCTAGTCTGTTTTATTAAGGAATATTTTTAAAGAATATAATAGGATTAGTAGAAATATTAACCACAGGATATGAGAAAGTCTTCATCAACATACTTTGTTTAATATTAGAGATCTAGTGGAAATACTATTTTTAGCAAATACTTATTGTTTCATTAGAGCTTTAGACTTTATCTCATATAATCTCCATTTATGTTCTACAATATTTTATTTTTGGCCAGAACAAAAAAATACATCAGCCCTTTAGTATAAACATATTTAAGTGTTCTATAGAAATTTCAAAGATCCATGACATTTAGCAATCTGGAATTTTACTGAATAAAAAATTTGACTTAAAATATTGCAAGGCAGATATGCCATGATGTCTTAGGTAATGAATTACTTAGTAAATGAATGATTTAGCTAATGAATAAGCTTAACCACCAGAGAGGCATTGGTATCAGTATTGGCATTGAAAGAGGGTCTCTGGTGTTGGCATGCCTAGTTTCAAGCCTTCAACAACTGCACACATTAGCTGTGTATTCTTGGTCCATTTATTTAACCTCATTGGGCCTCAGTATCAACCATAAAACAGGTTTAACACTAGCAGGAATAATGCTCAAAAATGTTAACTTTTAATAGCCCAATTTGGCTTTGAAATTTTTGTCTCTATGTTATGAGTAAAGTAATCCCCTCCACTGATGAATATTTTTTGTTCTTTTTTGAAATTGGATCCTTTGAAATCAATATTTTTTTTCTCTGCCCTACATCAAGCCAGAAATTACTTAAATGACCTATCTTCCTGGGTGTCAATCTCATTCTTGGCATTGCAACCACTTTTCATGATGGTGAAAATTAGAGACAGAGAAAGAGGGAGAGATAAACTGAATAGAAATACTGTATGTGACTTTCAAAAAATGACTTATTCCTTCTGCTATATTAATTTCTCCCTGGATTCTTGAAAAATAATCTACTTTAACTTAAAAAAGTTATAGGCAAGTTTCTAATATATGTCTGTCACATTTCACGTGTTTCAAATATTGTTTTACAAAAGGCTAAAACCTAGGAGTATATCTTCCTTTAAAGTTTGGGCGTTAATTAGTTGTACATATAATTATTAATAGAAAGGAAGCATTAGCTCCTCCTCTTTCCTTTTTTATTCCCCTGAAGCAGATCTCACTTAAAATCCCATCTAGCACTTTAATTCAGTTTAGAAATTAACTGTTTAACACTTCTTGTCACCAGAGATTAAAAAGTCACAATTATGACAGTGGATACATACAGAATATGTGCCAGCTACAAATGCATCTGTAAAAATGTTATCATGGAGGAAGGAGAGCAGAATGAGGATTTGTCTCCTTTGACACATATGTTAAAGTGATGAAAATATTTCAAGACATAGGAGATGCATATAATATTGGTATTCTTTAATGTGACCATAAAAGTAAAACAAGACTAAGAGATATAACCAAGCAAAGTCATCATAAGAGCTTAATAGCTATGGTGCCAGGAGTTTTAAAATTCGCCCAAATAAGCTCCTGATTATACGTTAGATGTCTTGAGGATGTGGCACTGCCAATGCCTCAGATATCCAAGATGCTTTGAAATACTAGAGTGTCTGGGCATGGGAAGAGGAAACTGGGACCAGGAATGGGTGGTTGGTTCTTATCTGGTTTAATGGACTGACTTTAACTGCACCTTCTAAGGAAGGCTGGAACTGCCAGTGTAAGTCATTCCTTTGACACTCGGACTCATTTGAATTAAAAAGTGACTTTGATATGAAGAATTTTTAATTCCCTGCAGATGAAACTCTGAAGATATTTTTGAATTGTAACTTTCATGAAAAGCAAGAAATTATTTTATTTTAGTATCTGGAACAAGCACATTTGTTTCTAAACATTTTGTATATTTTTTAAATATGTATTTTTAAATAATTAATACAAGTATATAATATAGTTATATAACAGTGGATGTTTTGGTGATAAAATGGTATAAATCTAAAATTTCAGTGAAAATTAAAAAAAAAGGCTGTGTTCCTTTAATTTTCCCAGTTAAGTAAAAGGAAAATAGTAAAAAAAATTATAAAAATAAATGAAAGCGTTTAATCATCAAAAAGAGACTAAATGTAGCATAGTGGTTTGAACAGACTGAAAAACCAGATGCTCTTTGTTGGACCCTTTGTGTGACCTTGGGCAAGTTCTGTATCCTCTTTGTTTTTTGTTTTGTTTTTGTTTTGACTTTTTTTAATCTTCATTATTTAAATAGCAATTTCACCAATCTCATAATGTTTTTGTGAATAGTAAATAAATTAATACAAAGAACAGTGTCTATCACTTACAAGATATCCAATAAATAATGGCAAATATTATTGCCTACAGTCTCACATAGAACTTCTTTACCTTGTCGGATACATTATATTGCATTTATAAATAATTTTACTTAAATATTTGTGTTTGAATCATTTTTAAATATTTAATAATCAGATTGCATAATTAATTAGATTTTATTGAATTCCCTGAGAAAAAGATAAGATCCAACAGGAAATAAAAAATCACATATAGGAATCTCTATATTCATTTGAATAAGTATGCTTGAGTTTTCAGATAGTGTTTGTGTACATCAAAAATGTACATTTCTTATGTGAAAAAGTGAGTATTGACTGCCAACTCCCTGAAAGATCATGACAAAGCAAAAATTGCACCAAAGTTAAATAGCAAGGATGACTTTATTTAAGGCTACTGAAAAAGGGAGCAAGGCCAGAACCCAAGAGGAGCTCAACTGTGCCGAAACAAAGAGCTGGGGGTTGGGGGGGGCGGTGGTGGTTCAGGGTTGGGTGCAGGAATCAGGATGATAGGCTCTGAGTTTGCTAATTGTCCTTTTCCAAAGGAAAGGTGAACTTGCCATGACACGAGGCACTTACAACTTGGAGCAAGATGCCTGATGAAATTAGGCTTCTACTCTCCCATAGAGACTGGGAGATAGAGAGGTTCTGTCTTTCTTGAGGATTACCAAGTCAAAGGGTTGACTCCCAGGTGCTAGAGAAGTATGTTCTTGGATTGTAAAATAGGCAATGGGCTGGGAAAGGACATACATCTTCAAGGGACAGGGAAAAAAAACTGCAAGTTTTCTAAAATAAATGCTCTAAAGAAATAAAAGGAGGTCAGAGACCTGGAATCAAGAAGAAGCTTGTCTAGAGTTTAGAACCAGGGAGGGGAACATGTCTTGGTCAACCACCTAAAATAACTTGTTGATAAAGCAAAGGTCAGCTTACTATCTCCACTAAGGGAGAATATATGACAAAGTCCTTCAGTGGTTTTCGGAAGAGATAACCAAGGAATGGGTATTCGTGGGCTTTTGAGGTCCGGACTCAAGTAATTTAAGATAAATCTTTACATGAGGGGATATGAGCAAGATTGGGCCAAGCTTGTGATTCTACAGTTTAGGATTGGTCAACCCAGAAAGAAAAGAGTCTCGAAGCAAGTGTTGATAAACATTTGTTTGATAGAAGAGCGATTGGCTGGGGTGGAGGAGATGTTTGAGTGGTCTGTTGATTTGGGGAAATTTCCTGAAGCAAACCATGAAATTATTTACCAGCTTCCAACCTTACCTTTCTGAGCAAGAACTTGCTGGAACAAATAGTAAAGTCATGTTGATGGAGAAGGCTTTAATTCTTGGTTCTGGTAGTTAAACTAGAGGATGTCTTGAGATCTCAGTTCACAGTAGTTAATTGAACATTCAACTGTACACATTGCTATTTTTTAGAAATAGAAGACAAAGTTAGTTTTTATTTCATCAGTATTTTTTCTTGACTCAGTTTCCCTGAGTGCAAATGCCATTAGTGAGAATTTCAAGCATTGCATGAAAATACATTTTGAGGTAACATTAATATGATTAGTATTCTAAATGAAATTACTGTCCATTTAAATGCTCTAGTTACCTTCCTAAATTGTTTGTTGACTTACAAATTAATTGATCCCTGAGCTTCTAAATACCTCTTGGCTCATTAGAGGAACACTTGTATTAATTGACCCAGCAGAGGGTCTCTGTGGTTGCCTCTGCTGCCAGAGAATTTCTACTAGGTGAGTCCCTTTAAGGACTCCAATATAAATCTATAACCATAACCTGATTATATTGAATGCAGAAATCCCTAACTCCACATGTTTCAAGTGGGATGTATTTATAAACAGAGTAAAATGGCCAGAAACTATTTGAACTTTATTCACTGCTATAAGAAAGATTACTCTAAATGTTTTGTATGATTTGATACTGTTCAAATATCAAAGGAATACTTTAGAATTCTTACTCGTAGAATGAGCATCTTGCTTATAATATATTAAAATAATCATATTAATTTAATGATATTGTTTTTAAAGGCAGGGTTATATACACTTGTAGCCAAAAATATAATAGCTCTTTACCTAATTTAATTTCCTCTTCCATTTTACATATGAGAAAAAAATTTGGTTAGATGGTTAAAGATATAGTCTGACAGTTGGTGGGGGAAATCAGAAGTTCTAAACCTGTGTATTGTAACTCTTTATACCACATAGCATTCTAGTTTGGAATATTTTATTTTACACTCACCCTCTTTAATGAGTGGTTTTGATAAGGCAGGTAATTTGTGTGTGTGAAATTCTTTATGACTCAAGGTGCCACCCCCAAAAGTAATTGTATGAACTCTAAAATATTATATTTTTCAAATATCTATATTTTCACAAACTGAATGTATCAACTGAGTACTGATAAATTTCCCAAAAAATATAGATGCCTTTATACCTTGAATCTCCTCTTCTGAATGAGTCTGTCTTGAGAAGCATTCTGTCTAGTGATCTGTAAGTTATTGGACTGCTTTCTCTCTCATCTTTTTTACTATTTATACCTCTCCTTTATGTATTAAAAAGCAGGGGAAAATTATATTTGAGCACCTTATGAAGGCTTTGGGTACATAATTCTCTGTCTTTCCGTTCCTATTAATACACAGTGTTGGCTGAGCAGCTCTCAATAAAGAGCTTCTCTGAGGAAATAATCTTTTTCCCTCAAGCTCTATTGCATTCTGATCTAATTGTGTCCATTTTATTTGACTGAAAGAGATAGTAAGTCCCCCAAGAATTTCTTTGGCAGATTTCAAAATCAAATGAGGTTATAATTATGCCTATTCTCGTTGGTTCATTCCTTGGCTCTTTGAGAGTATCTTTAAAACATTGGCTTCAAGTGTGAATTCTTATCACCTTAAGAAATCTCCAACAAATGCATTGTCCAGAACTTGAAAACATCACACAATTGATCACTTTATAGTAATTAAAACCTTATGTATGAGGCCAGGCGCGGTGGCTCATGCCTGTAATCCTAGCACTCTGGAAGGCCGAGGCCGGAGGATCGCTCGAGGTCAGGAGTTCCAGATCAGCCTGAGCAAGAGTGAGACCCCATCTCTACTAAAAATAGAAAGAAATTAGCTGGTCAACTAAAAATATATAGAAAAAATTAGCCAAACATGGTGGCACATGCCTGTAGTCCCAGCTACTCGGGAGGCTGAGGTAGGAGGATTGCTTAAGCCCAGGAGTTTCAGGTTGCTGTGAGCTAGGTTGATGCCACGACACTCTAGCCCAGGCAACAGAGTGAGACTGTCTCCCCATCCCCCCCCCCAAAAAAACCTTATGTATGAATGTATGAAAACAAAATGCTACGTGTGGAACCAAGGAGAAGAGTATTTTCCACATATGTTCAATGAATGATAGCTGGATTTGAATATAGTATAATTTTCAAGTGATGAACCTTCACATGATGGACCCAATGTCGTGTTTCTCTTTCACATTCGATCTCTTCTCTCTCTTCTCTCAAATTTGACTACCCCTCCTTGTTCTCTAATGAGAATCTCTTGTTCCCTTTCCCTGGGTGGTCGCAGGTTCAAATATTGTGACCTATTGTCCACATGACACTTAGCAGATTGTATGCTGTGCTTTGTGTTTCAGGAAAACATGATAACCTCATTAACAAACCAGCAAGCTTCAAACTGGCATAATACTGGGGACTCTTAAAGAAGGAAAGTGCATGAATCATAGTTGTCTAATAGCTTCTTATAGAACATGCTATAAACTTCTGAGTCTATAAAGGAACACAGGCACAGAAAGTGTTCATTTCCTTTCAAAAATATGTACTTTACTTAAAAATGGTAAAGATGATAATTATATGTGTTTATATTACCTCAATAAAAAATTTCAAAAAATATGTACATTATATTAAAAAAGGGCTTCTATGGTAAGATCTGTCACCAAATGCATACATATTTAGATAGCACCTGCCATCCCTACTAAATATCTTGTTCTCAACTCTTTAATATGAAAAATCTCAAGCTACAGATAAGTTGCTTGAATAAACACCTGTATATTCTTTAAGTAGATTTTCAAATTTTTAATAATATGCCACATCATCTTTCTCTCTCTCTCTCTCTCTCACTCTCTCTCCCTGTATGTGTGTATAATTTTTTTCTAGACCATTTTAGCATTAAGTTGAAGACATCATGACATTTCTCCCTCAAATAATTCAGGATATTTTGGTAATCTTTAGTTCCAGTAAATGGAATAAGTATCACTATGGGAAAGATCAGACTTGGCAGCAAATTGTGGGCAGAAGACATAGAAGTCCAGCTGATTTCAAGAGTAGTGTGAGGTAGCTTCTAAAAAACTAACAAAAGTCTTCAAAGTATAGTTTCGAGATCATACTGTGGAATATATTTCGCTATTTTGTGTTTGGGTCATATCAAAAGTATTTTATTCGGTTCTGAATGTCCTCATTGAAAAGGGATGTCAAAAATCTAGAGTGTGTCCAAAGGAGCACCAGTGGACAGAGGAAGGATGTGGAAATAGTCTCTTGTAAACAGTGGTGAGGGAGCTAGGAGGGTCCCGAGAAGGCTGAGTGGAGACGATGCCCTGGTTCACTGCGCTCCAGAGGGCAGGCGAGGAGAAACGCACACAGCAAAGGGAGCGACGCAGGGACGGGAGCGGGGCTGCTGCCTCATTGCCAGAGCCATCCACCAATACAGCCAGATGGCTGGGAGAAGTAGCACTTTTGTTTTTTCCTTGGATGTGGGGAGAGTGAGAAGAACTCTTTGAATAGAATTTGGTGTGTAAGTCAGAACAAACCACTGGGGGAGGCGCGGGGCGGAAGGATGTCTGCTGTTTTGCGTGGCAATGGAGACTACAAGAATCCAAATCTGAGATGGTCTGATTCTGCGACTCTGTTGCTTTCTTTTGGAGTCTCTTTTTCATAAACAAATTCTTGTTTCTGTGGTCCTTCTTTTTCTCGTCTTACCTCTTCCTTCTCCCAGGCAGTGCTGCTGTATTTTATGAGGCATGTGTCCTCTTTTCTTCAGAGAAACAATGATCATTTGTGGAAATTATAGTACAATATAAATTTCTTTTGACCGACTTAGTAATTTAAAAATTCTTACTTTGCATTTTATTTTAATTTTGGTAGAGAAAACTGAGAACAGTCACTGCACAGTAAGTATAATCAGAGCATGACTTAAAAGTAGCTTCCTGAAACTAATATCCCTGTATTCTAAGTCAATAAAGCAAACATAAATTTGCTATTGAATTCCAGGTATGTCCAAAGCCCCAATGTTAGAGACTATGAGTTCCTACCTTCAAGGAACCTCAGTTGAAGAAGCCAGACCTACACTCATAAAAACACTAATCAGTGTAAAGACAAAGAGGTCTCCTGTTCATGAGTAAAGCACATAGTGAATGCCCTGGTGTTCCAGAAGGAGAAATCTATGTAAGATGGAAGTCAAAACCAAGGAAAGCTTGATAGAGGATGCTGTATTTGAACTTGAAGAGGAAGTATGCTTGTTCAGGAGGAATGAAAAGATGAAGACATTTCAGGGAAAGTAGAAAAGTGAGCAATTCTTAGGAAAAGAAAAGACAGATTCCTTGTTAAAAAGGAAAAGCAGCAGGCTTGAGTAGAGAGCTTCTGTTTCCAACCAATGTCATCCAAAGTATTTGTGATTGCTTTGGAGCTTGTGTTTTAGCACTAGATGGATGCCCCTTAATGGTCAATGGTTTAATGAATTATTTTACATTCATATTATGGAATATAATGCAGACATGAAAAAATATTAAGATAATTCTGATATGCAATATAAAGTGATATGCAGGGGAGCCCAAGAAATATTTTTGAGTCAGAAGGAGATTTTATACAGTCATATTATTTATAATATGATACACATGTACATATACACACAAAAGATAATATCAGATTATTAATAATAGTTATTCTTAATAATTTTTTTTGAGATATAATCTTGCTCTGTCATCTGGGCTAGAGTGCAGTGGCATCATCATAGCTCACAGCAACCTCAAACTCCTGGGCTCAAGCGATCCTCCTGTCTCAGCCTCCCAACTAGCTGGGTCTACAGGCACACACCACCATGCCCTGCTTATTTTTTCTATTTTTAGTAAAGACGGGGTCTCACTCTTGCTCAGGCTGGTCTGGAACTCCTGAGCTTAAGCGATCCTCCTGCCTCGGCCTCCCAGAGTATTAGGATTACAGGCATGAGCCACTGAGCCTGACTATATTCTTAATAATTTAATGGGTAATTTTCACTTTATATTTTATATGCTTTTGTTGTATATTGTCCAAGTTTTTGAAATGAGTATGCATTGCTTTTGCAATTTGAAAATGAAGACAGAAACAGTTTATGACTAAGCTGGAAGAGTAATTTGCATAGCTGGAAAACTGTTCTTTCAGAACTATTTTAAGTATAGTAGGTTTTAACAATTTGATGTGAGATCACTCTTATCCAAATCCTGTTGATAAAACTATCCATCCTACTAGAGATACTGAAAGAGAAACTCATGAATCTCTAGATTTTAGGAATTATGGCACGTGCATGTGTTCATAATATCATTTATTACTGTGACCGAATTACCATGTGCCTCTAAAGTTGCATTGTAATCATCAGATTAGCAATTTATTAAAATATGGATTATATTCCCTCCCAAAATATTTGAGGAAGTAGGAATTTAAGAGTAAACACATTTTAGTTGCCTTCTAATAGCAATTTATTTACCATAACTTTTTCTAAAATTAAGACACATATATAAGAAAGTGCTTTTTCACCATGTACCTTTAGAACTGTCTAGGGCAGTGGCAGGTGAGTAGATATGGGAGGGTGGGACTTGCGGTATCCTGGGGGTGATGGCTGAAGTGAGGTGGGGGCAGGGAGGGGTAGTTGATTGGAAGATAATTGCATCACAATTTCTGTTGTATATACTCTAATATTGGGGACTTGTCTCCAAGTGCCCAGGACATGGATATTATATAAATTTCCAGGATGACTTTTAATTACTAGGAAATTATTGATAATGTTTTGCATATTGGTATCATTCATGGATGCTTTTCATTTTTGTATCCCTTATAGAAATGTTAGGAATAGGGTCTCTAATCAGTGTGCCATTTGGGAAAAAATGTTTCTCTGTTACTATTTGAAAAATTACATCTCTCCTTTTATAGGAGTATAGGGGATAAAATGAGAATAAAACACAAGTGCAGTACCCCTCCTAATAAAGGGGGTATCCCTGTGACACTTTGCAATTATTCAATTCATTCTAGTGTGTGTGTGTGTGTGTGTGTGTGTGTGTGTGTCTGTGTGTGTTAGACACTTCCAACTTTTTTCTGTTACCATGGTAGGACATATAGAAATCAAGTTAACCTTTGATTTTATTGGTAATGGATCATAACCGAGCAATGCAAGAAAACATCTTAGCTTCCCCGGGTTTATAGCATGTCACTGTGAACAAATGTGTCCAGCCCTCTGTAGCCCAGAGTCAATTTTTGCCCTAGTATCTGCAATGCGTAAATGAGACTTATGTTCTACCTGAGAGATAAGATAGAGTTTCATTTTCCTTTCACACAGGTGTATTTGAGAATAATTGATCTGAAACACTGAAAGTTTGAAGCTTTTCTATGCTACCTAACTAAAGTTTCAAATGAATAAAAAAATAAATGAAAAAATAAGTAGCTTAAGAATAACTGTATGCAAAAAATAAAAGCAGAAAGAATTGAGTTGTGGACCATTAGACCCTTCCAGCTAACACCCAATGATTCTAGCTTGTTTTAAAATAACATGCTTTGTTTTTTAACAATCATTCTGAGTTCAAAACAGTCATAAATATGATTTATACCCTCTAAAAGGTATGTCACAAATTTATTTAAAAAGATATAAAATTGAGTATGTTGGTGCCTATAGTCCTAGCTACTCGAGTGGCTGAGGTCAGAAGGTTACTTGAGCTCAGAAGTTTGATAATAGCCTGGTCAACATAGACCCGATCTCAAAAAAAAAGAGAGAGATATGGGTTCTGCATCCACAGAATCAACCAGAAGTGGATTCAACCAACCACAGATTGAAAATATTTTAAAAATCATAATACAAATAAAATATCCTCACAGTATAACAACAATTTACATAGCATTTGTATTGTATTAGATATTATAAGTAATCTAGAGATAAAGCATATGGGAGGATGTGCATAGGTTATATACAAATACTATATCATTTTATGTAAGAGACTTGTGCATCCATGGATGTTGGTACCCAAGGGAGGTCCTGGAACAAAACCCCAGTGGATACAGAGGGCCAACTGCACTTCACATTCACATGGTAAAAGCTTCCAACTTTTTTCTGTTACCATGGTAGGGCATATAGAAACCGTATGTCTTATTTATAAGCTTAAAAAAAAAAAAGACAAGGCATGATCTATAAGATGCATCATCTATTAACGATGATATTTTGATCTCTCACTCAAAGGATGTATTAAGAGAATTCATATGTAACTGAGATCAAAAAATAATAAATGTGGTCTAATGTAAAATAACTTGCTAAATAGGGGAGACTTATAATACATTTTTGATTACTATAATTTTTAAATATAGAGTAGATTGTTTAAATCACATTTATTAAAAAACAAACTGGGTACATCTGTGAAAATCAGACCACTGTGACTTTGGAAGAAATCA
Organism: Propithecus coquereli; assembly: GCF_000956105.1. NCBI lineage: Eukaryota > Metazoa > Chordata > Mammalia > Primates > Indriidae > Propithecus > Propithecus coquereli. The sequence continues at coordinate 4,231,142 of NW_012136636.1, read as the reverse complement.
AGGTTCATATTTTACGGTAAAAACTTTATTGAGAAAATTTGCTCGAAATTCAGCAGTACACACCAATTTTTATATACTTTTAACTATAATCACATTATCATATATTTATTAGAGAATCATAAGATACATTCATTTTAACAGGTAATTGTGTCTGTGTTAGTGTGTGTATTTTGACCCAATGCACCTCTGAAATAACTGTTTCCTTCTACTATGAGGCTTTTCCCTCTCCTTCGTTTGCAAAGCATTTTGCTCATGGTCTCATTCTTAAAATTACCCATTATTTTAATTATTTGTTTTCACATTTGAGTCCTCCCTTACTCTTTCATAAGCTCAGTTATTTATTAAAACATACAAGAGTGTTTTTATATGTTTATTTTAACTAGAAACTCTAAGTGCTTTATACCTGGAGTTTTAATAATTTATATGGTCAGCTCTATTGCTAAAAATAGAAATCTATTTACAACATTTCATTTTATTCTCTCTCTCTTTTTTCTTTTTAATAATGACTAGTTTTAAAAAGAGGAGATAGGCACACGATTTTAAGTGGATTAGCCACTCTTTCTTTTTTTGGAGACAGAGTTTCACTCTGTTGCCCGGGCTAAGTGCCGTGGTGTCAGACTAGCTCACAGCAACCTCCAACTCCTGAGCTTAAGTGATCCTTCTGCCTCAGCCTCCTGAGTAGCTGGGACTACAGGCATGCATCACCATGCCCGGCTAATTTTTTCTATATATTTTTAATTTTCCAGCTAATTTCTTTCTATTTTTAGTAAATACAGGGTCTTGTTCTTGTTCAGGCTGGTCTCAAATGCCTGACCTCAAGTGATCCTCCTGTCTCGGCCTCCCAGGAGTGCTAGCATTACAGGCTTGAGCCACTGCGCAGGGCCTGATTAACCACTCTTAACCAGTGTAACGGAGGATGTGTTGTGGCCATAAAGATTTACAGCACCTCATTTTCTGTATTAATTTCATCCTGCCGCATCCCACTTATGTGTTGCTGTCTTTTTCTTCTCCAGCTATTAAGGTTTATGAGTGGGGACACATGGTCATGTATTCATCTTTGCATCTGTAAATATTTGTTGAATGGGATCAAACTTTTGGGCATAGTAGCCTCCATTTTCCCTCAGGTAACTACAAGTAAATTTTAATGAGTTAGGGTTGAATTAAATTAAAACAAAAATCACTGCAGTTCACCAGAATGTTTACCACTTTTCTTCTTTGAATTATAAAACACATCAGCAATGTGTTTCTTATTTGCATTAATCAAGTGCATTTCCATGGCATAAGATACAAGTAAAGAAGAGTCATCTGATTTTATTAGCCAGACAGTTACTGATTTTAATAGTTCTAGAATATTGATTGCTAAATCATATAAGAATATAAGAATCGTACTGATGGTTTTAAGTATTTGACTTTTCAAAGATCTTATTTGCTCTCATATAGATATTTCCGATGCTAAATGCAATATTAATAAAATAAATTTCTAAATTGGTCCTTAATTTTTATTAATCATAAAAATTATGCCATAAGAATTAGGAGAAGGTAATGAAATTTTATTATGGATTTCAATAGCTTGATTTTATAGCAACACTTAACAACCACAAGTAGGACTGAATATGCTGCTATCCCTTGGTTGGGAGACCATGAAGGTTTTAATACATTTTACATAGAAATGGAAGAATATGGAGTAGCAAGAGTTTCTTTGGGGAACCATTTTTTAACCTTGAAATTAAAGTCAATTCAAATCAAGGAAATTAAGAAAATTAAGCTGAAATGTTTTTAACCTTAGTCTCTCTGTAATGAAAATACTTATCTATGCCAGGTGCCAAAATTGTACAAATTTTAACTTGATATTTATCATTTCTATTTGTAATAGAAATGTCACCAGGATTCACTTATTTCCATGTCAACAGGGAATGACGTGACCTGCTCTGAAAATTCAAATGGCTTACAACATGTGTTACAGTGTATTTCAAGGATTCATACACATGTTAAAAGAACGTATTGAAGTAATAGACAAAAAGAATTAATAAAAGTTCCTAAGAAAGGTAAAGTGATCAAAGATTTCAAGTTAAGTGTTGATGGGGGAGTCAAATCTACAGGGAATTACTATACACCATCATCACTTAAGTGCAAGATGAACATAAGTAAATGAAAAACTTGAAATAAATAAAATTGATAGAGCAATTTGAAAGAAGCAGATTTCCACCCCATCAGTCCACTTGTACATTGACTACTTGCCCTAAAACAGGGAGGAAAACTGAGAAAACACCCTGAAAGTAAACAAAAACAAAAACAGTATTTTACAAGAATCTCCAAAAAAGAAAAAATATAATACAAAAAAATTTTTCACAACTCAAAGCTCCTTTAATCCAATTCGTTTCTCCTATCTCATCTCAAGGAATGTGCCTCTGAACCATCAAATAAACTCTCTCCATCCCTTGCTCTGCCTGAAGTTGACTGGACAAGACAACTAAAAATCTGAAGATTTTAAAAGATTTCCGTGTACTGTAGGCCAAGAGGATGCGGCAATTGTTGGCCTACCTATATGCAGGAAGTACCTTGAGCCATTTACTCTTGACCCTGATTCTGGGGTCCTTGGCAAACATTGCCCCCCGGATTTGTTGCTCCTAAGTCCCGCATTTAAGTGGATCCTCCATTTACCACAACCCTGATTTCCACCTAAACCATTCCTGTCTCCACTACCTTATCCGCTTCCGCCATGTGAGGACACAGCTAGAAGGTACCATCTATGAGGAACAGGACTTCACCAGGTACAAAATCTACTGGCGTCTTAATCTTGGACATCCCAGACTCCAGAAATATATGTGATTAAGTTCTGTTGTTTATAAATCACCCTCTAGGCTATTTGTTGTGGGAGCACAAAGAAAGACATTCCCCAGGGCTCCATCTAATCAACAGCCATAGCACCATTGCCGGTGTGGAGTAGGATTCCATTCCAAGTCCTGGTTGGTGACCGTAAACTGAAGCTCCTCATATGAGGAATGCATTAGCACGTTAGATGTGCCAATGCCAACAGCAATCTGACAGATCTCCTCCAAGTTGTTTTGTTCATCAGAATCTTCTGGGATAAAGAGCACAGAGGACCAGGCAGATGCTAAAATATGTATTATAACAAGTGCTCAAACAAGGAGGGTGCAGAGTCAAAGGAAAAATTGAGAAACCTTAAGGATTATAAAGGATGCTAAGCAAAAAAGCAAACAGAAAGCCATATACATAATTATACCATTGATTCATGATATATATTAAAAACATGGAAATATTTAATAAACCAAGATGCCACATAGTATTTCCCTTTATATTAAAAAAAAAAAATTGAAAACTTTGGTGATTTTGCCAAAGTTCCACATCCTTTTAAAGATAGAAGTTAGAATTTTTTTAAAAAATCATAAATCACATGTTGATTTTTATGCTATAATTAAAAGTATAAATGTTAAAAGCAAAGGTTATATATCAAAATGTAGTTAATAAAAAATACAAAGCATGACCCGTAGGATAAATCCATAGTGAAAAATAAAACAAAAGGCCACCTTATAATGACTAGATGAGAGATCAAATAATTCTTGGATTATTTCACTCATTCAAAATTTCATCAAGTTGTATACATTGAATATATACTGCTTTTTGTATGTTGACCATACCTCAAAAATGGTCTAAAAATTCACCTTGTAGTTATTTAAAAAATGGCATGATTTCTCAAAACACAAAAATTCAGAGTAGAATTTATATCAGAATTCAGAGCTCACAGTATGATACATTCCTCCTCTGAGTTGGTAAATAAAAGTATTTCTATTTTACATGTGAGAAAAATAGACTTCCATAGGACTCAAGTAAGTTGTCCTAACATAGCTTAGTAAGTGGTAGAGTTGGGAATCTAACCCGCCTGTCTGATTGTGAACATAAGTTTTGGCGTCAGACAGGTGGATTGGAACATAGAAAGATGGTCTTACTCTCCTACAGCTAATTTGTAGTTTCTTTTACAAAGTTCATAGCCCTCTGTTCATACCTCTTTTCTTACAAGGAATCATTATGGAAATGATTTGTTCACACATTAAGCAAGGCTTAGTTACTTGCCCTTGGGGAGCTCATAATCTGGTTGTGGAAAATTGATGTGTGAACAAATCATTTCAATAATAGTTCCTTATAAGAAAATAATATTATATAATTGAGGAGAGGACATTGATGATCTGTAACAAAAGCAGCATTACAGAGGTTCAAAATGGGGACAGGTGGTTGTGAAGAGCAGAGAACATCCATAGATTAGGAACACTCAGTAGAGTAGAGGAGAGAAGAAGCATAGATCATATTTCCACTGGCAAGGGAAAAGGAAAAAAAAAAAGGCATTCCCAAACCACAAACAGTAGTTAACGCTTTACATGCAACCAGAAACTGTGCTCGTTGCCTTGGAGTACAGGCTCTCACTGGGGCTTTGTTAGGGATGCAGGTAGCACTGACCCAGGTGACCTTAGCTACCCCATCTCCAACCCCTTTTAGGTTGAACTCATATTGCGTGTCCCAGGCCCTCAGGCATTCACCACAAGTCACAATGGTAGCACAAATTATCTAAAACAGCATGGTCCAAGGCCTCAGGGCCAAGACCAACACCCTTGTCATCAGAATATTCTAAGAAGTGAGAAGGTATGTCCCAGGAGCCAGGCAAGGGCCAGTCCTCCTGAAACAGGCCTTTCTTTGAAATGTCCAGGGCTTGGGCAGCCTGGGCCTGCAGAGTTAATGCTTCACTGCCTACCCTGTTTCATTACATCCATTTCACACGACTCTTTCTTTGATTCTCTCAATACATAGCACTTTATATTCAATCAATTTTTGTTGATGGTTGGATAAATACATGAAAGCATTTCTGAAGCTCCTAACAAGATCCAACATCTCTTTACACACATGTAATATACATTATATATTTATCAGTTCATAATTAGATTATTTTAGTAATTCACAGACAACTTTCTTTTGTTTTTCCTTTTGTTTTAGGGAACCAGGAAAAATATAACTTTGTTCAAACCTCAGATTTTGTGTTTGTATTTTTTTAGATTATCAGAGAGCCTTTTGAAGGTTGTTCATGATTTGCAGTTATGGTAGAAAGCAAAGAAACCCAAAATTGATCTTTACTTTACCTTGGGAGTACACAAAATGGCAAAATTCACACATTTGTGGGTAAACAAAGCAAGCCTTCCTTGAATGGTTCAGTATCCCAGGAAATACTAAGAAGAAAAGAGTCAAAGTGGATGTTTGCAAAGCCAAAGAAAACATCTAACTGTTCAACATGTGACAACTTCAAGATAAGAATTCCCTAACCAAATGCACTTCAACAACTCAGTCTTTGAAATGAGTGGGGAGGCTGGGAGAAGAACAAGTACTCGCTTGTTTATTTAGTTCAGTTTGGGGTTCCTTTGGTCTTACAAGCGTCATTCAAAAACCATGTTTCAAAAACTTGTACAGTACTGAGATGAGTAAATAAAAAGAAAAAGCTACAGAAAACTTTTTATTTTCTTTTTTTTTGAGACAGAGTCTCACTCTGTTGCCCGGGCTAGAGTGCCGTGGCATCAGCCTAGCTCACAGCAACCTCAAATTCCTGGGTTAAGTGATCCTCCTGCCCCAGCCTCCCGGGTAGCTGGGACTACAGACACGCACCACCATGCCCGGCTAATTTTTTCTATATATTAGAAGCTGTCCAATTAATTTCTTTCTATTTTTGGTAGAGATGGGGTCTCGCTCTTCCTTAGGCTGGTCTTGAACTCCTGAGCTCAAACGATCCACCTGCCTCGGCCTCCCAGAGTGCTAGGATTACAGGCGTGAGCCACCGCGCCCGGCCCAGAAAACTTTTAAAAATTGTTTTTTTTCTAGTTGGAAACAAAATATACATATAAGGAAAGGGTATATTTCTTCTTCCTACCTCATGGTGGGCAGTGGCATTTAGAGAATTTATATATAGAACAGAGTTTGGAAGTTCAATATAAAGGGAAAAAAATGTTTCTCAAAGCATTTTCTTAAAATTCATTTTATGCAAATGGATAAGGAGTCTAAAGTTATTTGCAATGGTTTAGTTCATAAATGACATTAGATGTGAATGTTCATGCAAATCATAGCATGATTTTATTCAACTTTAATAGTTTCATGTTAATGATACTTTCGATTAGTATGAGGGCATTTCCAATTTAAAAGTTATTTTTTCCTGTCTAAAGAGAAGACTATAACTTTCTAAAGATGATTAGATTTAATTTTAAAAATAAGATGCAAACTATTTCTACTTTTAAAAATATTAATGAAAAATATGAGACTTTGGGCCTAATCCGGGGCTAGGGTCTTTATTTAGCCTTCAGGCTTTTGTGTTGTAGACCTTTTTAATGAAATAATTCTCTGAATTTTGGTCTTTGAGATGGACAGTTAAAATCAAAGCAGTGTACTCTGATTTTATATTCTATATTTTAAAGGTGGCTTTAAGGCCCACATTGAAATATTAAAAGATGTCTCCTCATGTACCAACCAGTTCCTTTTCCAAAAATAAGGTTATGTTGAAAACAATCTCAGTATCCTACATTCCCCTTTAATACCCATGATTAGGTTATACTGCTATTACTCAGAAATGTTCTTACATTTAAAAAGGCAAAATTTGATACAGTCTATAAAGAATCTTTAGAAGAAAGATATAGTTTAGAATAATTTTGCCTTGAGAAATATGAGCTGAGAGAAAAGAAAAATCTATTAGTAATATTTTATTATCAGTATGCACAATTACTATAATATATATTGTCCTCTATATAATTACAATATCTGTAAAGTTTTAGACCTACAATATGCACCACTTTGCAAAAGCTAACACTATGTCAAAATGTCTGGTGAGATTTTCCAGGAACAAAACAGATTAGTGCTTTGCTTAACCACAGAATTCTGTGTACCTTTTGCAGAAATTGAATTTGATGCCCAGGAACATCTTTTATAGAACAAAAAGCTTAGGAAAAAAGCAAGCATATTGGGACTGAGCACACCTACTCCTAGCAGAGAATAATACCCTGAATGTCGATTGTTAGCTCATAATATTAGAGGAAGGTGCCAAGTCTCAGAGTTTTTGAAATGTGTGTTAAATTAGAAAAATAATTGGATGTTATGTAAAGAGTCGATAACCCTGGTTGCTGAGCTGCCATCTACAGGACCTCTGTGTGTACTCTTGTTTGAGGGACGCACGGCTGTGCTGCTTGGGGATAAATGTGGAGGTTGTGAATCCCTAGAGATGTCTGAGCTTCTTGCTTTTTAATTTATCGTCTTGTCACCCTCCCACTCTTGCTTCTTTGCGTTGAGATGAAAGAAGTGAGATATAAAGGAATATTCATTTCACTTTTTAATTAAACATTTGGTTTGGTTCCAAAATACAGTACTTCAGTTCACACGCACAGAAAAGATGTCAAAAAAATGGCAAAAGTGGCTTAGAAAGGATTTTCTTACACACAGGGGACTTTCACTTACTTTTGCTTCAGCAGAAAAAAACCGCTTTAGGGCCTAGATGGCTTTCCTGTCTTGAAATCTCAGAATGCAAATATTTCTTGAGCTCTGTCAGTGAAAATAAGGGCAATGTACTATAAAAATACCGCAGTACAATATTACTGTGGTGTCTGATAAAGATATATATATATATATTATGCAGTAAAATTCATCAATCTTCTGCTTTATTGTGGCTCCCTTTATGTTTAGGCTAAGAAAGGTTTTTGTCATTGCATACGAACAAAACAGAACTTTTTATTCATTTATTTTTATGTTTCACCTTAAAAGCTTTTATCGATTTAAAATTCATTAGTTCTAGGATGTGAAGTGACCTATTTTAAAAATAACTTATGCTTATTTTCCATTTGTATATCTTCTTTGGTGAATTGTCTGTTCAGATCTTAAAAACCCATATTTTAACTGGGTTCTTTGTTTTCATTTGTTGAGTTTTATGCGTTCTTTGTATATTTTGGATGCCAGTTCTTTATCAGATACTCACATGTGTTCTGCAAATACTTTTTTCTCGGTCTGTGGCTTGTCTTCTTATTCTTTTAACAGTGTTCACAGAGCAGAAGTTTTTTTCATTTTAATGAAGTCCAACATAACCAATTTTTTCTTTGCTGAATTGTATTTTTGGTGTATCTAAAAAGTCATCACCAAACTCAAGGTCATCAATTGTAACAAATGCACCACACTCAAGCAAGATACTACTAATGGGGGAAACAGGAGGAGGGGTTTGAGGGGGGTATATGGAAACCTGCACTTTCTGCTCATTTTTCTGTAAATCAAAAACTGCTCTAAAAACAGTCTTTTAATCCACAAAAATAATTTATTGGACCAACAAGAAATATTAAATAATCCCTCCCTTTGAATTAAAATTCCTCTTTTGTCTTATACCACAAATTAAAATTTAATTCTGGGCTTGCTCTTCTTTACCTCTGTGTATATATTTTTGCATAGTCAGCACACTATTTAGAAATTTTTAATTTAAACATTTAAGGGTGGGTAAATCAAAGCAGTTTTCCTTTATTATTTTCCCAGATATGTTGAAATTCAAGGATGTTTTTTAAACTTGGAACATCTTCCTGTCTAACTTCACTCTGCTTGCTTCCTTCTCAGTCCTTTTCTGTCCTTCATTCCCCACCGACCTCCCTGAAGTCGCTTGCACCCAGGCATGCATTTCCTGTACCTGACTGCACCTGCCTCCCCTAAGCTATCATTCCTGTGATTTCCCCCTGCACTCCCGACTCCAGCACTTCAGATGTGAGGCAGCCCATGTCTCTAGGCATTTGACACACTGTTTCTTCTGTGTGAAGCACCTGTTGCTATTGCTTTTTTCTTTCTTTCTTTCTTTCTTTCTTTCTTTCTTTCTTTCTTTCTTTCTTTCTTTCTTTCTTTTTTGTTGGGGGGATCACTCTTGCTGAGTGGGTCCCAGCTTGGGCGTTATCTCTGCTAGAAGCCTCCCTGGTCCTCTCAGCTGAATAAAGTATCCTCTCTCTTTCCTGGCAAGGCGCTCTAAAATACTCATTATGCTACATGGGAGGACTGGTCACTTGTTTATCTGTTTTTCTTTTCAAAGCTGAACTGTTTTACCAACACAGAATATATGTTTCCTTTGTTTTCATAATACTGTGTCTAGCAGGAAATCATCATTAAGGATGTGCTTTTTGAAACAAAGAACAAATAAACAAATAAATGCAGACTGTTTTTCTCTATTGTTTTTTTTCTTGCTGCTTTGGTTTTTGAGAGCAATAAGAGACTGAGGCTAGAGAGCATGAGAGATTACTCAAAGATTATGCTGGGGAGTGTTTGTCAGTTACACAATGTGGTCTGAACAATTAAAAAAAAAAAGAATTAACAACATAGAAATTAATAGGAAAGGTGGAAACAACAGCTGTGTTTGCATTTGGAGATATTTTTTAAGAGTACCGTTGTTTGCAGTTGCACAAGTGGAAAAATAAATGTGAACAGAGGTTGCCAAAAATAAATAAATGAATAAAACCTTGGAAACACTCTTGGAAAGTGTTTGTTTGTCGGGCTTTCTTAACCAAAGTACATGTAAAAACGTTCGTTTAAAAAACTATGTTAGATTTTTGTTTTCATGTGTTTTTATCTTCAATTGGCTATTTAGTTTTGAGCAGTAAATAAATGGTAGTGACTTTGAAAGCGTGGTTATGCTTTAATTCATCTTAGCCTGTGAAGATATAGTTACCAGTTTAGCAAATGAAATATTAAGCATCCTCTAAATACTCTAAATAATAAGGTATTATTCTAGTAAGTGTTCTAAGTCAGGGATTAGAAAGCTTTCCTGCTTCTCTCGTGCTTGCTATATATTTTGGGCCTCTGCACAGTGTTTCTAGATACAAATTCACTTAACCAATTATGTCATGAATTGGATCAATACCAATATTACTCCTAAATGTCTGAAAATCTCAATCAGTGTTTTTTCCTAGTCTCCTGATTTCGCATCCAGGTCTAGTGACAACCCAGACTTTGTTCTGGGCCATCAGTGGTTAGAGGGTGACTCTGGGTAAATCACCTCATTATTGTGGGTAAATTTAGTAAACTGAGAGATTTAGATCAAATGCCTTGAATGTCCCTCCCAATACTAATCTTCTGTGGATATCGTCACTGTGTCTTTGCCTCCTGGAGAGGTTTTACTTTAAATCATACCACAAACTATTGGAATAAAAACTTCGTTAGCATTAAGACAGCATTTATTGGAATAGCTAAGTAAGGAAACACTCTTTCCAACAATTTTATCTAAACCCCAGAATTTTTTCTTCATGTCACCTTCCTTCTGACAGTGACTTTACACTCTCACATCAACAGATGCCATATAAATGTTATCATTTTAAACTCCAGAGCTAAGTATTAACACAAACAGGGCAATTTATACAACTTCTCAGTGGTGATGGGAAACATATCTTATCCTTCTTTTTATGGGAACTGTAGGTGAAGATTCACATTTATCAAATCTCATCTCTTAATCAGATGCTACCCTATCCTAGAGCTTATGGTAATTTTAAATATCATTTTTTGAAAATGTCAGCATGAGAGTAATTGATCATGTGCCGTCATATAGACTTTTCCTAGAGTTAAAGTCTAGGACGAGTTCTCTGTCATTTTTCAAAAATAAAACCAATAAGAAATCTCAGACCATAAAGGGAAGTCAAAGAGTTGGCGAGACATTATCTATCATTACTGAAAATGACACTTCGCCGTCAAACTACAAATGGGTGGAAAAGGTTTCCCCGTTTGTACACTTGTAAAACCTGACACAGAGCCAGGAAATATTGTTTAGATCCCCTAAATGTTTCATTAGGCCAACAGGGGCCAATGGTGAGTTTCAGTGAGATGTGGTATGATTTATTATTTGCCGATTCCTACTGCCCAAGCAATGACTTCTTAAGTTGTTAGACAGGAGATTATTCAAATAAATAAATTTAGAAAAACTAATGATGAATGCCATAGACTACATAAATCTTGGCAACAATGTGTTCTAAAAGCTCACCATTGCTTTCACTTTTATGCTTCGTGCTTTAGCAGAAACATGATTGTATTCTATCTCTGGATTAAATAGGCACCGTAGTGTCCAGTGAGAGAAAGCCCTAACTCCACAAATTCGAATTCTGGACTGCCTTCTGCCCTCTGAAATGGATTTTTCACTGTATGGCTCCCCTGTTCCATGACTCTGCTCTTCAGCAAATCTGTGGTCAAAAAGAGAGCAATGAAAACATAAGATAATAGGATCCAGCAATTTTGCTTCTGGGTATTTACCCAAATGAGTTGAAAATTTTTGCCCACACATAAGCCTGTAAACAAATGTTTATAGCAACTTGACTCATAATTGCTGAAACTTGGAACCATGTAAAATGTCTTTCAGAGGGTAAATGAGTAAATAAACTGTGGTGCATTCAGTCAACAGACTGCTATTCAGCACCACAAAGAAATGAGCTCCTAAGCCATGAAAGGACACGGAGGAAACTTTAATGCTTATTACTAAGTGAAGGAAGTCAATCTGAAAAGGCTGCACGTGATTCCAACTATGCGATACTGTGGAAAAGGCAAAATGGTGGAGACAGCGAAAGGATCGGTGGTTGCCAGGGGATAGCGGAGAGGGAGTGGTGAATAGCCAGAGTGCAAAGCATTTTTAGGGCAGTGAAACTATTCTGAATTACATTATAATGGTGGATATGTGTCATTAAATATTTGTCAACACCCATAGAATGTAAAGTACCAAGAGAGAGCCCTGATATAAGCTGTGCGCTTTGAGTGATAATGATGTGTCAGTGTAGGTTCAGTTGTGAGGAGCAGACCACTCTGTCATGCACCGTGCAGGTTGGGTGCAGCGGGGGAGGTTATACGCGTGTGGGGACATGGGGGACCTGGGAACTCTGTACTTCCCACTCAATTTTGCTGTGAACCTAAACTTGCTCTAAAAATAAAGTCTATTTTTTAAAAAAGGCAAAGTGATGCTTAAATATCAAATTTTAGAGGTGTCGTATATTACTTATGATTCTTAGTAGACATTAACATTTAAGCAGTTAATTTAGAGAGACAATATGTTATATTGCTCAATAAAACAAAACAATGGATTATTAAAAACACTATTTTAATTTCATAAAAAATATTCACTAACTAGATCTAATAATTACTAATAATCCATAAATGTCTTTCACGTGGCTAATGACAATGAGCTAACACTCAGCAAACAACAACAATAACAGCAACAGCAGCAGTTATGAAAAGGGTGTGTAGGGCCCAGTTAAAAAGTCTACCTGGCTGACAACCTGCAGGAGGGGACTCTGGGGTGAGCTGTAGGGACCATGTTCCATCCAGAAGGATGCTGCTCAGCTGGTTGTCAGGTAGAAACTTAGGCCCAATATTTCCAGATTTTCAAAGTTTTCAAGAGAAACATAAAAACATCCCAATTTAAAAACTGTTTGTCACAGTTAAGAAAAACTCTCCAAAACAAATACATCTGTAAGGCTGGTACAGCCTGTGGATCAAAAGGGTTTTGTGTTTTCGGCAGGGGATGAGCATGAGAAAGAGACTCCTGGAGCTTGTCCTGGGCTGAGGATGAAGAGATGAGCTAGGAAACAGCCATGGTGAAAAGTGCTAGGAGGAAGAGGAGGAGGAGGAGGCTGCAATTAGGTCAAAGTAATACAATATATGGATAGATGCATGATGGAAAGGATGGAGAGATAGATATGGACAGATGAGAGATTAGGGCAGAGAGTGAGAGAGAGAGAAAAATGAAACTAGGGAAACCAATCAAATAGCCGTCAAGCACATGGGGCGAATTACCTTATAAAATACACACACTGTTTCTGGGACTTGCATCTCCCAAATAAGAAAGAGAACAAATCCACTGGGTTTGACCAGGGCGGTTACTTTGGACCTTTGACACCATGGTATTAGTTGAGCAGTAGGGTCATAGACGTTATTTAGAAAGGGGGAAACACAAAAATGGTAGAAAATTGGACAGAGAGACATGCAATTTATTTAAAAAGTCTGAAAGTTAAAGGAAAGAAATTGATTGGACTAGGGAGATAAAGTCAACAGAAACAATATTTTCTGGAAAAGGGACACTGCTCAGGTGTGCCGCAGAAGTGAGAAAGCCAGTGAGGAGGGGAGCGAGCGGAGATGCTGGAGGTGGAGGAAAGGTGAGATAGCCAGAGCATTTCTGCAGGTGTGCTCCTCACCACACTGTCTTTCAGATGCCTCATGCCCCTTTGTTCCCTAGGCTCGGAGAGCTGGCCCTCTTTATTTCACACACTGATGACCTGATAACTGCTTTTTTCCTGAAAATTGTAGCCCCCAAGTGCCCACAATCAATATTTTATTATAAAGCTTTAAATTCATCTAATCTAGCATAGGTGCTTCAAAAGAAGACACGGTAAACAGGAGATGAAATCAGGAAAACTCGATGTATTCGCAGCCATGCCAGGTCCCCTCCCCTCACTGAGCAGGCTACACACACAGTTGCAGGAATCTCCCTGACTGGTCTTCACATCTGGCATCTGCATCCAGGCGCGGAGAGAGGCAGATATTTCCGCTGGCTGCGGCGCTGGCAGCACCCTGCCAGCCCTGGTTTCCTGCCACAGAGCTCTGACCCCGCTCTCATTCTGCGCCCGGGGTCTGCTCGGTGAAGCACAGTCATTCTAATTGCCTCCCTTTGGGTTTTTACTCCATCGACAGGGAGACTGGTTTCAGAAGGTCCACATCCTTTATGTAAGCAAAATAATTTGAAATCCAGTGTTATTTCCTGTGCTGTGACTCACACCCCATCTGGCAAAATCAGGGACTGAAACATCATCTCCAGGGCACAAAGTATTTAAAATTTAACTCATCATTTGAGGTTTTCACAGCAAATTCAAAGCCTATATTTTTCATTAGTTAAATATTTAGTATTGGCAACATGAATTTGGATTCTTTCATCTTCTTGCAAATTATCTGTTTATAACTATTAGTGGTGCCTAATGAGGTTGGCTAGGGTTCTTCTGCAATACCCAGCCCCACTTCATTTCTCCATTTCAAACCAGTTCAGGCCACGGAGGCTGGGGATTCACACCCTTGGCATCCCGAAAAAGCCTTACACATCACAGCCTTCCTCACCCTCTGTTCTTCTCTCCCTGCATTAAAAATTCTTCTGTCTCCTAAGCATTTCCACACCCGGAATTACTCTAGGAAGTTGTCTAAACTTAATACTTCCATTTTCTCATCTTACTTCTGTAATTTATTCTCTTGCAGTTGGTCTTCCTGAATCCCACTGCAGAAAAAGCTCTATTCAGTTATCAGCCTTCACGCTCACCGACTCTTCCAAAGGATGGTGTTCACATTTCTTCTAAGTCGGGACCACGTCCTTCAGCACTGGCCTCAGAAGTCGCCTTCTCTTCCTGGGCCCACTCAGTCCCCAGGGCTCTGTGATGGCCACTTAGTTTTGTACCCACACTCTCTCCAGTGACTCCTTCTCCATCTTTCTCATTTGTCCGTTTTGCTTTCCCTAGTTCTTCAAATATGGATGTTCTTAAAGGTTTATCTTCTCACTACTCCCCCCACCTTAGCGTTCTCATCTCTCATCTCTGCACTAGTACCAACTCTTAGCTGTATCTCCTGTACAGGGCACTAACTGCCAGGGAGCAACTGAGCTTGGGTTCCAGAGGGGACAAATAGTGCAAAGCGTGCCATTATTTTTGTCACTGTTAAACTCTCTTTGCCATATATATCATCCTTCCATTGCCATTTTTCAATTCTCACCTCCTCCTGGACAAACACTTTGAAGAACACTGCTGGTACCCATACTGGCCAGTGTCCCATAGTCGATGAAAGTGTGTTCATGGGAGACAGTCACCTCTGCCCACTTCCTAGCTTTGGAATTCTAGGCAAGGCACCCAACCTCTATGAGACTCTGTTTCCTTATCTGTAAATCTGGAAAGTTGATAATACCTTCTTCATAGGTTATTGGGACAATAAAATTAGTTACTATATTTAAACAACTGAGAATAGAGTCTAACACATATTAAGCGCTGTGTGAAAGTTGGCTATTATTATTAAACACAACTTTGTTCCCTAACCTACATTTCTAGACCAATTTCTCTTCTAAGCTCCAGGACCAGATTAATGTCTTGACCTTAACGTTCCCCAAGATCTTCACAACACGTTCAAAATAAAATTTCTCTCTGTCTACCTCTGCAAATCTGCTTGTGCATTATCTTCCTAGACTTTTTTTTAAAAAAAGCATTGTTATATCTTACCAGGCTTCTTGCTTGAAACTCCTCACTTTTAATTCCTTTATCTATTTTGCCTCCAAATACACCCTTTACAATTTCACCTCTTCCTTTTTCATCTATTTCTTTCTTTATACTTCTATTGTCCGTAATCTAGGTCAGGCTTCCTTCCTAATTTGGACCGTCAGGAAGTCTCCCAACCAGTTCTCGTTTCAGTTTCACAATCCACCCCGTACATCCTCTGGGGCCTTCCCACTGCGGCCTGTGTGATGTTCCGACAGTGCGGCTCTGCTCTGCCCGGTAGGTGTGTGACATTCAGAGGACAAAGGACAGCCAGGAAAAACCCCATCAGCTCCTATCACATTAGCTTGAGAAAACGAGCACCTACGTGTACCATAATTAAGGACATGATAATATCGTATTTCCTTGCAACTTTAACGTGTAAGTCTGTTGTGCCACTTTCAGACACTGAACTTTGAAAGCAAGTCCAGGGCTACTTCTATACACAAATGTGGGTCCATTGCATAGTCCTAAATGCCGCATCACCTAAAACAACTCCTGGCTGGTAGTAACTGTTCATCGTATGTTTCTTAAACAGTTATAGGAGGTTAGTAATACGTAAATAATATATAAAGAAAACACAAATGTGTGTGACATGCATATGACGACCAGTCTGGACATGATCCATCTTGGAGATTATTCCTACCAAGAGTTCCATGTAAATATTATATAAATATTCTCTTTTTCCACTTCCAGGGACACAGCCAACACTATGCTAAGGTAAAGAGAAATGGCCCAAAAGGTACCAGTGTGTCAAACATCATCCCCTCTATTCCATGCTATGTGACTAAAATTCCTAACACTGAGAGATGTCTCCTTAGGTTAAAGCATTGGAAACAGATGGCTATTCGTAAAAATTTAAATTATTTAATGTGTCTGCATGATTTTTTTTTCCTTTTTCTTTAAATTAGCTCCAATCATTCTCACACCATGGATGTGCAGTTTGACAGAGACATGGCCTCATGCCAAGCCGGAGCCAGGAACTGAGCCAGTTATGTGCAATGCAGGGACAAGGAACATGTTGAATATAAACCCAAGAAATGACAGAAAGTCTGACTGAGGGGCAGGTGCGAGGGCTAATGAATACACTATAGGAGAAAGGAA
Organism: Propithecus coquereli; assembly: GCF_000956105.1. Taxonomy (NCBI): domain Eukaryota; kingdom Metazoa; phylum Chordata; class Mammalia; order Primates; family Indriidae; genus Propithecus; species Propithecus coquereli. The sequence goes on along the minus strand of NW_012136636.1, from coordinate 4,214,736 downwards.
ATATGCAAATTTAAGCCTAGGGGAACTTTCAGAATACAGGCAAAAGGCAGAGGGGTCAAAATCACACTATGTTTTCAAAAACAGACATCAGCTCCCCAGAACCAAGAGTTGGCCAAGAAGCCTTTTAAATGTTCCTGGCTGCAGCAGCAGCCTCCAAATACCTCCAAAGGTGCAGCCCAGACAAAGCCAAGTGCAAAGAGCCCGCGGTGACTTAACAATAGCTGTACAGACTGTCAGGTCCTGATGATATGGGCTCTGCGGCTACTGTGCAAGAGTTAAGTAACTCTGAGCTTTGCCACTGGAGGTCTGTCTTCAAATTCAGGCGAGTAGAATTGCCTGTGGATGGCGCCCCTGGTGTTGAGCAGGGTAGCAAACACCATGTAGGTCCTGTCCCTTGGATGAGTGATCCTTTGCCACTTTCTTCTACCCTGTGTCTCACTGTGAAATGGGAACAATATTAATAACAGCCCCTTGAGAGAGCCATAGGAAGGAAGAAATAAAATAAAACATGTGAAGAGTTCAGAATGGTGCCTGGCATATTGCTAAAGTTCATTAAAAGCTAGCTTTCGTTATTAATATTAGTGCAGAAACTTGAATGCTCCGTTTTATGGAGGAGAGGAGAGATGGAATTAAGAGCCTGAAGACACCTGTAGGTGATTCAGTTCAGGTGAGTTCTACAGAGGAACGGTCAAAGAAACAAAAATGCAGCCAAATTCTCGAGAGGTCTTGCCTAGGGAAAATAATAATAATAACAATAATAATAAAAATTGAAGAGCAAAATTTTAATACTTTATGACTTAGCTACTGGCCCTCCTGCCTTCACCAGTTTAGCAAACCAGGAAAAGGTAATACGAAGAACATTCTTTCTCATAGTGAGGGCTGAACACATACACTTTTTCAAATGCAAAACCTCTGTATACAGCACCTTTTTTGTTCAGCAGAGAAATATTTATTTGACATCTACTATTTGTCAAGCACTCTGCTGGGTGCTGTGCATACAATGATGAGAAAAAAGCTACTGTTTTTACTCTCATGAAGTCAAACATCTATCTATTTGTTTAATATTAATTATATGATTATTTCAGACATTCCAAAATTTTTACTGTATTAATGCTTCTACACAACTGACATATTCCACAATTATTTAGCAGTTTTCTGGTTTTTTTCTTATTTAGAACATAAATAAGCTTGCAGAACAATGTAGAAGATGAAAATTTTCCCACAGATTTAACTAATACTCTTGAACATTTCTGTATGTCAGCCTGCAAATAACAGTAAACAGAAAGTGTTAGAGGGGAGTAACCACTCTAACTAATATATAATCTTTGAGAAAACAAGTTAATCTTAGAAAATATGTAAACAAGTAAACATACCCCAAAGATATTCTATGCTGCCATAAAAGTAATAATTTAGAATAATAATGATGTATAAAAAGATAGTGGTTTGCAATGCATTAGATTTTAAAAAGTAGTAAGCAAAATATTATATAGAATAGGGTTTTAATTTTGTAAAACTATGTGTATATATAAATTTAAGTATAGGATTATTACTAGAAGAGATTTCAGATGTGTTTTTTGTTATTGTTCCTTTTCTGCTTCCTTGCAGTGAATCTATAACTGTTTCAAAATAAAAAGTTTTTAAAAAAAAAAAAAAACTATGTAGGAATAGATGAAATAAGATTGAGAAAATATTGATAATTGTTGAAGCTACCTAATGGGTAGTTGCAGGGTAATTATACTATGACATTATTTTTACATATATTTAGAAATTTCCATGATAAAACATTCAAAAAGTGAAACACTAAGGGAAAAAACATTTTTAAAATGAATTCTTTATTTTGCACAAGACATATAAATATGGTGTTTTCTTTGTTTTAGAGAATAATTAAGGAAAAAGCCAACTTCTTGTGCAATGTGGGAAAAACCTGTATAAATACATTACAACAGATAAGACATAGCTCTGATGTAATCCATCAAAGCAAATAAGTGATTTAATTAGCATATGAATTCATACAAGGTTTATACTAGGCCTTAAATTACATTTTCTTTTATTTTTTATTAACAGAATTTTTTTGCATTATTCCAACTTTCTTCTTTTATTTATAGGATATAAATATACTGAGATCTGAGAAAATTAAGTTTAAAATCTGGTTTGCTGGGTATATAGTTGCCGCTCCCCCCATAGAAAAGCTAATAAAATATCTTGACATTTGTGGGCTATAGCAATTTGCCACATCAAATTACAAGCTCAAATCCATCAATCAATTCAAGTCTGCTAAAAAGCGAAGAACCCAGGTCGTAGACTGTTGTACCTAGATATTTTTTCTTTCTAAATAATCAAAATCTTTTGGGAAATTCATGTTAGCATTGTGTAAAATAATATCATTGGGTTAAAATAATCAGTTAAAATAAGGTGTCAAGTAAATGTCTTTTTCTTTATCTTAGCATAAGAAGCTGAAAATTTTCATTATATTCTTAGGGGTGAAGTAAATCCTAATTTTATAATAAATTTTTATCTTAGACATATCAAAATATATCAAGGAAAACTAGGAGAAGATAATTACAAGAAAAGCAAAATTAAAAGGAAAATCATTTTGTGTGGTTCATACGAATACTAAAATGAAATGCCTCATGTCTCTAATAAAATTGAAAACTGCAAATTTAAATATATTACTAGAAGGACTGCTTGAATTATGCTAAGCACCTTGAAAGAAGCACAATTTGCAAACAAATTAAATTACACTACCTAAATATTTCAGTAGGACCCATTCTCATGAATTTAATGACAAAATCTCCTACCAAATATTTATTTAAATTGCGGCCACTAGCACGTGTATTATACACTGTCATTTTTTTAATCACAAATATACTGGGATTACTTTTTTTAGGCACACTCGTTTGTGAATAGATGACTCTAAAACTTTTACCAACATCAAAACATAATTGTAAATTAATAAAAATTAGTTTAAAGGACAAGGGTTTTTTTATATTTGGACTTATTTATAAATGAAAATTTTTTATACAAAAGGCTTTAACATCTATATTTATATGGTGGTGTTTCTAATATAATCATGATTTTTTGTAGAAGCAGATTTACTGTCCCTTGTTTTACTTGTTAAACCACCAAAAATGCTACCTTTTGTGTAAAATATTATGTGTCACTAAAATTTATTTTTTAAATTCGTGATTTCACTATTTGCTTGTGTTGTTTATGTACTACTCCAATAACTATTTTTCTGAGCTATATTTTTAAACATAGCATTTTAAAATATCCTTTTTTGCGTTATATATGAGTCTACATTGGTCACTTGGTTTTTCAATTAAAATTTTAACTTTTATCTCAATATGAATTTGTCATTGTCTTTAGTTTTTTTTTACATTTGATTTATTTTTCATGCCAACATTGTAAAATTGTGACGTTAGAGCATTTTAATATGAACCAAAGCTTTATTTTAAGGGGTTAAAATATTAGTCTGCTTTACATATATCCTGAATGAGTGAAAAAAAATTGATATTGTTCAAAAGAATTGCATGAGACAGGACTATTGTGAGTAAATACCAGGAGAAATGACAAGTTTGACCCTGATCCAATACCAGTATCTTTGTCCTTTAATATTCTTCCATTCCTCCTCACCATCTGCTCCATTAAACTCAATTACCTGTGCAGTGAACATATACATATGTGAAAAATATATACATATTCCCAGGCAATCAGACTAGTCAAATAGGGGTACAAATGCAACTAGAGAAACAAGTGAATTGACAAAGCTGGTCTTTCTCTTGCTTTGCTTTTTCTAGTTTATTTATGAAAAAAAAAAAAAAAACCATTGATAGAACAACTATGTATTTAGGGGCTGGTATATGGCAGTGAACAAAACAGACACAATTCCCATCCTCATAGTCAATTTTTCCTACCCAGGCCTAAATTTTGACAGTATCTCTTGGCCGCCAAGAGAATAAGGCTCATAGTCTCCCTCTCTTCTCTCTCTCCCTCTCTTTCTCTTTCTCCCAACTGCTTTTTCAGGCACCACTGTACTGTTTCTTCTTATGTTTCTGCCTGCCATGCTTACCACCCACTTAAAGGCTCCATTTCAAATCTCACTTTCCAGAAAATATTCTCCAAATAGCACTTTTCGGGGGAATTCATTCTGTTTCAGCTTTCCTAAGTGATCTCTTGGTCCTTAATCATTTAACTCTGAGTTCTTACTTTATTTGTCGTTGCTATTTTTCTCATTTATACTTTTTTCATTCCCTCAGCCTTCTTCTAGCATACTTTTTTTCATTAGAGTATTTCCTATCACCCATTAATTTATATGATCAAACCTACTGATTTGCTGTTCAACCAAAAGAAGCCAACACATTGTTACTGCTGGAATGGCAGATTGCTTAGCAAGTAGCAGCTGGTCTCCTTACACATGTTTCTCTTTCTGAGGACACTGGGTGAAATAACGTCCTCCTGCTGCCCTCTGCAATTCTCCAGTCTTTAATGCCTGGCTGTTGATGTCTGACATTCAATAAGTGCTAAAGTTAAATTCATTACATTACTTCTCTCCCCTTTCCCTGAAATCCCTAACCTTTTCTCTTCTATATTTAGCGTATGTTTCCATTCACCCACACCAGGAGTGAATCTTTGACTTCTTTTCCTCGCTCTAATTTCCTTTCATGACTAAGTCCCAGTGTTTATGCTTCTTCAATATCTCTTACATCTGACATTGTTTCTCGATCGCCTGAACCAAAAGCTTAGAACAGGCCTTTTGCTGATTTTTGAAGTTATTGTAAATAATCCACTGAATTTCGGTTTTGTTTCTAGGCAGTACACAGACTATATGGCATAATTTCTCAGTCTTTTTCATTTTAAACATTTTAAGTGAGGGGAAATACTAAAAATTGTTTTAATTAGGAAATATAAATAAACTTACAAAAAATTGATTATGGTATTCTCTTATTATTATAATATACTTTTCCATAATTATACAATAGGCCTTTTTATAATACCTTTGCTGTTTACATTCTTGAACCATTATCTTACTTATGTTTAACCAGCACTGAGCTTACCATCTGAAGAAATGATGGTAGAAAGGGTGAGAAATGTACACAACTTTTAGAAAGTTGAACAAAATATTTAAAGAAGATCATTTCTACTCATGGAACAATTTAAGATTTTTAAAAACTTATTATTAGTTAGAAATAAGATTCTTAAAACTTAAAAGATCTCAAAGAAACATTTACACACTATCTTTCCACATGAAAGAAATAAAAGCTTAATAATATTTCTTATTTGGAGGCTATATCTATTTCAGAAAATTAATTTTATCATTTCTAATTTTTGTGCATACATAATACAAAACAACCAAATGAAAACTATGGATGCTTCAATTCAGGATTATTTATTTTCATGACTCAGGGGCCTTTCCTTAGTTGAAATAATTTGGTCTGGTTACATGCTCAGGGACTAACCAACCCTTCTCTCAAACTTTATATCAGGGACCAGGATCTCTCCCTGGATCATAACTCATTCATTCATGCCCGTCTCTTAGCGTCTGAGTGTTTTGTTTGTTTGTACATTGGACCAGCGCCCGCAGTACTTGTCAGTAATGTGTTTTTGGCCTGTTTACATTACAGTATATTTTAGCTGTTGTTAGGTGATGTTCTCGGTGCTTTATTCAATCCCATGTCAGAAGAATGGCAGAATATGACATTACTTTTTTCCATAAAACAACCCCTGAGCTGACAACCACTAAAACATTTTCATGTAATGCAAAGTAAAATATGTTATTTGGCATCATACTGACCTAAACAGTCAGTTGTGAGGATTTTTGCCATTTTTCTACAACATAGATAGCAATTATATTATTAAAATACCAATATTGTAGACACATAAATTATGTCATCTATTCCTCACAGCAACTCTGAGAATGGGTGTGATTCCTCCTTTACAGGTGGGAAAACTGAAGCTTAGAGGTGCTACACAGCTAGTAAACCACAGTGATATGGACCTAGGCATGAATGAATCTCAGATCGTTCCACATTGATCCACAGTTGAGGGTCATGAGATAAAAAGGATTTGGGAAAGGTTACTACTCACATAAACATGTCTTGATGTCTTTATTTTAAAATAAAAAATCGGAGGGACACGCCCCAGGAGGCCTTAGGATGCTTCAGTGAAGACGGGATGAGGTCAGTTAGAAATGGTGGGGACAGCAGGTGCAGGAAAGGGGAAGAGGGGTGGGTGTGGACATTCCCACAGAGGCAAGGTCCACAGAATTTAGCAACTGAGTTTTTCTAGTCCTCCAAAAAATGGGAAAAAGAATTGGCCATCATGTATAAGGACTCTTTAGTGATGAGAGAAGTAGAAAAATTACTTGACGTCTTCATTTCTACTCTCTGCTTTTCAATGCAAATGTGCTGTGTGCTAATGGTGGCAGCCTGTTGATCCTTGTACATGGCTGCAACCAGGGTTCATGGAGTGGCCAAATACAACACTGACAAACGTTTGAATCTGTCCTAAGGATTGAACCCTGATCCTGTGGTAGTTCCCCCATCAGCTTGTTTTAGGCGTGCCTTTCTTGTTCTTGCAGGACGTTGTGTTCACAGCTTTCATGAGAGACAGTGGAACATTACAACTGTATTTGGTGACCAGTGTTTTGTGCCCTTCATCCTTCAGATGCATGTGTAGCTTCCTCTAACCAGAGAAGTATAGAAGAAACTGAGGAAACAGAGAGCCCTTCCATCTTTATCTCCATCTTTATCTAGGCAGGACCACATATATGATAACGTTTACTATACATACATGTATATCATAGGATCACATTTTTGATCAGTGGGTTTTCAAACGTCTTTTGTGGTAGATTTTGTACATCAAATAAATTTTAAACTTTAGTCCAGTAAGTAAAATAGATAAAAAGCAGAACTGATGACTTACAGAGGATTGAAACTGCACAAAAATTTCAAACAGAAAAAACGGTGTCAGATTGATGGGAAGATGGACTTCTTAAAACCAGATCTGGACCCAGAACTGCCCCAAAATTGTACTCAGCCCACTCCATCATCACCTCTGTCTGGGAACTTGGAGAGCTCCCCATTAACAGTTAAACTACAGATAACATCAACATAATTAATCAGAGCAGAGATTTACAAAGTTGCCTTAAAAAAAGTTTCCCAATCCAATAAAACTCCATTGTTGCCAAATTAAAATGCTGGCATGTTTTTAAGATGAAGGCGTTAATTAGAAAAAGAGTTTATCAGCCAAGAAACTTAGTAAAATGAGAATCATTAAAAACCAAAACAAAACAAAAAAAACATTGGCATTGTCCATCCCAGCCTGGGCAGGACAGAAGGTGACCACAATTGTGAATCTGTAGTAATAACATTAGTAACAGAGAATAGGAATAACAAGAACAGACATGTTTTTGTTGCTATGTGCCAGACTTTGTGTATATTTACTTATTTAATCCTCCTAACAACCCTATGAAGTAGATTACCATCCTATATTCACACATGGGAAAACTGAGGCACAGAGATGTTAAGTAAATTACTCAAGATCATACAAAAATGGGGCCAGAATTTTAAGACAAGTAACCCAACCCCATGATCCATGTTCTACCTGGGCGAGATGGGTGTTCCAGCCCATCTCACCCCGATGCCATAAATACTCTCATCCTTGTAACTAGTTTTGCCTATTTTATGTTTGAAATACAGCCTTCTAATTATGCTAGACCTTACCATATAGTTCTGCCTATGAGATCATTTTTTCCCATCTTATTGACAGTTTTGTTTTTAATGGCAAAGTATTATATTGGGAACTGGTTTTAGTCATTGGTCCTTTTTAATGGAATCCCTCTAGACCATGCCCTCAGTTTGCTGAAAGGCATAGTTTCTGCACCTAACAAGCTGAAGGCCAGGCCCAAGCCCTGGGTACCACACAGCATCGCTGGCACATGGTGTGGGCAGGACGGCCCTTCTTGGCCCCGTCCCATCCTGCTCTTGTTAGCTCACCTTCTGAGACTAGCTCCAGAGTGGAAGGCCCTTCTGGCTTCAAGACACTTCAGCTCAGTAATCAACACTAATGGTTCGTAAGTGTTCTGAAGGATTAAAAACCTATCTGGGACTGATGGAAATCAGCTTGTGGATTGAAAAGGAGAGAAAGCAGTCCTGTTGTTAATCCACCGGGGATGCAGACTCAGATAGAGCTGCCAAGTGAACAGGAAATGCTGTCTCCAAAGTCGTGCAGCAGTTGAAGTGTTCCATGATGAGCCTCTCCTTGTTACATTGCTAGTTTCCAAACCCACATGTTATTCTCATCTGTTGCTGGGATATTTGGCTGTTAAACTGCCCTGCCTCCATGGTGGCACCCAGCCCCTCGTCCACCCAGCTTCTCCCAGCTCTGACTCAGAAACAGCAACCAATCCAGAACCGATGCTTGCTTCCCGTAGATGCTCCTCAGAGGGCTTCCGAAGGAGCAGAACCTCGCACAAGACTTTCCTGCCCACTCCTGCAGAGCGGCCTTCCACTATTCTTCCAGATCGTCTCCCTCCCAGCATCCGGTCAATAAATGCAGTTTTGTCAGACTGCGCATTGGGTCCCGGTGGCCTTTGGGCTTTAACAGTTCCAAGCTGTTGACGTTGTGTCCAGATCCAACACTGGGACTCCTGAAGCTCCTGGCCTGGGGTCATTCTCCTAGTCCCAACTCCCTGCTCCCTAAACCAACCTCATCGTTCTCATCTTCAAGATGTGGTCTCTGGTTCTTCTGCCAGCTCACCATTCCCCTTCTAGCTAGCTACTAAAGTTCCACGGTTTGAGAATGGCAATATGCATATTGGGACAAAGGGATCTGTATTCTGAAAGCCTGATAATAAAATGTGAGAACTAAATAATTAAATCGTAGAATGTGTCTTTAAAAATAGAGATTTTAACGATGTTTATTTCTTCCCATGGCACCACCTACTCTTCCGACCCCAAACTACTCACTCCAGTTGCTGCCCAACTCCGACCACAGTGCTTGTCCTCTGTAACAGTGACAATGACAGTAATAATAATAATACTACAGATTAAATTCTTAGAATTTAGTGACTCTTTGTTAGGTGCTAAGTAATATTCTAAGCATTTTAAACTCATTAGATGTTTCCAAAAGCTTTATGGAATAGGTCCCATTAAAAACTTGATTTTATAGATGAGAAAAGAGAGGCACGAAGGGTTAAGTTGCCCATAGTCACACAGCTCTGCAGAGGAGGAATTTAAACCAAGGGTCTGCTCCTAGTCCTAGCATTCCTAACCTGTTCTGCACCTGACTGCCTGTGAGCTGTTATTGCAGAGGTTACAAAATAGCCCCCCAAGTGTGGAATCTGACCCATGGCTATGTAACGTTTGATCATCATGGTGCTTTTAAAAGATGAATGAGTGGATAATATTTTTAAAAATCCAAATTCTTTATATAAAATTCAAGATTTCTGGTTCCTTTGAAAAAAAGTAGAGGCTGTGGCAACACCTGGCCTGAATTCCCACAGGGCAAGAACCAGCAAAACCTTTGCAATCATTCAGATGGGAGGGTGTGCACTTTGGGCGGCCCATGACCTTCTGCCATTGTATGTCTGGCTTCCTTGCTCATTTATGGTAGGCACTGACCCTGTCGTCACAGAAATTCTTGAACCCTGTTTTAATGAAGCATGACTCTGTTTCTGTTTTTGTTTTTTGGTTTTTTTGCTTTTCATTCTTTTATTTACTTATTTAAACTGATGAGTAGAAATTGTATATCTTTATGATGTAAAACATGGTATTTTGTCATATATATACATTGTGGAATGGGTAGCTCAAGTTATGTAACCTCATATAATTATCTTTTTTTGTGGTGAGAATACTTAACATCTCCTCTCTTAGCAATTGTCAAATATAAAATATGGTCTTATTAACTGTAGTCACCATGATGTGCAATATATCTCTTGAACTTATTCCTCCTGTCTAACTAAAATTTTGTAGGAGTGTCTTTTTAAGTAAGACACTTACTTGTGTAAGGAGAAAGAGACTTTCCAGCCTTTGGAACCTAAGTATTGATAAATAGTGAAAATCTTAAGTCTTCTTTTCCATAATTATTTTTGTTTGATTTTCAGAATTAAAATATGGACTCTAATAGATTGTTAGCATCTTTGCTCTATTAAGTGTTTGAATTCCTCTCTATGACACTTTTTAAAAAATTAGAGCTCATATATTGAAAGAAAAAAACTAATAAATATAAATTATGTTAAACATTTTTCAAAAAAGCCAACATGATTGGATTTAGTCATATGTTCTAAGGGAAATAACCATTTACAATTGAATATTTCAATGTCATTTATGGCTTTTTAATATTAGGTATATTTTGATTACACTAAACAAAATAAATAAATATTTCCTAACTGCTTCAAAGACCCTCTTAAGAAGAAAAGAAAAGCACAATTTGTAGAAAAAGGAATAAACTTACAGATGTATTCAAAGGCATAGCCAGGAAAAGATTTGTCTCTTACTTATTTCATACAATTGTCTAGAATGAAAATTATGACATATTAATAAATTTTTCTCAACTCACTTCAACTTTAATCTGAAGTAGCTAGGGTATACCACTGTCGTCAAGTAATGGTACAGCTTTAACACAAAAACATATAAAGATAGAAATTAGCCAACATTTCTCAGAATTTCAAGCTGTATTTCTAAAGCCCCATCTGGGACCTACAGGTGTTGAACTAGAAAACCCCTTGGGTCTCCTCCTTCCGTGTTCTCTGACTATGCAAAAACTGTAATGACCCACACATTGCCTTAATTTACCTCAAGTTGAATTCCTCAATAGATCCAATCTAGCTGTAGAGAAGAAAAATTTCATAGTTATTGACTTATGTACTTCCAGTAAATCATGTCTGGTCTGACTATCTCATCTTCTGTTGGTTGAACCAACATATTTATGTCAATATTGCCAGATATCAAATAGTGTCACAGTTTTCTGTCTCTGACAGAAATGATGTTGGGCACAGGAGATGCAATGAGTCTCATATTTTTTAATATACTGAATCTCCTGGGATTTTTCCAATGTGGTAAGTTATACAGAAGTAGATATTTGAAGGAAGTCCTAACAGATGCTCTAACATTGATTTAAGAGTTGGAGAGGGACCTTTCAAGTAACATCTACCTGTGGTCAGATGACATATTGCAATCTGGTGACCTTGGTTGAAGAGAAGGGTCGTCTTATATATTTTGTACAAAAGCAGCCGAAAGAAATTATAATTGAAAAGCTTGTCAAGAACTTAGATAAGGTTGTCCCTCAAGGAGTTCCTTGAACATCAGTGCAGCACATGAACTAGGAAACAAGTTCAGCCTGATGACAGAAATTGACTAAAACACCTAGATTTTTACTTACAGAATTTGGCTAGTTTACAAAAATCCAATTTCAAGCAAGATTCTGTGTTATCATCCTCACAAATAAGAATAAATCACAAAAACATGTGCAGACTCAGCAGATGCTCAATTTTCTAGGATTTAATTACTCCTCCTTCACACATTAGCATTCAGCAATCAACCTGCTTCCAGTTCGGAGAATATACCGTCCTCCTTACTTTCTTTCAAGTCTCAGTTTAAACGTTATCGTTGACTATTAAAAAATGTCTTCTGCTGTTTCTTCAATACTTTGAACAGTGCACAGAATAGACGCTAAATAAATATTTGTTAAATTAATGAAGGAATGTGACACATTCTTTGGCCTTTTCCCAGTTTGCTTAGTTGTGCCACCTATACTAAACTTTAACGCACCTCAATTAAACCAACTCTATGGAATTGATATTTTGATATATCAACTAATATGTTCCTTTCATACTTCACTCACCCCCAACATTTTCATAAAACCCTTTCCTCAACTCAAGTAGGTTTAATACTCCACTGCTGTCTACAAAGTGTTGACTTTTATTACAAAAGCATGTCGAGATAGAAGTTAATCAGCGTTTATCGGAGTTTCAAAATATATTTCCTAATCCTCATCTGCAACCTAAGGGTGTTGAACTAGAAAATCCCTTGTATCTTTTGTTTCTATGACTCTCTAATTTTGTGTAAACTGCAATAATATTGGATAAAGTCAGATATTCTGAATTATTAAGTAGAAGCACATACATTTTAAAAGTTCAGATATTAAAACATGTATATAATTAAGCCATGTGTGCTTTTTCCCTCTAAATTGTCAATGATCTATAATTTGCTTTGAGACTTTGATCACAGTTGGAGAATAATTTATTTAAGGGTATGATATTTTGCTTTCTCCTGCTCCTCTCATCTCACCCACTCAGAGTCAACTGAGAATAGTCCAGGGAAATTCATTTACTTTGGCAGCAAAAACCTGGTATCACTATGGAGGTGGTTTATTGAGCATAAATTCAGGGATCAAAACAGTGCTAAAACCACGAAGCACACTCTGGAAGTGGGGCAAGTCTGGTTTAACTCCATCTAGCTGAAAGAAAAGTTACCTAGCAATAAATATGAGATGATTTGAGATTAATGAGAGGGAGATCATTAGAGGAAGATAATATGTGAGAGATAGAATGTGGAAAGTGAATGAGACAATACTGCCATTGGGAGGAGACACCTTATCCAAGTCTGTAAGTTTTTCTGTTTGGTTTTTTTTTTTCCTTCTAAAATCACAATCCAAGAGTGAGTGAAGTTTCCTTTAGATAACTGGGAAATATTGGCATTCCCTATTGTGAAGAGCCAGTCCAACATACTGAAGAATGAGAACAGAGACAAGAACTGAGTGTTGGCAAAAACCAGCTCTAAGAGGGAAGACAAAGGAAGGTTCGTTAGTGCCCATCTCGTTGATACAGGATGTGCTTCCTATGTTCCTTCTAAGAAATTGATATGTATTTTCCTTTAGATGTTATAACTCCAATATCAACCACATGGACATGATACCTTGTTAAGGACAAAGGTTGAAGTTCGCAGAGTCTGGCAAAAATATGGTCTCTGTTTTCAGGCTCTTGATACTAAATTAACAAATAAGGTTATGTTAGAATGAGGGCACCAATTACCCCAACACTGTGACTGCTAAGCATTAAATATGCATAATATAAAAGTACAAATATTTGTAAATTTTTAAAGAGGTATGTGCATTTTAGCTAATGTGTTGTATGAATTCATTTTCCTTCAACTTTTATTTCTAATAGATGACATCTCTGAATTTAAATACAAATACCAAAACATTACAATATACCATACTCCAGTTTCTCTTCAGATCATATAAATCTTTCACCTTTTACATTACAATATACCTTAAAATGAATGACTATGACATGTCTAAGATTATGTTGCTGGTGTATGTTATCAAGTAGTCTTTCTTAGAAATCAAACAGGCACCCTTCATACAGTTCTAAAATTCTGCTCTGCAAACTTAAAACAACCCAAGTTAGATTGCAATGTAAGATATACTTTTCTGCCTACATCTGTTTCTAAAATAATCTTGGCAAGCATTGTAGAAGTTATCTTTCAATAAAGTTTCTAATCCCTTTATCATTTTATAAACCAAAAAGTTTCAACTCTGATTGGATCATATAAAATTATAAATATTATAAAATTACAAAATGAAAAATATGCTTTTCCCCTTGGATACATAGGACATATCTGAAAGAAATTTAGAATGTATTTTCTTCTCAAAGATGACTTTTCTTTCCCAAGAAATATTTGACTTGTATTAACCTTGGTGAATATTTCTAGAAATCTATGTCTGTAATAAATTCATGTAATTTAAAATACATTTCAAGGGTTATAATTTTTAAAATATATTCAGATCATTCAGAATAATTTTCAAACATGTAGAAAAGTTGAAAAATACATTGGACATCCATATACCTATCATTTATGTGTTACAATTAACATTTTACTATATTTGCTTTATCACATCACACACCCTATCCATTAATTTGTTCTTCTATCAATTTTGATGCATTTTGAAGTATTAATAATATCAGTACACTTCACCAATAAACAATTCAGTATGCATGTCACTAACCAAAGGTCAAAATTTGCTTCTCTTTCTTTCCCTTGTTTTTTTTTTTCTTTTTGAAGTAGAATTTACATTAAATAAAGTAGTGTACAAAGCTTAAGTTACCACTTTATGAATTTTGACAAATATATACACCTGTGTCATATAAACACTTACAGATTTTTAGAATATTAACCTTTACCCCAAAAATGTTCTCATGACTCTCTTTAGAAAATAGTCATTCCTAGTCCACATGGGCTGGATATTAGCTCCCACTGTTCTAGCACTTGTCATAGGTTGAATTGTAGAGTATGTACTCTTCTGTGTAAAGCTTTTTTCACTCATAATGTTTTCGAGATACTCCCATGTTTTGCATGCGTCAGTAGCTTCTTCCTTTTTATTTCTAAGTAGCATCTCTTTGTGTACCATGATTTGTTTAGCCATCCTCCTGCTGGTGGACACCTAGCTGGTTTCAGTTTGGGACAATTATGAATAGTGCGAATAATATGCTATCAGAATTCTTGTACAAGTTGTCTTATGGTCCTTTTTTATTTGAAGTGAAATAATTGTGGAAATACTGCATCACAGAATAGGTGTATGTTTGGCTTTATAAGAAGACAACAGACTACTTTTCCAGTGGTTGGACTATTTTATACTCTTACAACAATTTAAGAGAGTCAGTCTGTTCCTGCATGTGGAGCAAGGTTTGGCATTGTCAGGTTTTGTTTTTGTTTTTTTAAATATAGGCCTTTTGGTGAGTGTGTGATGATATTTCATTGTGCTTTTAACTGGCAGTTCGATGTTGAGCACTTCTTTCATCTGCTTCCTTGCACATCTCTTCTTTAGTGAAGTGTCTATTTGCATCTTCAGACTTTTTTTAATTGTGTTGCTAGTATTTTTACTATTGAACTGTAGAAGTTCTTTATTCACCCTGGATACCAGTAATTTGTCAAATATATGTTTTTCAAATAATTTTGACAAATCACATCATGGCTATTCATATTCTTAATGTAATCTTTCAATGAGCAAAAGTTTGTTGTTAGTATGTAAAAACAAAATTGATTTTTGCTTACTGACCTTGTATTCTGCATTAATTCTAGTAATTGTTTTATAAATTGCTTTGATTTTCTAAGTAAACAATCACATCATCTGCAAATACAGTTTTACTTCTTCTTAAACTTCATGCTTTTTTAAAATTTTCTTGCCTTATCGCATGAGTTAAGACCCTTAGTAATGATAAATAAAAATGATGAGAAGGGATATCCTTGCCTTGTTCTTAATCTTAGGGGGAAAACATTCAATATTTCATTATTAACTATGATGTTAGCTGTTATTTTTTTCATAGATATTTATTATCAGAGGAAGTTCCCTTTTATTCTTTGCTGACTTTTTTATTATAAACGAAAATTGACATTTGTCAATTACTTTTATTGCATTGATTAAAATGATCACAGTTTTGTATAAATTGTTGTTTTCCATTTTTCCCTGATTTTGTGCTAATATGGTGAATGACGTGGATTTATTTTCAAGTATTAAACCAGTCATGTTGTCTGGGATAATCCTCATTTGTTCATGATGGTAATCATTTTACTATATCACTGAGTTCTACATTTTTTAAAAAAAGTTTCTAGATTCAAGGAGATCTATTTTTTAATTGTGTGCTTCCCTTATTTTCTCAGCAAGGTGAATTTTCTCTTTGGAAAATGTTCTGGCTTATTAATTGTAACTGCAGATATTATTCTGAGGATATGGTTAAGCAGTCATTTAAAAGAATATTAGGAAACCACTACCAATTGCAGAACAAATATATTAATCACTACACAAAGTTCATTGGTTGAAACTTTCACTTACTCTTGAAATTGTTTTGCTTACTCTCATTGGTGTTTCCTGCCATCTAAGATATAGTTTTGGTCTAGAGGGCATTCTTTCTAGAAAAGAAAGATGATCCTCCTTTTTTTTCTCCCAACCCAGCTCTGTATGTGACACCCAACCCAGTTTCTCTCCAGTGTTGGGCTGCAGTTCTACAGCTCCGTCAACCTGCTGCAATGATGTCTGTTGGCTGTGGCAGGGAGGATACTCATCTTGGAAAGGCTGAGTAGGTCTCAGCTGGGTCTTCCTAAGGACCATGTGCTCCATAACCAAAGCTTCTGGAAACGAAGTGGCTATTCTCTCATCAGATTGTTGTTCTGTTTTCATAGACTCTCCCCCACCCCCACCACTCTTTCTCACATTCTCTTAGTTACATTATGAAGATGTGAACATTTATCAATGTCTCAGACATCAAATTGTTACTTACTTCAAGTCATTTCTTTTCATCTTGAAAAACACTACACCATCAGCCTGTCTGAATGGAGTAAACTCAAGTACTATTGTAATTTTCTTCAGGTAGCAAATGGCTGGGTTAATAACTACGTTGAAACTGCTAGATCTGCCCACAAGTTAAAACAAAGCATAATTATCTTATGAGTAAAATGTAAGCTTTTATATCCTTATATAATCAAGCAGTAGTCGTTGAAGAAACTAACAGATTCATCACTCAGAAAAACAGCCCAAACAGCTGCATGCATTTATTAATTCAATGAAGGAAAACACAAAAAATGGGTCTGCTGACATCATTTTGAGCTAAGTTGATTTTTGATTTTTTTAATCAACCTCTGAAGTGCTGTTATTTCTCTCAACTCCATAGCTGGAAAATATTTCAGAAGCCCATAAAGCATCTTGATGATTTGTTTCAGGGCAAGGCCAATGGGAATATGCCTATTTTGTTCCCAAGAAGGTGAGATTCTCATTGACACCTTGGGCTTTTTGTCCATGTATTTCTTACAAGGGCCACATTATGAATTATACTAAATTGCCAAGGCCACCCTCAAATATCTCACTAATCCCACTGTAGAACTGAAGCAGAATAGGTACAGAAAAGCATCTTTCAAAGATGCACATTTCTTCCAGTAGTCCACCTGCATTTGGTGACTGTGGCCATTCTGAGGGCGACTTGAAGATGAGAAGATTGATGTCACAGAAGAAAAAGTACAATGAGGCCGTGTTGTTATACTTCTTAGTGTCTGTGCCTCCCACTGGCATGTGAAGATTGATGATAGTAACTATGGTTACTGAGCATTGTCTACATTGTGGACATCTTGCTAAACTCTTGATATTCAATATCCTATTGAAATGATGCAAGAATTTTTTGAGATATATAATAATGGTACTGAATTTTAAAATGGGGAGAGAATATTATTAGGAGGATATTCCAGTCCCTCAAAGTCCTTGCAGTAAGTGGCAGAGCTAGAATATAAAGTAAGGTTCTCTGATTCCCTACTCCACGTTTCCTGACACTGGGGTGCTGCCTTCCTTAGTAGCTCTGCTCCCATGGGTTAGGTCCGATGTTGTAAGTTGTGTTATATCTGTGAGTTTTTATTGTTTATTTTTGGGAAATGACAAATTTTTTTGTGATTCTGGAGCCAATGACAAAAAGGTTCAGGAAGGGTGGGATGACAAAATGAACTGAGAGCAAATTCTAAACAAATAGCCTCGTCTTAATCATATGGTCTCTTTTTACAGTTCCAGTTAGTGTAAACTTCTGATTAGTGTAAACTAAGCCCTATTCTACATCTTTATGAGTATGTGAAGATCTGATTTCTCTTCACCCACTGAGAAAGAAGTAAAAGAGAGCATTAGCTTTAAGTGTCAATGATAATCAGGCTATAGGCAGTTGGTATGAAGTTCCTACTTTCATAAATATAGAAGCTGAAACACAAGAGTCCACCAACTGCTGTAATATACCTTTGCATATTAACAGAACCATGTTCGACTGAGCCAGAATGAGATTACATACCACTGAAACTAGGCCTCTCATTCAGAAAGTGACGTAGTTCTGGAATTCTACAATTGGCTATGCGATTGGTCAGTTCACTTCGTCTTTCAGAAGAGCAGCGATTTGCAGCTTCTTAGTTCTCACTCGACATTTTTTGATGTTCTATTACTTCCTTGTAGTTCAATGGATAACTGTCATAAAGAGAACAAGGTTTGCTTGGCTGTGAGATCCTGTGTCCTCAAACACACAGAGGTCTGACAGATCCTGAGTGTTCGTCTCAACCTTAGCCGGCAAATTTACTGCTTGTGTGTTTCTTAAGATGGACCTGGGTTTCAGCGGAGCATCTGGGAGTCTATTTAACCTTGTACACTAAATGGAAAATGATCCTAAGGAAATTTTCTCCTTTCTCTAAGAGTGTTTGACAGTATATAATCAGTGATCATAGAGCTTCTATCATGACATAAAATTAACTATTTTGAACTGAAGAAATGGGAAATATACTTCCAGGAAAAAGGAGACCTAATTATTTCTTTAATTTCCTTTCCATAATCTGTAACTCTAGTGGTAGACTAATTTGGGATACGATGGGCAAATTACTCTGAAAACCAAGTCTGTGACTAGTTAAGAAGGTGCAGCTCAAACAATGTAAAATGATTTGTTTGTGAAAGACATAGTTAATCTAACCTTAGTCTTTTATCAGTCACTTCTGAACCTCAGTTTTATTATCTCTAGAATGGGATAACAATATTCCTGACCTGATAGGGCTGTCACAAGGCTTAACTTAATCTAACAGATGAGAAAAGCTTAGAAGAGGACCCTACTCCTGGAAAACTCCATATTTTAGCTACAGTCAGCTCCATTGGATTAATGTTGTTCAACCACTCTCCTTCAAGAATCAGCTCATGCATCCCCTCTTCTAAGAAATCTTTCCAACCAATTTCAGTTGTTTATTCCATAGGAATTCTTTCTTGCCAATTACTTTATTAGGCTTTAAATAACTAAATGTCTTTCTCCCTATGTAAGGTTGTTTGCCCTATAGGCCTAATAGAATATTTCAAATTAAATACATACCTGAGGAATTTAATTACATCATTCTTTAGGATACTGAATTTTAGAGATAATTTTTCTCTTTTTTTCCATCCTCAGTATTGTTTAGACGTATTCCTGGAACCGAGCTCTTACCCTGTTTATGAGCTACTCAAAAGAGGAAGCTTGGTAATTGGATCTGAACAGAATATTCAGTTCTCTGTGCCAGGTAGCCACAGCCCTGAACAAACTCAAAGACAAAGCACAATGCAAGGTTTTTGTTATTTGTTTTAAATCTTAAAAAGTAAGTGCATTACAAACCTTTCTTCGAATTTTCCTATTTCTTTTATTTTTGCTGCGTTCATTTGTTTTCTTTTTTCTCATGCAAAATTGACTAATTTGAAGAATGATCAAAGAACTAATATCTAAAGCTGACAACTACGCTTTAGCTTCCTGACTATTCATCCTGTTTCTTAAGAAGTTCATCTTTTAAGAAGTGAAATTCAAATAAATGTGTATTCTTATTCTTTAGAATATTTGTTTCCTGGAAAAATAATTTTTTTTTCTTCTAACAGTCAGAATGACTGTAATAATTCTTTGCCAAATAGTGTCGAACTGATTTTTCTTCATTTAAAATAAAAAGTTCTGTGGTTATACTTCAGAGTTAAAAAATATTTTGTATGGTACACAGCAAGAGTATTAAAAAAGTGAACAAAATATACAGCATTTTAGATCCAAGATTGTTCTAAAAAACAATGGAAAAATGGTGTAATTATGTATGTGAGATAGAACTTAAAAGCTTTTTAGTGAAAAAGGAAACCAGTTACCTCATTTGTGTGTACTTACCTATTAGGAATGCCAATATCCTTATTTTTTAAATTATGATAACATTATCTATTAACATACCATGCTGACATCATCACACAATTTTAGTTTTGCATATTAATTTCCTCCACAGGCAAATTTAGAATATTTAATGAGAATTAGGGTAATTGGCTGTCATTATTTTGGTTATATAACGTTCTATGTACTTGTTTTACATAATATAAGATAACCAATATTATCTTAGTTTTTTGGTTTTTACCACTGTAAAAACTGTTTTAATAACTATTTTATATTTCATTTTATATTATATCAAGAGCCTAAAATCTAAATTATTTTGTGACTCAAGGTAACATGATATCATCGATGAGGTTTTTCCAAGTAGTAAGCTTCTGTGGGGTAACAAAAGAGAAAGATCAGGGAGAAAATAGCTAGAAGCAATCTGATACAAATCTTCGATCTGTGTCTTTTAAGATACTGCTTATTTTGTTGAAAAAAATTGAGAGGCCGGGCGCGGTGGCTCATGCCTGTAATCCTAGCACTCTGGGAGGCCAAGGCAGGCGGATCCTTTGAGCTGAGGAGTTCCAGACCAGCCTGAGCAAGAGCGAGACCCCGTCTCTACCAAAAATAGAAAGAAATTAGCTGGACAACTAAAAATATATAGAAAAAATTAACCAGGCATGGGGACACATGCTTGTAGTCCCAGCTACTCGGGAGGCTGAGGCAGAAGGATTGCTTAAGCCCAGGAGTTTGAGGTTGCTGTGAGCTAGGCTGACTCCACGGAACTCTAGCCCGGGCAACAGAGTGAGACTCTGTCTCTAAAACAACAACAAAAAAAATTGAGAAATGTTGACACTTCATTAACACTTCTAGAATAGAACCTGGTTATACGCGTGCATATGTGCAGGCCACACTCTTTCATTTCTCTTAAAAGCACATGTGATTTGACCTTTCACAAACTCCTTATTTTATTTTTTGTTTCCATATATTTAATGATTGCCAACAAAAATATGAGAAAGAAAATCATCCCAAACACATCTCTAAATTTCAAGGATGGTAGCGTTGCCTGGGCATTCAAATATAGGGAAAATCTCATGGCCTCTGGTGTCAGTCAGAGGAAGGTTCAAATATTTGTCCTGTCCATAGGTTTCTTAAGCTTTTTAAACGTTTGCACCATATTTATTCATTTGTTCAACAATTCCTGTTCTCTTGAGGCTGACTGTCAAGCACAGGTGACAGATATTAATCAGGCAATTCCTCGAAGGAGCACACAAGGAAAGAAACCTTATTCTACAACAGCATGTAAACGATAAACTTGACCTTGCTTGAGAGGTCAAGGAAAGCATCCCTGAGGGACTAATTTTGGAAATCTGAGGGATGAAAAGAAGTGAAGTTGGAAGGGAGGGATGGATACCAACCATCAGGGAGCATCTGTGCAGAAGAAACAGAGCATCTGTGTCCTGGGTGAGGGGGAACCTGGGACCTTTCAGGAACAAGAGCAGGCTGTGTGGTTGACAGGACTGAGCAAGGTGTTGAGCGGAAGAATGTCTAATAGTTTCTGGTCCATAGATACCAATATTTTAAAAAACATAATAAATTAAGATGTGAGTCAATAAGAAGTCAAACTTCCTGATAACTGATTTCTAAGTCATTTGCTTTTCTTCCCCTCTTATACTTTTTATATTAAATGTATGGTCTCTTTATGCTATTTCGAAAACAGGTTTATAATATTTTAGGACAGATTCACTAATAAGGTTTTTCCCTTTAGAAATGTACCTACTTTGTGATGAATTACTGACTAACAGGGATAACATATCTAAGTTTTCACCCACATTTGATTCGTGTCTGTGTATATTACTTCAACCTATATAACTTCCAACTTCTCCACCTTTGGTAAAAATCGTTCTTTTCCAAAAATTTGCTCTTGACTGGCAGCTTGGTGTTTGTTCAAATCAACTTTCTTTCTTAATGTTGCTAGCTGGAAAAATTAAGAGCAAAATTCAGGTTTAATTTCCTAGAGAAGATTTGATTTGTGTAACAGAGAGCAAGGATCTGAGAGAAAATCCTCCTCTCTCACCCAACAGGAAGAATGAGGACTTTCGTAACCAACAAGTGAAAGGATGATGTATTTTATGTGACCCATTTATAGGGAAATGCTAAGGAATAGAGAAATGTATACCCAGCAAAGTTCAATTTCTTCACCTAGAATACCAAAGTTCTTGTAAATGAACATTTTAGTAACTTGTTAATAATTCATTAGTTGGGAAATCTTAAAATTCCTTGAATAGATGATTTTTTTTAGAGATAAGGTTTTACTCTATAGCCCAGGCTGGAGTGCAATGGCATGATCATAGCTCACTGCAGCCTTGAACTCCTGGGCTCAAGTGATCCTCCTTCCTCAGTCTCCCAAGTAGCTGGGACTATAGATACAAGCCATCACGTCTGGCTCATTTTAAAAATATTTTTTTTTAGAGATGGGGTTTCACTGTGTTCCCCAGACTGGTGTCAAACTGCTGACCTGAAGGGATCCTCCTGCCTCAGCCTCCCTAAGTGCCAGGATTACAGGCATAAGCCATCACACCTGTCTGAAGAAGTTTTGAAAATCAAGTGGCCTTTCACAAAAGTCTGCTTGAGTTCAATAGGGCTTGAGCAGAACGATGATATATTATTAGTGGTACATGTCTAAGTAAAATCTGAAATGTTGTAATATTTCTCCCCCACAATAACATTAATTACTTTACACAAACTATTTTTTTCAAGCAGAGTGAGATAAATAAATTAGCTTTAATAGGATCATCAGTAATAAATTAAAATACTACTCTTTTAATAATACACAAAAACAGTCTACATGTACATGGCATGTCAGAACTTCCTGTATGTGTGTGAGAAGGTGGAATCTTTCCAGAGGAAGGAAAATTCTGGGGAATCTTGGACCACTTTGGAAGGTTTTCCACAAGTCAGCTACACCAGTTCATTTGATGTGTGGCTACTATCAGTTGAGATCTGCTAATAAAAGTCTGCGTTTGAAAAAATCGAAATTTGAAGCGGCAAAAGAATTCTATTAGAATTAGGAAAACTATTTCTTAAGACCTAGGCAAATACTGACAGATATAAATGATTCTATTCAATTAATAATTTAATGTTCTTTAAAAATAACTTGATAAATTACCTGGCATGTACTCATTTATCTAAGATTGGTAGCCGCAGGAAATGGGCAAACAAAAGAAGCTCTCAGTGAACTTCCAGAGGCTTCTGGACATTTGCGTGTTTGTGTTTGCTTTCTGGCTCCTGAGGTAGACCCATTCTGGTTCTGTAATTAGTAAAGATCAAGTGTTTCTTTCTCTAGCCTTTTAATACTTTGGACGTGATAAACTTTCAAAGAAAATGCTTATTAGTCAGTATGGCAAAATAATAATAATACACAGATTTTGGAATAAGTAAGTCTTGGATCAAGTCCTGGCTTGACCACTTAAATTTATCTGTTACTTTAGGAAAATGATCTCGTAGCTTTAAGCCACATCCTCATTTGTAAAGTGAAGATAATCTTAGTACACTCTCAAGGGGTGGGTGTGAGTATTCCGTGCTCACAGATCTGTCATTGAGTAACTGCTCAGTAAACCATTAGGGAGTACTTATGAGCTACAGGAATGTATAAAAAAGCTTTTTAGTCTTTTTAGGATATTCTAAGTCGTCTGTATAGGTGGGTCATAGTTGTTAAATAATTAATGACAACACTTTAATGGCTATAGGGAGTGCTTCATATACCAGTTGACAGTCTCATCAGGGAGTCCGTGTGGTGTACTGCTAGGGTTCTGAAATCAGATTGCTGAAATTCTTATGATCTATGTGGCCTTATGTGGGGTACTAAAACCATTTTGCCTCATTATCCTTATCTATATAGTGGGAGTGGGAGTGTGTCTACCTCACTCTTGTTGGGAAGTCTAAATGAAATGCTCTACGTAGAGCCATGACAGTATCTGTGGAATGTGGTGAGCATCGCTGCACATTAGCTATTACTGTCTGCAAGAAAAAACATCTGTCAGATAAGAAAGAAAAGGCCGCTGGGCCTACTGCCTCTTGAGTGTGGCTGGAGATGGTGAATACTGTTAATGGCAACATAAGGCTGTGAGGGGTGTCTCATCCAGTGGAAAGAAATAGGTAATTTCAAATTTATTTTTCCCTTTAAGGGAAGATTTTTCTTTTGTTCACCACTAGTAAAAGACCAGGAGAATTCAATCTGTGCTAGTATTTCATATCTGCAGTATTAAGAAGAGATCATAAGAGGGGCAAGAAAGGAGACGGCTAGCTTGTTTGAGAGAAGGTGGATAAATGCAACCAGTGATGCTACATTTATATGAGTAGTAGGTGATAAATACCAAATATCTCGCCCCTGCCAGTTTGAAACTAGCCAGTGTTCTCAGCTAGTAAACTGGAATGTGTCCCTTTTCCAAGTGGGTGCAACTGCTCTTCTTCTCCCTCCTCTTTTTCTTCTCCTTCTTGTCCTCCTCCTCCTGTATCTTGTTCGTCTTTTATCCTCATGGACGTCGTGTCGTTATTTGTTACAGCAGAAGGAAGTATGTATCTGGCTACTCTGTTTGGAAACAGAGACGCCGGTATCCCCCATCACCTCTCCAATGATTATGCGGGATATCGATAGCTGTATCAACTTCACTGCAGTAGAACTACAGTTAGTAAATACAGAAGGGATGATTGAAATAGAAAATCACCACTTAGCAAACATCCCAGTAATAATTATTTCAGACAATTACCGTCAATGGGTGCTAAATCTAGTAACAACAGTATCATAAGAAAGAAGATGTTTGCATCGTCTCAAAGTATATGCTCATAAGATACTTGTTAATTGCAAAGGAGAAAGTAATAGCTTTATAGTGGAGATACCTGGCAGGAGTCACATTAACCAAGGATTCAAAGTTAGCATCGCCAGGAAGGAGACATGTCAACATCGCATGGTACCCCTGATATGTGCACTGAGGAAGAAACTTCTGTGGCACTGCTGCCCCGAAAATGCATCATGAATTTAATCATGATGAGACAGACATTAGACAAACTCAATTTGAAGAACATTCTAAAAGTAAAAATAATTGCTCTGGGGACGACTGGAACAAATCATCCCCAGCACATAATACAATCTTGCTTTGCAGTACAGACGTCTTGCAAGTAAATAATTTGAGGGTTTCTATTCAGCATATAGAATTATTCTAAAGCTTTTGGCAGATATACATGACTGTACATATGTCTTAAGTAAAGTCATAATATCACTTGTTGCCTTTCCAGAGCAATTTTAGGGTTCAAAATGCCACTAAGATGCTGATTTATTTTGTTTTTTACATGAGCCAAAAATATTTAATTTGAGAATATTATAGATACTCAATTTAAAGCAACTACAGTGAGGTATAGCAGGAAAGTTTAATTTGGTTTATCTGCACATCTTCTCTCTCTTGTGATTTTCCCCATCTATCATTTGAGAAAAAAATAAAGAAAATCGTATTTTTAAAAACCCAAGTTGTTTTTCTTATGTTTGAAATAATATTGGCATTTTGTGAAAGAGGCTTCTCTTCGGGAATGCTGGTTTCCCTTGCAAGAGAAGATGGAGAATTCTATAAAGTACCATCAGTGGCCACAGCCAGGGCCACAGAACACGGTTAGACGAGCACCTGCACCTGCTCGGAGCTGTCTTTCCTGCTCCCTGCTTCTGGCTCGGGGTTCTACTCCCCGTGTCTTAGACTTCCTGAAATTAGGACCATTTGTTCCAAAATTATCTCTTCCTTCTTATCCTTCCTGATGTTCCTAACCTCTGGTACTCGAACTCCGCTCTCAGCTCAAAATTGGGTTTCCTTCATTAAGTTGATAGTGACAAGAAGTGCATTAGCATGTGGAAGCTTCCAAGTCAGGGGTCAATGTATTCATATGCTGGATGTGAACAAGACTGATGTATCTCAGAGTCAGTACATCATCACTGCATTAGTTTCCTATCACTGCTGTAACAAATCACCACCACCACTTCATTATCTTACAGTTCCAGAGGTCAGAAGACCAGAATAGGTTTCACTAAGCTAAAATGTAGATGTCAACAGGATCGCATTCCTCCTGGAGGCTCTAGGAAAGTGTCCATCCCCTTGCCTTCCCAGCTTCCAAAGGCTGCCTGCATTCCCTGGCTATGCTCCCAGCCAGCAACAGCATCTCTCTGACCTCAGCTTGCTTTTCGTCTAACTCTCCTGCTCCTTTCTTTCCCTTGCAGGGACCCTTGTAATTACGTTGCTCCTGCTAGAATAACCCAGGATAATCTTTGCTCTCAAGATCCCTAACATAATCACATCTGCAAAGTCCCATTTGCCATGTAAGATGTATTTTCACAGGTTCTAGGGATAAAACAGTGGATATCTGGGGGCCATTACTCTGCCTAATACACTCAATTCACCATCACTATGCAGGAAAGATAAAACAAAGGAAGATTTTCAAGATATTAAAAACAACCTACCCTACTCAGGCCCATTGATGTGCTAACAGTGATTATTATTGCTATTGATGCAGTAGTTTTTTAGCTCTGTTTCATCAGACTCTAACGTGTCATGGAATATCTCTCTGGCTGGTTTGAAATAAAGTATTATCAGTGGATGGTTTGCTGATTTAAGGTTTTCTTCATCATATTCACGTACTAAAGTAAAATGCATGAAAGCAGTTGAGATTCTAAGGTTGATGAACAATAAAGAATATATTTCCGTATCAATTTTATCAGTAGTGAATAGCAGACTCCTAAGGGGAGAATAATATGAGTTTAATTGTTTTGCTGTGATGCTGAGTGCGGTCATGTTTAGAGAGGAGTTTGATAAACGGAGAAGAGTTTCATAAGAGTGACGTGACTACTATGATAATTGGAAACAGTGGTACTTCCCTACGAAGTGATATGTACAGTACATGTAATACCTCTCGGGGGTGGGAGTCCAATGGTGATATGAAGAGGACCATTACTTCCCAAGGAATAGGCTGCCGAAAAAGAATTGTATGCCTTATTGACTGTCACCTTAAGAAAACACAATTCATGTTGCTCTGTTTCTAAATCCCCAAGGTTGTCATTTTGCCTTTTCCAAAGTTATGTATTAGGACTTTGG
This sequence comes from Propithecus coquereli, assembly GCF_000956105.1. Taxonomy (NCBI): domain Eukaryota; kingdom Metazoa; phylum Chordata; class Mammalia; order Primates; family Indriidae; genus Propithecus; species Propithecus coquereli. The sequence goes on along the minus strand of NW_012136636.1, from coordinate 4,187,964 downwards.
TGGAGATGGTGCTAAAACCCAGAAACACACTGACCTTGTTCACCCTGTAGCATTTTTTCAATGTTTTCAGAAAAAGAAGAAAGCTCCAGAATCAACAAGGCAAGCTCGCTGTGATGCTCACTGACACCAGGTCTACTAGGGTGGCACTGCTAACCTCACCTTGCTGCATTTGGTACACCTATCAGGATAAAGGAGCATCACCGTAAAAGCAGGACCCCCCGGTCCACCTTTCTTGTTTTCTATGAGTATGTAATGAAATAAGCTGTACTTGGCATAATTTATCTCTCATTTATAATTTACTGCTTTTTGAATTGGAGTTACAATGTACTATTTTTCCAAGGAGATATTTAACATCCCTAAATAGCACAACATATTCTCAGTAAAGTAATATAATACTATGACAATCTGGCAAGTAACATGTACTGGAACAGTTAAAAGTTTCTTTTTTAATGAGTATTGGGATATATCTGAAGAGGAAGCATCAAAGAAAATGCAGCACAAATCTGTGCTTTGGAAGATTGTAAATCAGCAGAGCTCTGAGAAGACCCACGTTTCTTTCAGATCTTAAAACTAATGATGAGATTATGTGAAATTGGTAAGTCGCACTTTTATACTCGTAACATAGAGAGTATGCCTTGCCCTGAAGTGGGTATTTTGGGATAAAAGCGGTATTTCCTTCCATATTTAAAGCCACTCTAGCATCCTATGTTGATGAGATAAAACCAATCACAATTCCCTTTATGATCTTTTCTTTGCATTGTTTAGTAAAAGTAGATAAGATAGCCCCTTAAATAAAGATAAGGGCACAACAACAGGGGATAATAGATGGTGTGCCTGGAAATAAACAAAACACATAAAGTAGGAAGTTATAAAATGTTTTCTAGCTAATGATAAATAAGGCACATAGAGATGAAGATGTCCACACGAATGACTGTATGTGTGGTCGACTCTCCTTAGAATAATGTATTGAAAAAATTCAATTAGAAACCATAAGGAGATACTAACATTTCTGAAATGAAGATAGCTGTGTAGTCATCATCTTCTAGGTGATGGCCACCTTGTTCTCATTTGTCAGCTCTAGGTATAGCATCAAAAACATGAGCTTCAAATAATTCATGAGAATTATTTTTTATCGGTTAGAGATGGATAAGATCTGACTTAAAAAATAAACTAAAAAATAATGTATTAGTTTTTCCTTTATACAAATAGTATAATTATTGTATTAATTTATTTTCCTCAAGAAAGGAAGGAATACTTTTTTAATAATGTGAGATTAGCAATGTATTTAATATGAGAAACTTTGTATAGGGAAACCATGTAAACCAATTTATTAGGGAAATGAAATGGCTATAGCTTTAAAACAGTTTAATGATTGTATTCATTTGTGTTTTTTTCTCAAAATTTAAAAAAAAATCTGTATTGCCTTTGCTGATTATAAAAACTTGCAAAATATGTTAACTCTTTGGGGGGAATATTGAAATTAAATCCTATAATTATAGTGTCCCAATAACAATTGAGAATATTAATAGAAATAAAAAGTAAGAGGCAAATGGCTTTCTAGAGGTTAAGCCCAGAATCACTTCCATTTTCTTACTTTTTTTTCAAATTTTAAAGTTTTGCAAGTATAAATCTCCTGAGGGATGGCCCTCAGGAGAACCAGATGTATAACATGTAAGTAAATTGTTATCCCAACACTCCACGGCAAATTGACTTCTCATTTCTTCCAATAGATTCAGAATTAACTAATGAACAATTACACTTGTGGATAACAACAAAAGCTATATATTTTTTTACTATGGGAGAAATATTTTAATAATTAATTTGCTTATTCCATTTGCCAATGTGATTGATTACCTCCACAGTATTTTATAATTTTGCCTCTTTTTTATTAATGAAATATTTCATACATCATACCTATTAAACATTTTGAAAGAAATGACTAAAGATGGCTGAACGAATACATTAAAATCATTGCACCATGTAGTTATTTTATTAGAATTGTAGTTTTCACAGTAGGTCAGGACCACAGAGTTGAACCGCTCAATGAGAGCTTCCCCTCTGCCTTAGTGTCCTCACCTTGCAGTGTTCTGATCTGTGCTTGAACTTCTTCAATGATATGAAAACTACTGCCTCCGACAAGAGCCAGTTCTATTTTTGCTCAACTCCATTCTTTCTTATACAAAACTTACATTTCTTTTTCTGTTCACTACAAGATTAGCTTTATAGTGATATTGCATGACTCATGGCCTATATGCAGGAAACTGCCTGAGTTTAGATGTAGGCACATATGGTACATCCAATACCGGATATTATATTCAAATATTTTCATTAACAAATATAGCTTCAATATATCTTTAAAATTCTAGAAATTTTTGTAACTAATGTATTTTTGTTTTAATTTTATCAATATTCAATTGAGGGATTACTTTTAAAGGAATCCTACACATCCACAAACTAAAAATCGGAAAGAACTATAAACTCCTATGAAGAAAAAATCTACCCAGCACATATCCAGTTTAATGAATCTGCACTTTGTTTGTGAGGACAGTTAACTTTACTTCTGAAAGACAAGAAACTTCACTGATGCTGTCATAGTATTCATTTATTTGATTTGAGTAGAATTACAATCTTATATACTCAGCTTAATTCAAAGTGCCACTTTTTGCTATCTACTTTCCTTCTCCATCTTAGGCAGTAAGATATAAAATTCAATGTCTGTCAAACAATTTTTTGGAACAAAGTTAAGCATTCCAAAATATGACCACTTATTTTTAATTTTAGAGTTTTTATAAATGATTTTTATTTCAGTGGCATTATGTGTATAAGAAATTGATTTTATTATCTATTGTTGCATACAAACTATCTCAAAACGTAACAACCAGAAAAAAAAAAAAAAAACTTTATTATCTCATAGTTTTGTGGATCAGGAATCAAAAAAAGAGAGAGAGGGAGAGAGCCCAAACAACAAGCCATGATCTTTTTAGAATCTAATACAGGGAATGGCATTCCATCATTTCTGCCACATTCCTCTCATTAGAGATAAGTCCATGAGCAATCCCTGCTCACACACAAGCAAGGGGATCACACAAGGGCATGGGTGCTGGAGGCAGGAATCACTGGCACCATTTTAGACACTGCCAACCGCGTGGATCTTCTCTATACAACATAGACTGGTCACATGACTAGAGGCGGTAGCTGAGCTTTACTTGTCCAAGCTTGTAGAGAACATACAGTACCGCTATGAATAGAAAAAAGTTCTTTCATTTATTTAAGCCCATGCATTTTTTAGTATAATAGAGAAGAGATAGAGCCAGAAAGCCATATTTGAATTGTTTAAAATTCTGACATTTAACACCTTGGTGATATTACCAAAGAGGAGGCAAGAAGGACAACAGGGGACTGGAGTGGGGTTGTTGCATCCACACGTAGATCCCAGTGCATTCGATAGAAATAAGTGCAGCATATACCCTCGTAGATCTTACAGTCCAAGTCTAGTTCAGGAAGACAGAAACACAAAGAGTTAAACATATGAAGGTAATAAATATTATGGAAATTCAGATATGATAAAATGTTAAGCTGCATTTGATCTTGTCTAGACACATTTGGGATTGACATATGAAGATGATAGATATTTACTTCTATGAAGTCCTCAGATATCTCTTGGGCAGTGTAATACGGTTAATATCTATGGCTCAAACAAAATCAATACCTGATAGAAAGGAAAAGAACTCACTCAGAAATTTGCATCAATGTTCTAAAGTATAGACAAGGGTGGGGGTCCAACACAAAGACAGTTTTGAATATCAGATGAAACAGGTTACTCAGAATGTCTTCCAGCCCAGCCTCAGAAAATAAATTCTGCATTACTAAAGAGGATGTCAGAAAGAAAGAAAAGTGCTTAAAAAAAGAGTTAAGCAAAATAATGCATTGCTTCACAGATCCGTGTAAGAAATTGAGTAGAGGAGGTGGCTGTAATGGAAAATGTCACCTCGCGGAATGAATGTTCGCCAAGCTGCGGTCATGAGTGCCAGTGTGACAGGAACCCACCCTCACAGGAGAAGTGAAGTCAACTCAACATCAGGTCTTCATAGGCAGGAAGTAAGGGCTGATTTCATCTTCAAAGACTGTGTTAAATAAAGTCTAGTTGAGATAGTACAATATGAGCACGGGAAAAAGTACTGTATAAGTCAATATATAAATAGTGGTTTGAAGAACACATATTTGGGAGGGGGGAATAGAAGAATTCAAGTGGGATGTACAGTTGACCCTTGAACAATGGGAGGATTAGGGGCAACAACCTCCTTCTCCACAGCTGAAATTCCCCATGTGACTTTTGACTCCCTGTCGATTGGAAGGACTACTGTCGATTGGAAGCCTTTCCTGATAACATAAACAGTGGATTAACACATGTTTTGTATGTTATATGTATTACATACTGTATTCTTACAATAAAGTAAACTAGGCTGGGCGCGGTGGCTCACGCCTGTAATCCTAGGTCTCTGGGAGTCCGCGGCGGGCGGATTGTTTGAGCTCAGGAGTTCGAAACCAGCCTGAGCAAGAGCGAGACCCCATCTCTACTAAAAATAGAAAGAAATTAATCCGACAACTAAAAATATATAGAGAAATTTGCCAGGCATAGTGGCGCATGCCTGTAGTCCCAGCTACTCGGGAGGCTGAGGCAGGAGGATTGCTTGAGCCCAGGAGTTTGAGGTTGCTGTGAACTGGGCTGACGCCATGGCACTCACTCTAGCCCGGGCAAAAGAGTGAGACTCTGTCTCAAAAAAAAATAATAATAATAATAAAGTAAACTAGAGAAAAGAAAATGTCATTAAGAGAATTGTAAGGAAGAGAAAATACATTCATTAATACTATTCGTTAAGTGGAAGTGGGTCATCATAAAGATCTTCATTCTTCTTGTCTTCATGTTGAGTAGACTGAGGAGGAAAAAGAAGAGAAGTTGGTCTCCCTGTCTCAGGGGTGGCAGAGGCAGAAGAGGTGGAGGAGGTGGAAAGGGAGTTAGGAGAAGTGGGCACACTCGAGGTAACTTTTATTGAAAAAAATCCAGTATAAGTGGTACCTGGTACCACACAGTTCAAACCCCTGTCGTTCAAGGGTAAACTGTAGTTGCAGAAAACACTGGGAAGTCGGTCTTCAACTTCAAGTAGAGGGTCTTCGATGTCAGATATAAACTTCATCTACACTCTATAGTTTATGTGTTGAAGTAGGATTTTAGGATTTCTCAATATTGTAGTTAGGAACTGCAAAATTATTCCTAAAGTGCCAGATCATATTGGAACATCTAATTTGGGTATCTCTTTCCAAGAATATTATAAATAATTTTAAATGGAGGGTAAAGTGCAAAATTGATTATCTAATTTCTTCTATATTTACAGTTAGAGGAAAGATAAACTACGATGCCGCATGATGAGATTATAAAATTTAATTCTCCACGTACTCGGAGTGAAGTGACTGTTAATGGCAGCAGTCATCATTTTATTTGAAATGTCATAAGTACTTTATTTTTATTTTTATTTAAAAAGTTTCAAGTTTTTTTTCCCCCTAAGATAATGAAATCTGCTATGTAGTTAGCAAGATTAATGTGAAGGAAAACTTTCCAGTTTTCGCCCACTACTAACCCTAAATCTGTTTCAGTCTGGGTAGTACAGTATGTACTGTCGTTTCCAAGCAGAGTCTTTGTTTCACAAAGGAAAAAAAAAAAAAAAATCTTTCATTATGGCCCTCATTTTGTCCTTAAGATTTTGGGCATTTTGAAGTGGACATAAAATACCATAAATTTTTCACCATCTTACATTTTATATATTCTTTGATTAACCGTTTCAGTCTTTCAATGTGCTAGCTCCTTAACTTCACAATAAAAGAAATGAAGGGAGTTGTTTATGAAGATAGGATATATGTTAGGCTGAAAATTTAATCGATATATTTCCTCTATGCAAATTTGTTCATCGATCTATATTTAAAAACTAAGTTTCCAAAATTAAGTTTAACTTATGTCAAGTTATACTTAGTAAAGTGTCTTGCAGTTTATTTCGAGAATGCCAGTATTGCTAGGCTATTATTTTTCTTATCCTGGTTTTAAGTTAAACACCATAATTTATAATTTGGATTTTTATCTGGCAATGACATTTTAAATTTTATCTTTATGTATGCTGATGTTATGAAACATTTGCTTCTAGAACATTGCATATGGGTAAACACATCTGCAAATATTAATTAAAATAAATATTTAGAATCAGATTATTTTGAAAATTTTATTATCATACCCTGAATATTTAAGAATTTCACTGCTGAGAATTGATTTAATGCATACCGACACACACACACACACACACACACACACACACACACACACCACCGTGATTTTACAGAAACATTTATGTGATCAAAATTGAGAAGTAAATTTTAAGGAAATAATCTGCATGTTAAAAGAATAAATAAAACCTTCGTTTGCTGGTAGTAATGCATTTGATGACATGTAGCACCACTTATTTCAAGTGAACAGAAGAGAAAATACCAGTATTTGGAGATAATGTAATCTTATCCCTGGAAAACTCAAGATAATTTAATAAAAATCTGATTTAAAAAATAGAATAGTCTATGATTGGGTTGACTATATAATTAATATGTAAAATAAATTTCCTATATGTATATCGTAATTGGTTACTGAACATGGTGGAAGAAAAATAACCTACCAATTTAACTTAAAAACAATAACAATTCCCCATAAAATACATGACTATAAATTTTTAAAATATCCAAAGAGAAGGAAGGCAAGGTGGAAGAAAAGGAAAGAAGGGAAACTGGATTACTACTTCATACTTTTTACCAAATTAATTCCTGGTGGAACCAATATTTAAATATTTTTAAATGACACTACAAAAGTACTAAAAATATATACATGAGTTTTTTCAAATAATTTTCGATGAGGGAAGGTTTTTAAAGCATATGATTATAGTAGAACTTATTTTTAATAGGTAATTTTGCCTACACAGTATTTTTAAAATAAAATATTAAAAATATTTTTGTACTAAAAAAGCTCCCATTTAAATGATTAAAAGTTGAATGAAAATTGAAAACAAAAGGTTTTTGCAACATATACACTGGTCTTGATATTCTTAATATTAGTCTCAATATATGATCAATGTAACAGGAAAAAGTCTCACATAGAAAATGGTATTTTTGCTGGAAAACAAGGTGATACTCTACAAAAGCACATTTATTTTACTGTTAAAAAGGAAGATTTTATAAGTTCAAAGACCCTAAAATCCATTACTTCCTTTTTAAAACAACTGTATTATGCCAGGAGACTGTTTCGTGGTAAAGCTGGTGCCCTTGATAGGATAGTATTGTAAATATTCTCAAGGCAACAAATGACTGAACAATTGTCTTATGCTGCATTACAGCCATACATAATGTGACAGTGACATGCAAAATGCATTAAATATAATATGTACTCAGCAATTGTGACCTGCAGCAGGGGCATGAACATAGCGAACAATTTACTATTATCCTTTGTGAAAACACATGGTACTGGGGAAGATAGTATATCTAGCAATCTATGAGTTTAATAGCAACACTGCAATGACAGCAACAGGTAAGTATTATAATATGCAATTATCTATGAAATGGCTGCCTTGGAGGTAGTTCACGTAGTGGATACCAAGACAGGTTGACTACTTGGTACGCTTTTTTCAATTTTTTTTGTTTTTGGTATCACTAATATTAAATTTTTTATTTATTAAGTGAAAATGATAATAGTATCTGATTCATAGAAGATTAAATGAAACAATTTTTGTGACCCGTTTCGCTGGTGCTTGGTAAACATAAATGTTCAGTAAGTGTTAGGCATTATTATTGTTTTTGTTTTAGAGAAAACTAAGGTTCGTGTGGGAAACTATTATCTAAGCATGAGAAGATCTGGACCTGCTGGTGTTTCTGTCTCTGTCACTTGAGGTCACAGCTCATTTAGCTGTGAAATTGTGAGTTGAACAGATTTTCGCTATCTAACTTGTCAGGTTTTTAAAGAGTAAATCAGATGATGCCAGCGGCTTTCATTTTCTTAGGATAATGTAGAAAAAGAGGGGTCAGCCTTTGCCAGCCTCGCTGCCTGGCTCCAGCCTCTCAGCACTCGGCGTGCCGGGGCCCCCAGCCCTGCCCCACGGAGCTGTTCCAACCTTCAGCCAGCACTGGGCGCCTTCTGCTCTGACTTCCACCCAAGGGGCCCTCTCTGCCTGCAATGGCGCCTCCTTTTGCAGTCTCGTTTACCTGGTATTGTTCTCATCTTTTAAAATGTAACTTCTTCAGGGAAGGTAGTCCCCACCCCCACCCATGTCAGGGCAGTCGTGTAGCACGTCAGTTGGCGATGCATCGTACTTGTGCTCACTTGTCCAATATCTGCCTTTCTTGTGGGGTGAAACGCGGTGAAGAATCAGCCAAGGTCAGCTGTCCATGGCTCCATCTGCAGTGCCCAGCACAGCACTGAGCATGCGGTAAGATTGAACACCGGCACGTCTGAATGAGGAATACACCCATATTTCACGTCAGTTTAAGATTTCACATTTCACCTTCAGCCTGTGGGCAGGATTATGCCAAAGCATGCCCAGGAGAAGAAATGCGTCCTGAGCTCTGCAGCAAAGGAAAGTCCACGACCTTCTTTAAATGTTCTTACATGTCCTTGAATTTCATATTCCTTTCCGGTCCCTTGTTCATGAGACTTAGCTCAAACCATCTTAAAGTCTTTTTTTTCCCAGCATATTACGGGGGTACGAATGTTTAGGTTACGTATATTGCCCTTGCGCCACCCGAGTCAGAGCTTCAAGCGTGTCCATCCCCCAGGTGGTGAGCACCGCACCCATTAGGTGTGTATATCCCCATCCCCTCCTCCCCACTCCCACCTGCCCGACACCCGATGAGTGGATGAATGTTACCTAAAATCTTTGAAAGCCGATGTGACTTTGCTGTTAAAAGAAATATATTTCTTCTACATTCTAAATACGCAGCCTAAACAGATCCTACTCGCTTCCCTCTACCTTTCCTCCACTCATAATGACATCTCCAGAAAGAAGGAAGGAATATACTCACATTTCATGTAAGGGATAGTAGAAGTACTGAGGTAATTACGTTTGCTGATTTTGCTAATTGCTACCCTAATGTGAATCATATGTCCGCTGGTTTACCATGGAATCCATGACTTTAATATACTAATCTAAGTAATTACATTTGGCAACACAGAAACCTACATTCTTGGATTTTTTAAACATAAGACGAGTACCTTTTGATCCTCTCAGTGACATAGCTGAGGTGTCTGTGCACCTCATTCCTACTCTTGTCATCAGTGTGGCTGCAGTCTGATCTATTAGGATGGATTTGCTTTTACAACATGCTCTTTTAAAATGCAGACAGCACTTCCTGAGTGCTCTGGAGTTCTAGTGTGAATTGCACAACTTTTAATCAGAGTTTGAACTCCTAATTGGCTGATATTAGCTGCTCAGAAGAAAAGGAAATTTTGGCCAGTTGGAGGGAAGAAGAAATGAGTAATCTCGAAGTCTGGTAATGCAGCTAAAGGAAGGTCAAGGGGCAATGAGGACAGAGCATTGTCCAGCACGAGATTTGGGGAGGGTGTGTTGGCAGAGTGGATCCACCACTGGGTGAGGAAAGGAATATAGTGAAGTGGATGATATTAGATCATTTAAATATTCTTCATGCGTTTATGGAAATCTATATTTGATAGTTAACAGAGGTGAGAGGATCTTGCTAAAGGTATTTAATGGAGACTGCACCTTTTAATTTATACTCTTACTATCATGATAAGATGCTGTGATAGTTCAGACATGGTTTCTCAATTTTTTTTCTCTTGGAATTGAATGTCTACCATATACCACACCCTCATAATATTAATACATTTTTATCAAGTTATTGTCACCACCTAGTAAGAAGATAGGTAATATCTATGTCATTTTTAGTACTACCTGGCAATCAGATTCCAAGATTCTATATTTATTAGCAAAATAAAAACAAAAAGTAAGGGAATGAATGATGGATAGCAGCATTTTATAAAGTACATGGTTCCTATGTACTTCAAAAAAAAATGTCCTTCAAGTTGGGAAGGACAACTTCAAAAACTATGTGGAATATACCGAGATCCAAAATGAAAACTACTCTGTGCAAAATGCTTTATTTTAAAGCAGTTATTGTCGTTATGTAGTCACAGACAACAGTATACAGATGAACTTTTATTGGTGCAGTAGGAACTGGGCTCACAGGTTATGTCGCTTGTTTCTGTCATCCTAATTATGCCCTCCTACTAGCCACATAACTGGACTATTCACCCAGTAGGGAAGAAAAATGAGAAAAAGTCCTGAAAACAGTTTTAAAAAATGCATGAGAAACAAATAATAGATCTCATAAGACTCATTTTGTAGCAAACTTATAATTCCTACTGAAGTATACCTAACAGATATTAATGGAATATTTTTGACTTTCTAACATCATCTCTGACATATCTGCTTAGCATTCAGTACCAAAATTTGTTCCCTAAACTTTTCATGAGCACTTATTGCATGCTTTTTAAAGAATTGCCTTTTTAGGAGCTGAATTTTTTTACTCTTTAGAATTTGCTTTCTATGGGTCAATTTTAACCTTAATATTTTTTAATGCTTTGTGTGACCATTACAATAATTGCTAAGATATTTATTTTTCCTTTTCAAAAAATAAACCATATTCTCTCATGGAGAAAATTCTTTGAAGCCATCGTTAATTCTTATCAAGGGGTCGTTGAGAGTACTAAAACGATCATTTATTTTAAAATTATTCCTATTCTGGAATGATTAATACAGGTTTCAAGAGGTGTTTTTTTCTCTGAGTTGCAAATTGCACAATGACAGAATCTGATTCAAATAATTTTTAAGAATCAAGTTTTAATCAGGAGGAAAACCTCTATCTGAGGGTGAGGGGACTATTTTGATTCCACATCTCTTTCAAAAATGTGGAATTTAGAGTGAAGTCACATTTTAAAGTTACCTTTCTTATGACAATGTCAACTTTTCATATTGGTATCTGCTAGAAAGTTCTGTAAATAAAGGTCCTTTTTTTGAAGTTTTTAATGATTGTACTCTGAAGCATGAAAATCCAGATAAAAACAACTGTTAACAACTAATGAATCTTCAGTTTTTCTTTTAAACATGTCAAGATGTTGAGGCATAATAGTAACTCTTTTCTTTTCTTTTCCCCCCATGGATAAAACAGTCTAATGACCACGTTTTTAATACTATGAGATTACATTTATGTGAAGAAAAAATCAGACTCTGTTTAGTCTGAATTTTAAAACAGTTAAAAAAGTATATAATTTTAACCATAAATACAATGTTCCTAAAAGAGGTGTTTTTTCATTGATCTTTGGGGCAAAAGAAGGTATTGGATTTCCTTATGGAAGAGCATGCCTTCAGTGCTTAGCATTTATTAAAGCGATTGACCACTTTTTCTTCCTGCTCTTGCAGAATTGATTTAGCAACTTGCTTAAGTATTACATTGAACATGCAGTGTAAGCTATAAAAAATGCATTCTTTTTCATCTTCGGAACACATTTAAAATGTTGAGTTATGTATTTTAAAGACCAAATAAACGGAGTATTGGAGTAGTCTGAAATCTAATGCTACTGTTTTCAGACATGCTACTTTTTCCCCAGGTCCGATCAGCCTGGAGGGTAGCTCTTTACGCAGTGGGATTCCCATGAGCTGAGTATGTGCTCTGTCAGAGCAAGTGCACTAATTTCACAGGACAGCCAGATATGAGGTAACAAAATATTAGCTTGAAAGAATTAAGTACAAGAATTAGAAACTTTTCTTTGAATTGTTTTCGTGATCACCCCTCTCTGTGTCCAGCCCATAGGAGATTATGGAAACAGGGCATAAAGCCAGAACAAGAGAGACTATGTGGGGGTCGGGGGTGAAGTTTGGGGGAAGATACGGAGCACCAGGCCTATGTGTGCCAAGAAGCCGCAATCCATCGAGTCAGAGGTTAAAGAATCCGGCCTGCAGACACCCAACCTGGACACACATTGGTGGTGAGAAAACATGGACCCCCCCGTAGGACACTTCTCATGCAGTCCTGGCTGAGGCCTGAAAATACCGTTGGGGTCATAGATTTTGTGAAAGAGGTAATCAATTGCCCTGGCAGAATAACAGAGTGGCTAGCAATAAGGAAAAAATGCTAAAAGTCATCGATTATAATGTTTTCTTCAGAACTTTAATAGTGGTAAATCCAAATATCCTGTTAAGTGAACATATGGCCAGTTAATATATTTCCTACAACCCTCTAAAGTAAAAGTAATATAACCCCATTTATAGGAAAGGAAACCAAGGCCAAGAGAGATTAAATACTTTGCTCAAGAGTACAGATTTCTCTTTTGGCTCTAACTTGAAAGTCTATACTTTTCTGTGGCATCTCTCAATGAAAATGTATCTCAGTGAAGCAGAATAATACTTCTAGTTGACATACACATAAGTTAAAACAACACATCAACCAAAATATAATCCAAAGAAAACCAGGGGATGCTGTGTGGCATGGTATTGGTTATCTGTTGCTGCATAATGAATTACCACACATTTAGTGGCTTAAAACAACACTCATTTATTCTCTCAGAATGTGTGCGGACCAGGCTTCCAGGCACAAACTTAGGTAAGTCCTCTGCTCTGGGTCTCTCCAAGACAGCATTCGAGAGGTCAGGCATGGCTGTGGCCTCATTTGAAGGCTTGACTGTGGAAGGATCCATTTCCAAGCTCTTTGGTTGTTAACAGGATTCAGGTTCTTGTGGGTTGGTTGTTGGACTAAGGCCTTCAGTTCCCTGCTATCTGTTGGCTGCAAGCTTCACTCAGTTCCTGAATACGTGGATCTCTCTAACATGGCTGATTGCTTCATCAAAACCAGCAAAAGAAAGTCTCTTAACAAGATCGAAGTCCCTCCCTTATGAAACCTGAGCATGGAAGGGAGCTGCCATAGCTTCATGAGGCCAGCCCACGTTCAGGAGAAGAGGACTACACATGGGCATGAATACCAGGAGATGCAGCTCGTTAGGGGCCATCTTGGAGAGTCTGTCCTCAGTAGATTTGGGGAGCAAAATGACTTTTTATAAGAAATGACAAGGGTGAAGCGATTATTCAGCATGATGCTGAAATAAATAAGTGATTTAATGACATAATTAGGAAAAAAAATTAAAAATCAAATTGTGTAAAAAGTCTTTCTTAACTCCAAGCTGTCCAACATGGGTTAGATTATGACTTTATTGCTATCCTAAATATATTATGCAATCATATGTCTGCAGCCGCATGCCTTTAGAGCTGATTGACAATTATTACAGCAGGAAAAGAAATTCAACAGTGTTTCTTTAATGGAACAACTCTTTCAGTTAGGTGAGGATAATGTGTTAATATAAATGGTCTGTTTATTTCAGAGATACACAATATTTTTTTCTTTGACATAGAAATGAGCAACTCTAGAGAAAAGTCTGTCATAGAAAAACCATTTGGCAAAAAAAAGGTTTTTCTGCTTCATTTTATCTCTAATATTTGTTGTGATAAAGATATTTCAGGTTTTATTTTTTAAAAGGCAGCATAGTCAATAGTGGGCAAGAAAATTGAATTCTTTTAGCATTCCAAGTTTGACCTTGGGTTCCCTATGTTCAACAAAGATTTACATGTTGTCCAAATCAGAATATGGTAATGCTCCCTTATAGGGTGGGAAATACGTTCCAAGATCCCCAGTGTATGTCTAACTGAGGATAGTACCAAACCTTATATATATTATGGTTTTTCTATGCTATAAACAAAATAGTTACTAAGTAACTAATAGACAGGCAGGATATACAGCATAGACATGCTGGACAAGAGATGATTCACGTCCTGGGTGGAACGCAGCAGGACAGCACAAGATTTTATCACACTACTCAAATTGGCAGAAGATTGAAAACTTATGCATTGTTTACTTCTAGAATTTTCCAATTAATATTTTCAGACCATGATTGATAGCAGGTAATTGAAATGTGGAAATCAAAATCATGGATATGGGGGGACTGTTGTGTTCACATGACGAAGATGTCATTTATGCGTCAGAGTTCTCAGAGCCCATCTCAGCAGAGTTGAGCTATCAGGTACCTAGTAATGCCACTGGGGAAGGAGTGCTTCTGTGGGATCTTGTCTAAACTGATCCAGTTGTTACTTTTGAGCACAGTGATAGATCAAGGTTTGTTTGAGAAACTATGTCATTACAGAAGATGGCAAGATATTCTTAAAGATTAAAAGTGAAGTTTATTAACTTAATGCAAGTTAAATAAAAGGCAAATTTTAATTAGTCTGCATTATTTTTCCTAGAGTTCTAAAAGAGAACAATTCGAGAAAAGATGAAATATGCATTTTAGAAAAATTAAAGAGAAGTCTAGAAAATTTGATCAGCCATATAATTTTTCTTGTAATTTTGAGAATGATAGAGGATGTTAGAAATATACAATTTTAAAAAATATGTATGTATTGACCAACTAAATACTTCATTATATTGATGGACTTAAAAGGTTATATACAAAAATAATTTTTGATAAAATTCCTTTTATTTATTCCCAAAAAATTTTTTAATAAAATTCCTTTTATTTATTCCAAAAATAAAAAACAACAAAATCTATGCATATTAAAATAAAAAAAACCCTAAAGAAACTTTATATGAATCATCTCAGCATTAAGGAGTAAACTTAAACAGATTGATTATTCTTGTTACATTTTCATATACTTTTAGTTGCTATATTGGCCACATCTCTCCCAAATACTATGCCTCTCTTATTTTGCTAAAGAATGTTTCCTATTTTTTTAAAAAATATAATTGTCTGCAATGTCATCAAAGATGTATTTTACATTTTCTTGTTTTATATTCACAAAATTTGAACATATTGGCATGTTCAATTAATTCTGACCATACTATATTATTTTTCTCAAGAGGAAGATCTTTACAGGTGCCGAGGTATCTGGAAAATTTAGTGCAAATTCTGCTAATTGGAGATTATTTTCAATACAACTTTGTTTATATTTAAATGGATAAATATTTGAATGCAAACATTATCAGATTTTTAAGATTCAATTTATCCTATCTTTGAAAAATATTTTTGTGATGAAATTTATCAATCTGCCCTTATTTATTATTATTTTAAATAATTTTGCTAATTTTAAATGCCTCGAAATTGTAGGTTTTCCAAATTTCATGAAATTTTGGTATAGATTATAAACTTATCCAATTAAAAATGGTTTCTTCAAAAGATTCTTACCATTAGTTGAGATATTTAAAGACTCAACACTAGAATATCAAAACTAAATCCTGAACAATATTTGAACTCTTATCACATCATTTTGTTCAGGTTAATTTGTTCTGTTTCTTTCTTGCTTTTGTAAAGGCATAGTTCTATTTTTCCTTTTGACATACTCTATTTTTAATTACTAAAAGCACTAAAAACCACTAAAAACATCAGAGGCTGAAAGGTTTTGGTGAATTATTTATTGAATAATTTGACTGAAAATTTCTCCTTTATTTTGAACAAATATGACACCAATGTATAGGCTTTATTTTCAAAAAAAGTTCAATACCTTTTAGTAATATACTTGAAATAATTTACAAAGTAGTTCTTCAAAAGCTAAAACATTCCTAAAACTTGATAGATGGGTAACTTTCCATAAATTGCCCAAAAACTGGAATTTAAAAAGGAGTTAATATATTTATAAAAAAAACTAATAACAAATATTTCACTATTAACAAAATTAATTTCCAAAAACCGTACTTTGATTTCATGAATTGATTGAAAAAAATCAAATTGTTATTAGAACTGATTTTTAATTTGAAACATCTGATGATACTGATGTTGTTATAAACATTTATAAACTATTATGTTTATAAATCAATATAACTATTGATGATCTATACCTCAAAATTTCACATTAGAAATCAAGGAATTAGGATTAGGGCTTAATCTTTTCCTAAAGCAATAGTTCTCCAAGTGTGGTCCCCAGACCAGCAGTATCAACCTGAAACTTAGAAATACAGCTTTTCAGGCCCCAGCTCAGACCTCCTAAGTCTGGAGCCCAGCAGTCTGTGTTATCAGAAGACTTCTAGATGCTTCTTATGTACGCCTAAGTTTGAGAACCACTGCCAAAAATTAAAGTTGAAGGCCATCTCCTCCTGTTGATATTTATCCTCTAAATGCAAATTATTCTTAAAATTTGCCTAAAATAAGCATAATTACATAAGAATAAAACCTAACCAGCAAGTAAATCACCTACTATTAAAAAATATTTTGCTATTCTATTGAATAATCCATGCCTAAATTTACATAAATAATTTATCAATAGACTGAATGCATGTATGTTAATATGTCTAATTGCATTTAATCTAAAAATTACATGACTGGTGAATCATTTATTAAACAATTACATGCATGAGACATACAATTCTGGGGTAGAGGTATAAAGTAAATACAATATTAAGTGAATGTTTTGGCAGACAATTAGCAAAACTTTAATTTTAGTGTCATTTTTATTATATACTATGGTCTTATCAGATTATTTAAAATGAAAGATCATGGTCTTGTAAAAAAAGCATTATAATGAAATGACTTTACTTGCTAGATCACTTTATGTAAATAATTCACCCTTGCAATAAAAGGGTACACAGAATGCTATAATTATTCCATACCTCATTGTTCTCTTCTGCTTTTATTTGTTTTAGTTTGGTCTTTTTTTTATTGCATGTTTATAAAGGAAGAATGAGAAGAGTTAAATAGATATTTTAATAGAAATCAGTGCTAGGAATTAGGGTATTTTGCTACTTATTTTCTTCTCAGTAATGCATCTCAAGACTTTTCCCATTGCTTTAAACTATGAGGGTGTTGGTGGGGTGTGAAGATCTAGATTCTTCCAGGAAATAAGAAACCAAGGAATTTGGATCAACAAGCGTTTGGCAGGTAAAAGTATCAAGATAAATGTATCATGATGGTGACCTGGCAGAAAAGACACAATGCTGGAAAATCTATTTCTTGGAATACTGGAGGAAAATATGCCTGGCCTGGCCAGAAACCTAGATATCCAGATACAAGAAGCACACAGAACTCCCGGGAGACTCAATGTAAAAAGGCAACCATCACATCACATAATTATCAGACTGGCGAAAGTAAACAAGAAAGAGGCAATCCTTTGAGCAGTAAGATGAAAATAGCAGGTAACCTACAAAGGAAAACCTATCAGACTAACTGCAGACTTCTCAACTGAAATCTTACAAGCCAGAAGGAACTGGGGACCCATCTTCAATCTTCTAAAACAGAATAATGGCCAACCTAGAATTCTTTACCTAGCAAAACTAAGCTTCATCTATAAGGGAAAAATAAAGACTCTCCCAGACAAGCAATCACTGATGGAATTTGCAAAGACCAGACCTGCTCTGCAGGAAGTACTCAGACCTGCATTATGCACTGAACAGCATAATAGACATTCATCAAAGTAAAATCACTCACTAGTTAAAGTTCAGTACCTGAATTCCACAATGGCTCAAGAGGTAAAACAGAACAATAAGAATTTACCGAACAATATGAACAGAAATCTACCCCAAATATCAATCCCCTCAATAAATGTGAATGGCTTGAATTGTCCTCTGAAGAGACATAGACTGGCTGAGTAGATAAAAAATTACAAGCCAAGTATCTGCTGTCTCCAGGAAATGCAGCTAACCCACAAAGATGCTTTCATACTCAAGGTCAAGGGTTGGAAAACAAACTTCCATGGGGCTTTGAGAAGGACTGGGGCTGAGCCATCAGGACACCTACCTTTATCTTTCATCAACTGGATTGATTTCTCTTAGGCTGTGCATGTGTGTATGTGTGTGTGTGTGTGTGTGTGTACATTATTTGTTTTGTTTTAGTTTTGAGTTATTTAGGGAAGTACAATACCAGTTATGTGAATTATAAATGTTGAACATCTCATTTTATGTTGTGAGTGTTCTGTTGTTTATGACAAAGTAAGTGCTCATTTGTATGGAGACACACACACGCACACACATACTCATGTTTACATGAAAGGTTCAACAACATTTCCCTCCTCCCTAGAGTATGATATAATACATATCTATCTTAGATTATATATTTTATATACAACCCACCCACCTCCATTTGTTTCCCAATAAGCCAAAGGTAAGGCTGCCTCTGAAATTCTTATTGTAATCTCTTGCGCCTGTCATCCCACTGGGACTGCAGCTTCCACTATAAGTATGTATGATGCACACGATCTATAGCTGCATTGATTGTACTGGAATAATGATTGAAAGAGCTGTGCTCGCTGTGACTTATGACCATGTCCCTCATGAACATGGTCGTCAGGCCTGGGAATGAACAGTTTTAAGCACCACTGTGAATTTCTGCTCTAAAACAAGAAAGCTGCTTACAATGTCCTGGATCCAGCCATCCTTGTATATAGAAATGCTCAGGGCCATCACTAAGGAAATCCATATTCTAATCTGTAAAATATTCAAAGAGAATGACTTTGTTTTGCCCATCTCACGCAGGTGAATGAATGTATTGCTTATATTTTCCTAACCATTTTTTTATTCATATAACAAATATCTGTTAAGTATTAACCATATACTAGTCATTGTACTATGTGTGGAGGGATACATCACTGACCAAAACATTCATGGTTATCAAGTTATTTATTCTGAATTAAGATCAGGTTTGCTCATCATCAATAACATATGGCCATAATTTGTATTGTGAATAGCAATAAATAAAAATAAATGAATTTCCAACCTAGCAAAACCTATTAGGTTTATTTACATATTCCACCCAAGAAAAACAACAGTAAGAACCACCATTTTAAAATGTTTTCATTCTGTTTCCAGAAGTATCCAAAGGAAGATATATTAATATTAATATATATTCTTGAGCATTAAAATTCACATTGTCCAGTTATTCTATATTTTGGGGTTTTTTTTGATGTTTGTTTATGGGTGAATTAGTCACAATTGGCAATATTTAAAATTCGGTGTCTCTTTTTCTGGGTTCGAGGAAAAAAAATCTTTCTTTTCTGAATCCATTGGATAACTGGGAGAAATATGAACTTTATCAATGTTAAGCTTTTGTGGTTAATGATCTGGACAGCTAAAAAAGTAAGAAAATATGTAAAAGATAATCATTTTGTAAGGAGCTACATTCTATGCTTCTTCCTTAAAAATGGATTTCTAAAGGTAGAGAATGTTCCCTTTACCCACAAATTCTTTTTTTGAAAAGGACAATGAGGATGAAGTATGAGTTTCCCATTATTTCTCTGATTCAGGAACATTGTCATGGTGGTAGAGGGAGAGTGAATAAATATCAGTCAAGTTCATCTGTAACAGAATCAATTATGTATGCAATAGCATATTAACCACTCCAATTTTAACCACTTTTCAAGATGGCCATCATTTATATCATAAGGCTTATATGCCAATCCCTGGGTTATTTTTAGGATGTTAGAATTTTCCATATACAGGGAGGCATATTAATATTAAACATCAAAGTAACTTTTTTTTTCTCTGCCTTTTTATGACCATGAGTTAATTAGACTAGCACCAGGGCTTAGGTTCCTAGGGCACAGCTTTGGAAACCATAATATGTTATTTTATTTAACAAATATGGAACAAAGGGATAAACTTAAGGCCATGTCTGGGGAGCTCCAAAAATCAGAGTGTAGGAAGCTCCATGTTAGCACTAAGTAATATCCAAATGCGGACAGAAACTTGGGCAGAGTGGGGAACACGTTGGACACAGTAAGAGTAGAAACCTGAGTGATTGCCTCCAAGAACAAGATGCGCCTGACAATCATTTTGGTATTACATGTTAGAAGTATTGTGTGAGTGCAGTAAGTTTGCAACGCATTTCAAAGTCCTTGTCACAGTTCCTTGGCATTCCATGTATACAGTTTTATATTAATGTCAGGGACACACAGAAGAAAGGTCAAGTCCTGGAATATCTCTAAGTATTTTCTCTTCTTCGTGGTCTCTTAGACCCAGAAAAGAGAAGGGAAATGTAACCAGCTACTGGCACTACATAGAGTTGGCAAGAGAAGTAGACTCTTGGGGATAGACTCAGAACAGCAACTTCAGGAATATTCCTCTTGAAGCTTCCCTATGGGATGGCTGGCTCAGTGCTCAGAGTTATAGTTCCAAACCACAACTGTGAACCTGTAGTGCCAGATGTTAGACCTTCTACCAAGGGTAGTGTTCTATCCTCTAAATATGCCCTTGGGCCACCTTGCTTCCTTGGCCTCTCCCATGAGCTTAAGTAATTTTATATATATATACATTAATCTGAATATTATATTAATACATACATATGCACACATATAGTCTGATTAACATCAGTCAATAAATTAATATCAATTTCCTACTTTGTAATCTTCATGTAGAAGTCCATTTTTCACACACACACACACATAATTCACAGAACTCCTGAAGTGAAGGTGTGAACAGTGTAGATTCTGCTGAGAAACTCAACAGTGGAAAAGGCACTTACTCTCCTGGTATTGCTGTACTTATTCTACTGTACTTATTTTCCTGGTATTATATTAATACAGCTTAGGGAGAAAGGCACCATAGCACTACAGTTCTTCCAGTAGGTGCTAATGATGTGTTTTTTCAGAATATTTTCTAAGAGTGCCGTATGGTATTATTATTTAACTCTTACTTGGCCTTATCTGAGAGGCTTGTGTCATGACACCTTGTCATCCACTCACTGCCATGATGATCATTTTCTGTCATTTCGCTCACGATGGTCAGTCAATAGCAGCTTAGTCTCTGTAAATGCTTTAAGCATTGGAATGAGATATTGAAACTGGAAAGAGCATGGTATGGGTTCTTCTTTGTAGCACAGCTATGCCTGTTAGAGTACTAATAGTGCAGAGCTTCCCTGAGTGTGGTTCTTGCACTTCTATAGAAGTGAATATGGAACTGGCCTTAGGAGAGATCTTTTGATAACATGAAATATTTTCATTATGGGCTGAATTGCGTTTCCCCCAAATCCATATATTGATGTCCTAACCCCTAATGTGACCATATTTGGAACTAGGGCCTGTGCAGATGGCATAAAGGTTAATGAGGTCATAGGCCACCTAATCCGGTAGAACTAGCACCCTTTTAAGAAGAGGGTGAGACACACCATGTGAGGACACAGTGAGAAAGTGGCAGTCTGCGGCCCAAGAAAAGAGCCCTCACCAGTCATCGACCCTGCTGGCACCTTGGACCTGGACTTCCAGGCCCCAGAACTATGAGAAAATAAATGTTGGCTATTTAAGCCACCTAGTCTATGATATTTTGTATGGTAGCCTGAGCTCATTAAGACAAAGTCTTAAACCCCAGTATCTCAGAATGTGACTATATTTGGAGATAGAGTCTTTGAAGAGGTTCTTAAGATAAAATGCAGTCATTAGAGTAGTCCCTAATCCAATATTATTGGCATTCTTATAAGAAGAGGAGATTAGAACATGCACACAGAGGAATACCACGTGAAGACATGGGGAGAAGCTGGCCATCCACAAGCCAAGGAGAGAGGCCTCTGAAAAAAAATCCAACTCTGCTGACACCTTGATCTGTGATTTCCAGCTTCAAGATCTGTGAGAAAATAAATGTCTGTTTTTTAAGTCACCCAGTCTGCAGTACTTTGTTATGGCAGTATTAGCAAGCTTATATAGTTTCAGAGAAAAGTACGAATTTGATGTCCAAAAGAAGCAACAAAGACATAAGGAGGTAAACTTCAGAAAGACATGCCTATGACTAGGTGGTGACAGAACTCAAAGGCTCAGCCATTTAGTCTGTGGAGCCGCAAAGGGAAATATTAATATAAGGAGGTGCTGTTTTGCCTGCACCTTCCCAGGAAGCTCTGAATAGATGCCAGGGGGGTTACCATTTGTCTTTTGCCCATGTCTGTGGCCTTCAATGAGGCTGTTACTGCCTTTATCATTTGGAAGATCTTGACTTTTACTAGAGTCTCCCCCAGGGCTGACCTGGTGAACACGGCCATGAGTCAATTCATCAACCACAACAGAGGGTAAGAGTATAACCAGTGGAATCAATTCATTTAATGTTATCAATAAGATTATCTTGGTTTTAAAAAACCGACTTTCAACTTACTGCAGCCATAAACACAAAGGCAATCAACATTTGATAATTAGATTAGTTATTCTTGTCATATAGAAACTGGTCTTCTTCAGAACGTTAGCATTTTCATTTCTCACGTTGCTCCTCAAAAGCCCATTAATTTCTTTAGTGGGGGGAACTATGTCTTATATTTGTATCTCTCTCCTAGCATCTTGCACACAATGGGAAGTCAAACGCACGTTCGATTTAAGATGCAGGACATCACTGGATGCCCCCACTGGAGTGCTCCACTGGTCACATCTCCTGCCACTTTTCTTGGCCATAAGCAAAATATAAGTGGAGTTTGTTTTGTTCTCATTCCTCCTTTCCTGTTTCTGGCTTTTGTTTCTGTTCCTGTTAGTCCTTCCAGGCCATCTTTTGGTTGCCAACATCCACCCAGGCTGATCCATACATTTATCGGCAATGCCGTATTGTCCATAATTATCTCATTGTATTATCCCTTCAAAAAGTCACACTATTGTAGGTATTTTCATGAGAAAAAGTCTCTAATCATGGAACTTACCCTGTTGTTTCAATAAGGTTAACAATATATTTCTGCAGGTATGTTTTTATTTGAAAAACATGTTTAAAGAAATACTGCTTAAATGAAATTAAACTATACAGCATCACCAGCCTTGCTACCCTGGTAATCAGAGAGATTGTCCATACATGGGCCTCTGGGGACCCCCGTCCACACCTTTGTCTTAGCTTAACTAATAATAGCTCCCCCTTTCACTCTCAAATGTGTCCCAATTTGAATGATAAATTATATGGTCATACCACACATAGTCTATACATTTACAAGTGAATTTGACACCAAGAAAACACCCTATTATTTTCAAACCTTATTTATTTTAAGTTGATGAGATTTTCTCAAGTACATTAGCTATTCATTGCCAGAGTTAGTCTGAAAGCTGTAAAAATATTTCCCAGTATTATTTTAATAAGTTACTGAACTAGTGACTTCTAATAAAATGGAGCTTACAGTTTTTAATTAATACCTTCCCATGAGCATCCACAAAAATAGTAACTTAGTAGATTGAATGCTAATAAGGAAAGGGCTGGTACAACTTACTAAAGTGCTTAGTACAAAACCAAGAAGTATCTCCAGTGTTGACATTATGTGTATGTTACATTAACACAAGATTCCCTTCAGTCTGGATTGCAATTACTCACGCCCTAGTCATTTTGATGCTACCTTCTCTACCATCCATCTCTGCATTTATTATGTAGCAATTTACTTTTTATTGTTTTAGCTAAATATCTTGGAAAGTGCCTCTTCTTCATTTCTTTGTCATTTGTGATACTGAAAATCCTAGATGGAGAAATATCGTATGTCTTTTTTTAATTTTTATAATTTTGATTTAAACTGCACATAGTTATGTAGAAATAAGATTTTACACTAAAGACAAAGTATCACCTTGACTGAATTCCATTATTGATTTCTCTTAGGTAGCTCTCAGAGAATTATTTTCGTTACTGTGGTTAATTTAATCATCAATAACTGTTGCTGGGAGACATAAATATTAACATAATCCCTATCCTTTTCTTTTAATTGAGCTATTTCATTTTATTCATCTTTGTTTCTCTTCCGTTGAGGGGAGGAAGCTATGGGCCCATTGAGCCATGGAGTGATTGAAAATTAAATATCTCCTTCCCCATGAGACACTAGCTATTTTGTTTCAGGTCAAATAGCAAGTTAATTGTTCCAGCCCCATAGGGAAAACCTTTATTTCCCCACTGTTTAAACCAAGTATTGATAAGTTTGAAAATTTTATAAAATCTGGATAAACTCTCATGAAGCCAAATGACTAAACCAGATGACCTAAAATAGTGGGAAGTTCTCCTCCTCCACCATCCTAACAAAAGTACTCACATTTAAAAATAACTCTGGAATTTTTGAAAGCTGAATAAGATATAAATCAAAGTTAAGGGATCTTCTTCTCTCATATAACTTTTTATAATAACTAAAATATCAAACCTTCAATCTCTTTAATGGATTTATTTAGCATGGATAACAGAGTTTTATAATGTGCTTGTTTTTCTCCCTCCCTTATGCTCTGCCGCACACGAACATTTTTTTAGTTTTCAAAAGGAGCCTTTATTTGTCTCCTCAATACTGACCTTCCCCCACTCCGTCCGTGTGCCATGGACTCCTTCATGCCCACTTTGGGTAGATCCTTCTTATAATCTCACATTAAAATGGAACTCTTTCACCTGGGGTTCTGCCAAGAGCCCAAGACAATAGTTGCCGCCTAACAAACTGAGATTGTAGACCACACATAAAAATTTTGGAATGAGACAGCACCAAACAGGCTTTGAGATGCTGGTTTACTAGGCATCCCCAGTCAATAAAAGAGGGTCGCAAGATCAAGTTATTGCTGGGGATTACACACATGCACACTGCACACACATATATATGTACACACACACACACACAACACACACACACACACACACACACACACAGTCTTGGAGAAGAATCTTTGCTGTACTCTAAGTTCCATCCCCACAGCTAAAGTCCCCTGTTCATCAAGTCAAATCCAGGAAAGGGAGACTTTAGTAAGGTAACACAGAGAGACACTGGTGTCTCTCTTATCCCAGGAAGTCTTTACAATGAGAGCCTGTCTGGCCACTGCTGAAAACAAAGCCAAGGGAAATCTCCGCATGAGCGGGCTGTCTTTGCTATCCAAATTTGCAAGGACAAGGATGCATGAGTGTTTAGCATGGGGCTTGTGCAGGAGACAGCAAGCTTGGGATTGCTTTAGATCCTGTGAACTGGAACAGCTTGGGGACAGAGGGTGCTGTGCAAAAAGCCAAAGATGCTTCCAGGTACCTGAAACTAAGCAACAATTCATAACCAACTGGGTGTGCTGGTGATGCCTTGGCCAGGGTGAGGGGCCCAACAGGGGCAATTCTCCAGGGATTAGAAGGAAAAAAGTCTCTTA
This sequence comes from Propithecus coquereli, assembly GCF_000956105.1. Lineage (NCBI taxonomy): Eukaryota > Metazoa > Chordata > Mammalia > Primates > Indriidae > Propithecus > Propithecus coquereli. The sequence goes on along the minus strand of NW_012136636.1, from coordinate 4,162,819 downwards.
AGATTGTGCAAAAGCACCCCATGAAAGAAAGGTCCACTTGCAGCCCACTTGCCCTGCTTAAGGATCTGAAGGGGAGATAGGCAGGGCAAGGGAAGAAGAAGGCAAGCCTAAGAGGCAGGGAACAGTCTCATTTTCAAATAAAGTTTGACAGTTCTTAGTATTAGACAGGACTGGGCAATTTAATGTCTGAACTGAGACCATGACTTGAAGTGGCGAAGTGTCCAGAGCACTTTTCCATCATCTGAGAAGGAGGAGGTACTTCCTGGGACCCCGGCTGGATTTTACCCTAGAGGTGGGAAGAAACTCACATGGAGGAGATTTAAATAGAGAAGAAAAGGAAAAGAATCACTTTCCAATGCCATCCCCAAATACTCTACATGTTCAGAGTAGTGGTTATATCAGCTTTGATGTTTCTTCCTCCACACTTTCTTCCCAGAGTTTAGTGTGATGCCTGGCACATGTTAAATGCTCGATAATTTTTTTTGAAGAAAGGTTGAATGCAGTGATCAGTCTCTATCTTTCCTTTCATTCTCTAAAAAAGCCTCTGTTATTGTCGTCATTGTCATCATCATCGTCATCATCATTATTTTCTTCTCACTGTAGATCTACCTTGGCTTCTGGTCTTCGGATGTACAAAAGGGCTAGTTTTACAAGTATCCACTAGAGGTCTGGCTGTCCTTTCTTTGTGAAATCTGACAATTACTTAATCTTTCTGTGACTTTTCACTCTCATCTGTGAAATGTCAACTTTGCCCAAGGTTGGCCTTGGATAGTTAGTAATGATGTCAACCTTTCCTCAAGTAAATTCTAAAACCCCTGGTTTATAAATATTGTTGCTTACCTGTTACTGTTCTAATGCTTTTGTGTTTTACATCTTATTTTGTTTCAAGATACTTAATGTATCCAGGAATTCAAAAAATTGTAAGTTTTCCAGTATCAATTTCTATTTCTGATCAAAAAGGAATAATTATTTTGAATCTTCAGCAAGGGGATATATTTTACTACCAAAGTGGGCCAACCATTAACTTTGTCCAAATTGTGAGATGAATAGAGAATATATTTTTTAAAAAAGTCAAACCTAGGGGTCTTAGTCTTGTGTTTAAATGTCTGACAAGGCATATTTTAGAGGCAATAATTAAGTAATAATTGGGCTATTAAATCCAAGTTCTTTTCTTTAATTTTTTGTAGCAACTGTCACATCAAATTACTTATATGTTATAAATTTAGTTCCTTGAAATAATTTTCTTTTCCATAAGTATTAATTGAACAGTGCTAAACGCCAGGCACTGCTCTGTGCAGCTATGGTAGATACATCAGAGGACAAAACAAACACAATCTTGCCTTCATGAGCTTACATGCTAGTGTGTGTGGCTATACAATAAGCCATGAAGCAATAAATGCTAAATAAACTAGATATTATTTGTGTTAATTTGCTAGGGCTACCATAATAAGTACCTCAAACTGGGTGGTTTAAACAACAGAAATTTATTGTCTCACAGTTCTGGAGGCTGGAAATTTGAGATCAAAGTGTCGGCAGGGTTGACCACTTCTGAGGGCCGCCCAGCCCCTCTCCTTGGCTTGTGACTGCCGACCTGCTCCCTGTGTCTCTTCATACCATCTTCCTTCCAAACATGTGTCCACATTTCCTCCTTTTTTTTTTGAGGTTTTATTTCTTTTTTATTTATTTTTTTATTTCAGAATATTTTGAGGGTACAAAGGTTTAGGTTACATATATTGCCTTTGCCCCACCCAAGTGAGAACTTCTAGCATGTCCATCCCCCCAACAGTGCACCCATCACCCATTAGGTGTGAGTCTAACCGTCCCTCCTCCCCCTCCCACCTGCCCGACACCCGATGAATGTTACTACCATATGTACACATAAGTGTTGATCAATTAACACCAATTTGATGGTGAGTACATGTGGTGCTTGTTTTTCCATTCTTGTGGTGCTTCACGTAGTAGAATGGGTTCCAGCTCCATCCAGGATAACACAAGAGGTACAACAATCCTTGACATGTTTTTTCTTGTTGATTGGAAAGATCTTGCTATCCCTGCCATGGTGGGTTAAAGCACAATCCTTTCCCAGGTGGCAGCAGTTTATGGGCTGTGATGCTTGTGCCTCTTCCTATTTCCCCAAAATTATGTGTGCTGTGAGGAAGCTGTAGCTATTCAGCCACCATTGCCTCTAAACACATTTTACCTTTTCTTAATGGAGTACACTTATTTAAAAGGTGCTCATGGTAAAACCTGCAGCGTCTCTATCCAGGGAAAGAGTTTTTTCTTTAGGTCATAAAATCTTGTGTTAAACTATACCTGGTTTGTCTTGTGTGGCACTGAGGTCTTGTTTGGAATTAAATGTTTATTTTCTCAGATATATAGAATCATTCTTGCCAATTTCTTAAGTATTTGAAAAGAAGCAGTGTTAGGACAAATATATGAATAAGAATATAACAGAAATTTATGCATGAGCATGGCTCCCTAGTCCACTGTAGTTTTACAGTCTTCAAAGTAACAGAGAATGAAGCTTTTAGCATCAGGCTTTTGAAAAATAGAACTATCTAAGCCTTTACATCTTGGCATGGTACCCTGGTCAATAGACATAAACTTTCTGGGTAATAAAATATACATGATAGCTTTTCTCTTGCATGAGCTCAGAATTGGAAAAACATCTATTTTGAGTGTATTTCAAATGATCTATTCATATGTTATAAATGATTAAGTACTATAAGAGAAATTCCAGGAGTATTCTGTTATGCCTCTGATCCTTTAATAACTAGACCAAAGATTAGCAACCTGTTTATTTCTGAAAGTCAGTTGCAAGGGGTGGGGGCAGCGGACAAAGGCTGGTGCTGCTGACATACTGCAGTGTGCACAGAGGGAGCTGCTGGTGAGGCGAGGTGTGTGACGAGGGTGCACAATAGATGGGCGAGAAATGCTTTTTAGTGAGTGAGAGTGAAGAGAGCAAGAGAGAAAGGCAAAAAGGGACACAAGCCATGGAAAGAAGCTCATTGAAGACACCACCGCTGTGAGTTACTCAAGGGCACTAAGGCTTCCATTTTAATCACACTAAAGAACAAGTTGACTTTAAAAAATGCAAATACCTATGAATTTCAGCACTTTTATGCAAAGTTAGGGCAGCTGCTGAACAAATCGTTAACTTTACAGACTCGAACATTTGGCACCTTCTCTCTTGCACACATTCCGAATCTCTAATTTTGCTGTCAGTTTTTCGGAAGCCTTGGCCTTTTATCACACCATGGCTATATAAATCTCATCTTGGACCAGAATTGATCTTTGAAATGCTTTCATCTAAAGGGGGGTTCATTTCTGTGGCACTGAACAGATCCTCTGTGCCATCCCAGAAAACTCCCTTTTAATCTAGCAGCATGCTTTCATTTGAGCAAGACAGCAGTAGACAGGCAAGCAGTGAACCCCAATCAGTCGGGGTTGACAGTAGCCCATTAAATGGTGAAGATAAGTCATGTCTTATTTGGGAGACTTCAGCTTTGTGAAGTAAGGAAGGGACCTGCTGCCTGGCGTTGTGTGATGAGTGTTGAACTCGGGACAGAAACTCTCTGTCAGATATTATCCCACCTGTGGTCACAGAACTAGACAAATCGATTCATACAAGGAGTAACACCGATTTCTGAAATGTGTCTGAGTTTTAAAAAGTTCACATTTGGATCATTTCCAGAAAATAACTTCATTTCTATCAGAGTTGTCCAAATCTCTAAGACATTTAAAATGGCTGAAATGTCTTGTATTAAGCATTTTACTTTTCTCTACCCAGGGATGTATCCATCTATTATTGTCCTCTTTATCTGAAGCAGCCACTGATGCTGTTGGTAAAGGCTTTTTGTTGTTGGTTTTCCTGTTTGGTGGATAGCGAATACATGAACTGCAATCTCTCCAGACTGAGGAAATGTGCCATTCTTTAGTCCGGGATGCTGACTGCCACGTGAGAGCCTGCTGGCAGTTCTGTCTCCTTCCAGCATGTCACTTTCACTTAAAAGATTAATTTGTTCTCATCCTTTCCCTAGAATAGCCATCAACTTCTATCACTTTCCTTTGGCCTCTATGCTCTCTGCATGGAAGCCTAAGTGCTTTTTAAGGTACAGGTTGGAGGACTTCAATGGAATAGCTCAGATAACTTTAGGGAGTGGCCAGTGAAAAATTTGTGGCCATATTTGTGATAGAGTCATCAGAACTCCACTAGAATATTAGAGCTTTGAGGTCATCAGGCCATTTCCCTCTTTTGACAGAGTTGAGGTGATTGTCAAAGATCACCCAGTTAACTGATACAAAATAAGGGCAAGGACTGGAGCACTTATCTCAAAATCAAAAAATAACTAGACTTAGGGATTTGAAAAAATCTTCCCAGAAGAGGTGGCAATTCAGTGGCATTATAGAAAATGAATAGCTAGGAGGGGAAATATGGAAGGACTTTACAAGTAGTGGAAACAGTTGTCTAAAAGCCCAGGTACAAGAAGGACCAAATGGCACACAAACTTATTAATAAAAAAATGCAATTTCCACAATAATTTCTGTCTTGGAACTGAAAAGGTGGCTATACCTGAAGCAAGATATCTGTTTGAATTGCAGTCAATCCAGGAAGATTTTGCTTGCAGGCACTTAATTTTGTGAAAAATCTAAAACTACATTAATGTAATTTTGAGGAAAATACATTTTCAATGAAAATATCTATCTTTGCATTGTTATTTTTCTATAACCCCGAATGCCAAGTTTACTAAGCAGTTTTTTTCGTTGAAAAGACAGAACATGTAAAGGAATAATAATTTTGTGTTTAATAATGTTCAATAAAAATTTAAGTGATTTAAAGGTGGAAGCTCTTTTGTATTTTAAAACTAAAAATTGGAAAGTATCTGGTTTTTATAGAATTTAAGGTATACTCACCCATCTCAAGGTTTCATATTGGAATATACCACTTTAATTATGCAGTTGTAAACTAATGAACTACTTATTTTTCCAAGGGATATCAATTCTTTCTAAATTCGTGTCTGGATTTAAAGAAAAAACAAGCCCATTCTGTTCAATTTAAATATTACTGAGTGAGAAAGAAGGCTTACATAAAATAGCACTTTCTATAAATGGGACCAGAACGTAGAAATATGGAATTTGCTCCTTTTAACACTGATTTAAGAATTGACATGTACAGATTGGAAACTATAGAATAAAATAGAATCTTATTCTCCAAATAGCCTGAAAATCTGTTATTTTAAAAAGCTCTCAGTGCAATTTCCAAGAACTTAAAAACATTGCCTTTACCTTTCCTCATCATAGACATGCTTTTGAGATAAATTAAGAATTTTTTTATCTAGAAAGGAAAGAGAAAAATAAAACAAAGGTGGAGGGAAATACTTATTTTTTAACTGAACATTTAAAAAATGAGATATTTCTATTGTTAATTTTAGAGATTTTTGAAATAATAATGATGGGAATAACAGCTAATAGTTAATTACATCTTAATATATGCCAGAACCATTGCTAGCCACTTTACTTAGATTATTTCTTTTAATTTTTACAGCCATATATGCTAGCTATATTATCACGCACTTTCTATAGAGAGAGAAATAGATTTATAGGGAATAATTTGCTTGCATGAAGTCCCATAGCTGCGTGATAGAACTGATATTTAAACTCAGGCAGCTTGACTCCCAATCTTAAAGGTGTAACCAGTAGGAAATAAACTCCTTGTTATCTCCTGCCTTGGAAAGTAAAATTCTTCATAAATGTATTTGGTTTATTTTCATTTTTATATCATATGAATAGAGACAGACCTTTTTTTTTTTTTTTTGAGACAGAGTCTCGCATTGTTGCCCTGGCTAGAGTGCATGTCGTAGCGTCAGCCTAGCTCACAGCAACCTCAAACTCCTGGGCTCAAGCGATCCTTCTGCCTCAGCCTCCCGAGTAGCTGGGACTACAGGCATGCGCCACCATGTCCAGCTAATTTTTTTCTATATATATATTTTTAGTTGTCCAGATCATTTCTTTCTATTTTTTGGTAGAGACAGAGTCTCGCTCTTGCTCAGGCTGATCTAGAACTCCTGACCTTGAGCAATCCACCCGCCTCGGCCTCCTAGAGTGCTAGGATTACAGGCGTGAGCCACCGCGCCTGGCCAAGACAGACCTTTTTTAACCTTTTCCTTTTCCACTCTGGTTCAGCTGGTTTTGTTTTTAATACGCTTACACTCACTGAAAGGAAGGAAAGTTAATTTAAAAATCACTATAAAATATTCACAAAGATCCATATATTGTCTGTGTCTGATTAGAAAAAAGATGCTTTATTTGGTTTTACTTATTTAAATTATAATTCGTTCACTTCTAATATGGGAAGAAATATAATTTCATTTTAGTCACTGTAAATAAATTATAGGGAAAAGCAAAAATAAAAAACACCAAAAACTAAATTGTCACATTCCACATAAAATTTCAATAGCATAACTTGCTTCCTTGAAAATGTAGTAATTACTCAACATCTTTGGTACTAAAACCCCAGACTCACTCAAAAGCAAAATGAGAGGCCAAGTCTACTTTTCTGTAGACTATGGTATACAGAAGGTATATGGACCTGTAGGTATATGGACATTAGAGGTTCAGATGCACTTGATCTAGTACAGTGCATGCAATTTTTAAATTGCACTTAACTTGTATTTGTAAGGCAAAGATATATACTTGCACTAAGAAGGTGCATTAAAAATGAACCACCAATTTATCTTTCAGATAAGTAAATAATGTATTTGTAAGTTTAAAATTGCTTCGTAATTTTCTATGTTACTAATTTTTCAAAGGCTTTTTTTTTTCTTAAATCAGACTATACTTACATACCATGCATTTGTTGTTTCAGAAAAAAGTACAAATGCTGTGAGGTAAATTGTTCCCCAGTGCAAGAGAATGGGAATTTTATCTCCCAAATCTGATAGTTATTCCTCCAAAATATTTTTAAGCATGACAAACAGATAAACATCAATTACTTTCCAAAAAGAAACAGATAATTTTTTTTGAAACCTTTGAGCATGATGAACTTCAGCTTTTGATAGTTTTAGAAGAAGCAAAATGGAAAGATCAAAAGTGAATTAATCTTGCATGTTAGATATACAGAGTGTTCAGCCTGTCAAGTTCCAATCAGGTCAGTAGAACACCATCAGACAGAATTTTAGTTTGCAAATGGGGTGAAATCATGTAATAGGTATTATTAGCAGGCTAAATTTGACTAGCTCATTTGCATGTTATAAAAGCAATGACTATTTTCAGAAGGAATGGGTCAGAGAATTATTTTGCCATTTCATTCCTAAAGTTGTGTGTTAGATACCAGTAATCATATAATAGCCTCTGCTATTATTGCTTATTATTGAGGTAGGTTTGTTTTTTTGAAGCTACAGGAATCTTACAAACACATGCTAAAAAGAATCTTTAAAGTTTAATGAGGTCACAAAATGATCAAACTGTACCTAACTACTAATTTGCAGATTTTAAACTCGTAGGAAATCTAGGGTGGGCTTGTGTGTCCCACATATCAATCCTGGCGTTGTCTTTTGCCTCTCGCTGGAGCTCCTAAGCTGCTCTCTCCAGGTACCTTATAATCAATTCTTCATGCTATTGCAGCTTTCTGTTCTCTGTTTCACACCCGTGTTTATTCCCTAAAGCGGAGCTTACACAAGCCACTTAGCCAAAAGCTGATGAATCTTACAAGGGCAGAACAGTTCAGCAAGGAAAACCAGATTGAACTGAATATCAGCCCACACTGCTCTTTGTGTCCGTTGGAAAACTGGGAACATCCTGCGGAACAACCAGGCAGCGCTCTCTGAATTTGGCAAGTACCACTGGGAAAAGCAGAAAGTTTGTGTTAATCGGTTAGGTGAAAAGTAGAAGAAAAGAAGGACAGAGCAGATGACTCCTAGATTTTTTGCCTGTACAATAGGGTGAGTGTTGGCACCGTTTCCTGAGAGGGAAAACGCTAGGAGAGAAGCAGCCAGTGGTGGGAAGTGGGGTCCACCCTCCAAACGCGGTCAAGTAGAGGATGCGGAGAGCTAAGTGGTGCTGATTCATCCAGCAGAGGTGGCTAGGGGTGGCGGCACAACATTGAGCCTAGGTACCAAGAAGAACTAAGCCCAGGGAAGGGAAGAGGGACCATTCTCCTCCTCGCGCCTGCCAGCCCAGGTGTCACCAGAGGAACTGGGCTTAAAAACAGTCTGTCAAAGTCCTCAACTCTCAGATACTTCATAAACTCTTCAGGGGTTCTCAATATCTATTATTCCAGCCCTTCTCTTCAAAATTTGGTCTCTGATGCTGGGGTGGAGGGCGCGGCAGAAAGGGCTATGATCACCTTTTAAGAAAATGTTTTCTTCTCCAAGTCCTCTTCCTCTCTATTACAAATCTTTATATAAAAATTACACACACACACACAAACACACACACGTATATAATGAAAACAAACGAGTTCTACTTAAATGTACCCACTTTTAAATAATCTTTTAACAAAATCCTTTCTCTTTTCCTCTGAAATGAAATATTTTGTTTTGTTCCACCTGTTTCTGGAAAATACTCCCTTAAGTAAGTAAGAACCCCATGTCTCTTGTACCAAGGGACGCAGGGGGGATTTCAGGGAAGGAGATCAGAAGAGCATAATCTAGTTGCTATCTCAGAACTGCCTCAAGTTAGTGCTTGCCGTCCCTCTGCCACCCAAATATACACCCACGTTTTGTGTTTCATTGGTTAAAGCCTTCAAAGGATACTCTTTTTTAATTTGTCCTCATACAAGATTTTCCTTTCTAGACAATGTGTTTATGTAGCTTTATTACTTCTTGTTTTGTAATCACTATCACCTAAATAAATAACCAAAGCTGAAAAAAATAGAATACAAAGGAAACGCAGTATTCCAAGTATGCAAAAATCTGGTGAAGGCCAGGAAATTTGGAATATTTTAGGCTATGTTGATTTACATTGCAGACCTGGGAACATTTAAAATACTAATGCTTTTTAAAAATTGTTATTGCAGTAGGTATATTCAGTTAATGACTCACAAATACCACGAATGATGATATAAAAAATTAATACTAATGCTAGTTGATAAAGGCGGAAATATCTGCCATTTAAAAAAAAACTTGGCATGTGCACAACTTTCTTGAGACTCAAAAGGAATTGATAAATTCACAGGTAAGTCTGGGTCTCTAGAAGAGAGCATTTATTCACCTGCGTCTCGACGTTTCCGGCCTCTCCATGTCTTATTGATTTAACAGCAAGACTTTTCAATCTCAGCCTGGAGTGTAAATCCCATGTGATCTACCCAGTCTATCATTTCTCTCTAAAAAGAAGCATATTCTGTGATAGGTTGTCTTAAGACATGTCATTTGTCTGAAGTTTAACACTTTGACTGCCATGTGAGTTGTATTTAACTCAGGCTAGTTTTGACCCTGGGGCCTCGTGAAGCAAAACTCTGCAGTTGGCTCCTGAAAATCTTACTTGTTGATGTTCTTATTATTGCAATTAATATTGACAATTTAATTCTAAAAACGTAGATCACGTTGCATGTAACTCATGCACAGAGAACAATAAAAAATAACAAATTAGAAAGGATCCTTTTGTTCTAATAAAACACCATGACTCCAGTGAAGATTTTTTCTTTCTAGTGTGGCAGTCAATGTGTTAATTAGTTCTAAGCAGATATTGAATAAAGAAGTGGTCAGGCTGGGGTGCTGTTAATCAGACAAGGTCCTTAGATGAGCAGAGGAGGAGAAATTTCCAGATGGGTTACAGGTTGGCAACAGCGCTCGGTGCATCCCAATGAGGATGGTGACCAGAGGCTGTGCTGGTGTTAGCAGCACTCTGGGAAGGGCACGGGTTTCCAGATGAACATGGTGTGGGTATAGAGTTTGACTCCCTCTGTGTTTTCTATTTCTTTTGCTTTGCCCCAACATTGCAAACCTAAAGTTCTTCTCAAACCTAAAGTTCTTAGAGCTTGCGTGAATGCTGACAGAAATTTAAAGACTCAAAAACAACATATTAGTAAATTATTCTTTTGGTTTTGAAGAATCAGAAGTTCTAGACCATTTTGACAAATTAATAGAGAATTACTATAGCAATTACAAAATTGTCCCAGGCCTGGTTCAGGACTAAGAAATTTAAAGTCATTGTTATTTGTTTTTGGCCATTTCCTAGGTGATAAGAGAAGCTATCATTAATTAACAGCCTACAACTACGGTTTTTTCTGGGTTATCACTGAACAGAACATAAAGTGATTTTTTGAGCTATGTAAGAAATGGAATCTTCCAACCCTATTTAGAAACATCAGTAACTTGCAATGTGATCTATAAAGATAAAATAATTCCTTTTTGAAAGGTTCTCTGTAAGTTACCTAGCAAAGCCATTATTCGTTCAAGATACAATAAAGAATAGTGTTAGCAATGATTTGTTAACTCACAGTGGTGATCATTACTTTGTTCAAAATGCTAAAGAGAAAAGCATCCAAATTAATGAGACTTTAATTTTATATTTCATTGAAAATATCATGCCCTGATTTTTTTGTGTTTCAGAATAATTAATATACTATTTGTTTTTCTGTCAGTGAAACATCATTAAAGAAAAATAAATGCCTCTATGTCTTATTTTTCAACAATAATGTTAAAAGTTTAGGGAAAAAATTGTTATAATACCTAACATTGCTTGCAGGGTTAATTATATATTTTCTTTTCCTTTTTTATTGATATTTTTCAACACAAGCACATTTGACAATAATTCACTGTTCACATATAACTCAAGTATACAAAGCAGATACTCCCTGGCATTAGGGATGTTTCTTGAAGAACTGAAATTCAGGGAAATATACTATTCATATTTTTAAGAATGTTTTGGTTCATTTTGAAAAGAAAAAACTTATCATCCCCGCTAGCATGGTAGAGAATGTAAAACCAATCTGTTGTAACTTTGAACTTTCAGGAAACTCCTGTACATCACAAGACCAGAATTTATTGCTTGTTCCTTTTTAAGTTCTAACTCTGTTTAAAATCTGAGGGGGCCACAGAAGAAAAACACCATGAAAAGATGGAGTTCTAGCAAAGAAATTATATCTGATAAAAGCTTCAACAGAGAAAACAAGGAGAAAAAGGACAAGGATATTTTGGGAAAGCAATAGTAACACACTTTGTGTACAATGGCTGCATTGATTTCTTATGTGTATTTGGAGTCAGAAATAATTTAGAGCTCATCCAAACCTTTATTATTAAAGAGATTTAATCCAAACTGCCAGATTATTTTGAAAATAAATAGATGCTTATCTCTGAGTCCATTTTGTACTTTGCCCATGAATTTGAGAAACAACCAGACCAGGGTGGGGCCGGGATCTGAGTCAGCGAGGAGACCAGGGCATTCTTCAGTCTCTGTCCACGTTGTTGTTTCTTATCTTTGTGAACCCCTGAGATGCCTTTTCTTTCTATGAGTCCCTGATGAGGCTGTCGGCAAACGAAGATGCAAAACATGTTCCTTTATATTCTCCCCCATCTTCGCTGTTGGATGCAGGTGCACGGTTGGCTAACTAGTGTGAAAATGGGAGGAGACTCACCTGCGGAGCCTCATCCCAGTGCCCAACACAGATCATCTCCAGGTCATTCTTCCCCAGCTCTTCAAATCCATGGCTTCCCAATCATGACCTGTTTCTAGGGCCCATCTCCACCTTCTCTTGGTAGGAAGAAACCACTTTGGGACAGATGAACAGTACCAACTTTTGTTTCTGATAAGCACCAGGTCCTAAGGAGGGGACCAGGGAAGGGCTGTGTCCCCATCAGAGCAGGGAGGGTGATGCTTAGGCTGAGCTACAGGAAGTGTGAGTTGCCCTCCAATGGTTTTCATCTTCTCTACACAGTAGGAGGCAAGGTGATCTAATCTGCTGGGAGGGAGAGGACAGAAAGATTGGCTGCCATTAAATGTGGCCAAAGAATGAAGGCAGTTTTCCAACCATCATTGTGCTTAACAAGAGTGAACTGACAAGAGAAACACAGAACAACTGCTGGGCAGTTTGGAGGGTCTGGCTGAGGTCAGTGATCATGAATTCACAGTGTAATCAATCTTCTGGGTTGTGCAATTCTCTCCATTTCTGTCTAGACCATTATGATAAAGTAGGGCGAATTTTTATCCTCCTTTCTATTGGGACAAGTGTAGGTTACAGCCTTATCATTGGTACATGGACTCTCTTTTTTAATTTCTTGAAACACTTGATGAACTTATAGCCCACTGTATTGCATATCAGAGCTAAGGTACTTCGGTAATACTGGACAAAATCGTGGACTCTGTTATGCCACAGTCTTTAGCAATTCCCTGGAGAGAGAAAGTAGCAGATTAGATTTGCAGAAAGTCTGGTCATTTGCATATGTGACCTGTGGCATAATTTTAATTGAAATCTGTTGCTCATCGAGTTTATTCAACAACATTTATTGAGAAGCAGTTGTGTGCCAGGGACTGATGAGGGTACAGAGGTAAACAGTATGGGCAAAGTTGTTGCCCATGAATACATGCTAATTGGCTTTAAAAAAATAGAAGAATATTAAGAAGGGAAAGCAAAAGTTGCTCTTAACCCCACTGAACTAGCTATCTCTTGCTTCATAACAAATGACCCCAAAACTTAGTAGCTTAAAACAACAGACCATGTCTATTATCTTAAAGAGGTTCTGGAGGTCAGGACTTGGAAAGAAGCTTAACTAGGTGGGTCTGGTCAGAGTCCTCTGACTAGCACTAGATGTTGGCCTGCAGTCATCTGAAGGATTGATCGGGGATGTGGGATTAGATTGCAGGACGATACACTCACATAGCTCTGATGTTGGCAGGAGGCCTTTTTTCCTTTCCATTTGGGCCTCTCCAGGGGATGCTTGACTGTCTTCATGATGGGATCTGGCTTCCCAAGTGAGCAATTCAGAGAGAGCAAAAATAAAGCCGCAGCATTCTCCCTGACCTAACCTTGAAGTCACACTCCATCATTTCTGCAATATCCTATTGGTTACCCAGGTCAGCCCCATCCAGTGTGTGTGTGTGTGTGTGTGTGTGTGTGCATGCGCACACAGGGAGGGGCTTTATTTACCTGTGTGTGACTATCTGGAGGAGGCCACTGAGATCACCTTGGAGGCTGGGTCCCACACCCATTCCCCTGTCCCAATCCCACTCCTTAGGCCAGTTTGGTGTACTCTTTCCAAACCTTCTCTATACCATTCTTTTTTTTTTTCTTTTTTTGTTGTGAAGATTTATCAGAATGAGAAGGTAATATTCTCTGTTGATAGTTCCTCAGAGTTAGAGCTGCTTTTTTTTCAATTTGTTCTTTTCTTTGTAGAGTTCTCATACTATTAAAAATTCAAAATTGAAGCTTAAATCAATTTACACATATTCTATTCTATCTTTTTCTTGATGATGGAAAACAATGGAATGTATTGTTAAGTGGAGCATCAGTTTATAATAACTGAAATTGCACAAAGCACAAAAATGAGACATTTCTTAATTCTGTACATGAGAGATATTTTCTGGAATGCTTTTTCTTCTTTAATGTACATTTTTATAAATAATGATATTTTTGTGGAATGTGACCAAGTATTTCCCAGAGTTACTGTTTCAGAACATGAGAAATATTAAAAGAATTTCCCATTTGTCTTCATTGCTTTGGTCAAATAAAAAATGTCAAGTACAGCTTTCATATGTTTAGTGGACCTGATTAGGTAAGAAAGAATGTGGTTTCAAAACCATGTACTTGAAAGCTAAACACATAACACAAATGCATATACACACAGGATATCACAGCCCATGCCATTTATATACTTATACTCATTTTTATTGTTTGGGTAATAATTGTTAAAATTCTAAATGTGCCACATTTATCCTATTCGAATCAATGTAATTTAATTCATGCAATATTTCTTTTTCTGTAAAACTAGGGAAATCATAATTGAGCCATGTATATAGTTAGACGGTTTATTAAGGTAAATTTTTAAAAACCAGTGGAGTGTACTGTCTTAGTCTGTTTTATGCTGCTACAACACAATACCACAGGCTGGGTAATTCATAATGAACAGAGATTTAGTTGGCTCACAGTTCTAGAGGCTGGAAAGTCCAAGATCTTGGAGCCACATCTGGTGACGGCCTTCTTGCTGTGTCATCACATGGCAGAAAGCATTGTATGGGTGAGAGAGAGTTAGCGAGGGCAAGAGGGGCTTGAACTCACTTGAAAACAAACCCATTCCCGTAATAATGACAGTAATCTATTCACGAGTGTTTCCAAAGCATGAGCTTTGGGAGACACATTCAAACCAAAGCAGACACCATTTTCAGTTTCAAAAATGTACCACTTTGCCTCGACTACATAATAACCAGATTTCTCATCTCATTAACACAGTTTGTTGGTCAATTTATCTGAAAGAATAAATAAACAAAAAGTTTAGACAGTGAATACTCTTTCCCTGTTTGTTATTGACATACTGAAACCAGACCAAAGCCTCAGCTTCTGTATCTGAAAGATAGGAGTAAATCTTGGCATCTCAGTATTTCTGCAAGCAATAGCATGATGATTATAAAATGCTTTTTTTCTCCAAGTGAAAGCTCTTTAGTAATATTTGTCATCTTTTTTTTTTTACAGATTAGCTTGTGATATAAAACCTGAAACATTAAGAAATAAATTATATTTCAAAATTTGATAGGTGGTCTACTTACTTTTAATAGATTGAAAAGCTAACCCATTAAAAAGGGCCTAGTGTGGTCATGTACTGAATAAGAGCAGATAAATTCTCTGAAAATAATTCCATATTCTTGATCATGAACTGTTCTACCTAGAATATCCTCACATACCATAGAGGGAGGATCCACGCAAAGTGTGTTGGGGGAGGATGATGTGTTTGCGGGATGGTGACTGGTCCAGGTTGGCTGGAGCAGAGAAGCATTTGAATAGGGAAGCAGAAAAAGTAAACAGGAAATTGGTGAATGTTGCAATATACATTCTTTATAATTATAAAATAACATGGAAAACATGCTGATTAAAAAAACACTGGAAAGCTCAGAAACGTATTTTAATAAATCTTAATAATTTTTATTCAAAAGAAAACATCCCACATGTATTTTTTTAGGTGATAGGAGAAAAAATTTTTCTTCCATTTAAAAAAAAAAATGAAGTATGATTTTAAAACTGTAGATCATGTGCAATCCATTTTTCATATTTTTTTAAGTGAATAGAAGTCACTATAAACAGGATAAATTCTTGTGACCAATAATCTTAACCTTCAGCTATGCTTAGCCAGATTTCTTTGGCTTTTATACATTGAAACCATGTGCTCTTGTGTGGTGAGTCATACTAAATCTTATGTTCAAAAAAAAAAAAAGAAAAGAAAAGAAAAAGAAAGAGATGATAGTGTTGCCCTCTTGTGGCTATTTCAAAGACCTGGTTGATGTTTAGAAAGGCCTGAGGTATGGAGTATCTTTACAGTGGGATGATTTAGCCTTGGAAATTTAGAGATCCTCTTTTACTTGGTCTGTTTAGGAACATCACTGGACCAGGTGGTTGTGCCTCCTTCGAAGTTCCACCTTCCATCAGCTGCAAGAAGGGCAGAGTAAGGCAAAGTGAGTCCAGGGTTTGGGATTAGGATCCCAGCTCTCCCTGTAATCCCGAGGAAGTCACTGTACTGTCTCTCCAGTTGAGCCTTTTAAGACGTGGAAGTTCAGACCATTCCATTTTAGATCTGCAGTCCGTCTTAGGTCTACTTCCCTTCTCAAGGTCCCATCATTTATTATTCAAAATCTTTTGTTTTCCAAGGACCCTGAGCCAGTTGTCAAGAGAACTGGGTGCTCAGATCTGCTTTTCATCTGTGATCCTTAGAAGATTACTTTTTTGTGAGGTCTCATTCTTCTTTAGTGAAGAATAGAAGGAAGAGAAGAGGGGAACCCAACATTTAATGAGCAGCTAATAAGAAGCTTGTTCTCTGCTAGATTTTCCATATATGTTATATGAATGCATAATTATTTATATAAGGACTGGGCAACTCAAGTAATTGTATGAACTAATCCCAAAGGAATTAGAACATGTTTTGTTATCCCCAGTTTACAGATTAAAAAAATCAAGGCTCAGAGATGTCATTAAGTTAACAGAGGCTAGCAGTGAAGTTAGGTTCCAAGCCAAATGTATTTGATATTTTGGTAATAGATATTACTGAGAAAGAGAATTAGATTAGTAATTACATATGTTTGAGAAATGCCGAGCTAAGTGAGTGTTTAAAGATTTCCCTTAGAGTTTCTCATTGGCTTTGATATCTAAATATTCATGGTGATGCCATGTTGCAACTTTCCTAACATCTTTGATAACAGATTCAGTGTTGGAGCACATTTTGAAAACACTAACTGTAACCAAAGATCATTTTCCAATATCTCACCTAATTAAAGATCTTCCTTGATTATTTACTCCATCTCTAAGAACTTTTGTTTGAATTCATGTTTCTATGACTTTTATATTTATAATAATTTATTTTATTGTTGTAATTTCATTAAATATTTATCTTCTGCCAACTTCCAAACGTCTAGAGGACAGAAACTAATCTAGAAATAAGTACAGTGCCTTTCAGTGAATAGGCACACTGTAAATAATTGTGGAATATGACAATAAAATGGTGTGGTTATATGCAAATTACAATTTATATTTAAGTTTGCCTGGGATGTTCATGGCTGGAGTGTCATTTTTGCCAGAAAAGTTTTAATTGTGTCACCAGAAGCATAGCCTATCTTACCCTAAAGGGTATCTAAAATATTAATAGAAATCATAGACATCACAATATCATCAGAAGAAGGACTTGATCCAAAGGAAATGTCAAGGCCCTTTAAATTCCACGAACATTTTTAAAACTTTCATACTAGAAAAAATTATCTGAGTCTGAAAGATGAAAGAAATAGGGACTTTAGTTTATCTGTAATGAGGTTTTTCTTCCAATACTTCACCTACGGTGGCCGCACACAGAGGAGCTTCCCTGAGTTTTGCAGAGCTCGGACGCGGGAGTTCATGAAACAGAATCCCATTCAGCCTGAAGAATAAATCCATAGTCACAGCATTTTCAGGATGGACGAGATCTCAGAAGCCATCTTACTAGCTTATTTCCAAACTGTGTAGGACCCCGGGACAGAGGACACCTGGGAAAGTTTGATTACATTTTTATATCCAAAGATACATTTAAATATTTCTAAAACTGTAATTAAATTCTAAAACATTAGGTATTACTTATTCCTTGACTAGTGCTGCAAGTTTAACTTTTGCCATTTCTACTTGATTAACAAATATTCTGCTTTGGAAGATTAATTACTAACCTTTTTGATCATGATTCCTCAGGATCTGTAGGAGACGAAAATAAATTAGATGTTAAGACCTATGTAAAATAGCGACCTTCAATCTACTACTAATTTACTAATTTCAAAAAAGACGTCTTTTTCAAAAGAATCTTTTTGTCCTGGTTGATAGACTTTATCGTAACAAAAGGTTTAAGGGCAATCTCATGAAAAATGTTTATTCTAATGAAATACTACGTTTTCTGTTTTATGGTTTGGGTTTTTTCTGTGATAGTATCTTGAAACTCTTATGAACTTTCCCCTATGTTCATAGTTGAAATTCTGGCCCAGAGAATAAGGACTAAGATTTGTATTTCTGAACTCCGAGTTTACTGTTTTGCTTTCCAATATACTCAGACTTTTTTGTTTAAAGCCAAATCCTAGCCTGGGATGGTGGGAGAGGAGAAAGTAAGTTGTTTAATGGGTGATAAATTTAAATTAGAAATTATAAAGCTTTAACCTTTTTTTTTAATAATCCAGTCACTTTTGGATCTACCCGCAGAATAGTCGGAACCTATTAATCAGAGTCTATGTTGATCTCAGTTAACTATGAACACCAAGGATAGATTTTGGCTCTATGGTGGTAGGATCTACTGATTTAGGTTTTGTAAGTTTTGAGATTCCTCATTTTGGGAACACAGGATGATAGTCAGACCTTTGCAAGAGCATGCTTGAATTCTCTGGGGGAACTCCGGAAACTCAAGTTTCTTTCCAAGTGAAATAAGAAGCAGCCTGTTTCGGGGAGGGAAGGATGCACGCCTCACAGCTAGCACTGATTCATCTTTTTGCGTGTGCTCTGTGCCGGATATGGAGCGCTCAGTGATCCCTTCTACACAAGTATTTGTAGGAAAGCTAACTTCCCCCAAACTGCAATTTGGAAAGCAGAAATTAAAGTAAGGCTTTTTTTTCTTATATCAAGTTCATAGATTTTCACTTTCAGGTTAATAATAGACATTTAGCTTTCCCCAAGTAAAATCTCCATGTTTCAGAAGAATGGCATTCTAGCTACAAGCTTTCCATGACCATTTTTTCTCCTGCAGGGCAATTCATGTTAATCTGAGTTTATAAAAAATAAAAGCTCATGATAGCTTGTTCATTTTTTTTCTCCTTTGATTAAGTAAGTAAATGAACTAGATATGTACAATAAAGCTCCAATTCCTATTGCCTTATATTGGCCCCAAGACCATCTTTGGAAAGACATGAAGTTAATGTGGAGAAAATATATCAACTATTATTTATTATATTTTAGAACATCATAAAGAAGAGATGAATTTTATGAATAAACTATTTTCATAATATTCACTGTCCAGAAGGATTCTTCTATTTATTTCTGTTCTTAATAATTGTATACAATTTGGATACTAATTAAGCCTTTTTGATAGGATCTTAAAATAATAATAAATATTTAGGATCCTAAGCAGAGGCCCATGTTTGTGTGAAGGAAATGGCGACTCCAAACCTTTTACTCTGTGTTCCTGTTAGCCCTCTTTAAAGGGCAGTTTTTAATTGTTTAATTCATCAATTCATTAATTTATTAAACAAATATGTATTAGGGGTACACTATGTTTCAGGAAGACAAGGAATGTACAGATTAATTTGATTTTAGTGACTTTTTGTGTACACAAATATGTGTATATAATGGATAATATATAAATACTGAAAAGATAGGCACCAATTAGTTATTTCCTGTGTTTATCGCTTGATAATGTGGTTATAGGCAATTCTAGTTTTTCTTTTAAGCTTATTTAAATCATCTAAAGTTATTTGTAATAAGAAAAGTTATTGAAATTTATTCTAGAGCACCTAGTCGCAGCTATTAAATTCCAGATATTGAAACGCAAATACAGAGATTAATCATGAGATTCCGTGCAATCACAATCCTATGAGGACATTCTATTAATAAATATTAGAACGCATCTGGTAAGTTCTCTGATATAGCTGTGCATGACATGCTATGGAGATGCAGAGGAAGAACACTATACTTTGCTTGGAAGAAGGGGACATGGAGGCAATAATTGGGAATTTTTGACAGGTAACGGGTAGGAGTTCACAAGTTGGGCAGAAAGGGAACTTCATTTCATGCAGAAGGAATAGAATGTGCAAATGCACAAAATTTGGCAATTGACATATTTGATAATAGTCAATAGGTAGAGTATAATGCACTGGGGGGAGGGACATCATAAGAGTTGAAGTTAAAATGTACACAGAGGCCCACACGGTAAAGGGAGTGAGTAGATGCCTCCGGAAAGATAGGTCCACACTGTAATCCCTAGGACCTGTTAATGTTACCTGTTTGGAAAAAGGGCCTTTGTAGATGTAATCAAGTTAAGGATCTCAAGATGAAGAGATCATTCTAGATAGTTGTGGGCAGCCCTAAATCCAATGACAGGGTTTTTACGAGAGACACCTAGACAGAAGAGAAGACACAGACAGCACGTCCTTAGGGAGACAGAAGCAGAGATTAGAGTGAAGTGGCTACAAGCCAAGGAATGCCAAGGATTGCCCACAGCCACCAGTAGCTAAAGAGACAAAGAATGGAATTTCCCCCAAAGCCACTGGAGGGAGCATGGCCCTGCTGCCAGCTTGACTTTGGGCTTCTGACCTCCAGAACTGTGAGAGAATAAATTTCTGTTGTTTTAATGTACGAAGTTTGTGGCAATTTGTTATAGCAGAAACAGAAAATACAGGGCATTATATACCACATAGTGAAGAGCTTTACTATGGACTTTAGTTGAGAGTGATGCTACCGTATCAGCGCTATAACTCTTAGTAGGGCATGATAACCCTTCGTGGCCTAGATGCAATAACTCATGGATTGTCCTAAGAATTATACTGAGGCATAAAGAGCCAACTTATGCCAGTTTATGAATACACTTAAAAACAAGTACACAGAACTGCATATTTTATATACATAGGATTAAAATACTCACATCATTAACATGAATATATTCCTATCATCCATCCTCTAGCATCATAAGGAGCCACAATGTTTAGTATGTTTGCACTAAAATCAAAGATTCCATCTTCAGAAAGACACCCTTTTTACAATAAAAATGTTTTACATAAATGCATCTTTTTTATACAATAAACTAGTCTACTTGAGTTCCCTAGACTTTGAGCAATATTTTAGCTTGTCTGAATGTTTGCTCGGTAGTTTGTCAATGGATAGTGACATTTTACCTCTTTGCCTCTCAAGGTAGTTATGATATCAAAAGGAAATACTGTATTATTTTGCACAAGGCGTGTGAAACTGAATGTGAGGATGTGTCTTGCTGTCAGTACACTCCCACCCACGAAGTCCTTCCATCATGTGGTGTTGTGGAAATCTGCAGGGGAGCTTGCCTCACAGGCCAAGAGGCTCCAAATGAAGCCACAAGTTTGGGTGCATCTTGCTTCCACATGGGGCAAAACTCAGGCCACCTTTGTAATTAATGCCTCCCCGGGTTTTCTTCTGTTGGCTAAGAGAGTTGCTAATGCAATAGGAAACTCATGATTGATTCATGTATCTGAGCAGGAAATGAGGACGAGACCTTGTCCTCTAGCTTCTTGGCCTGAAACAAGGAGTCAGGAGAATGTGGATTCTGAAACAGTAATCAGGTCGGCCTAATTCAGGCCCCAGCACTCTGTGCATCCTCAGTAAATACCAAAGGATAATGCATAGGCCAGAGTGGTCAGAGAGTGAGCAACGGCTGTCTCTAAGAGGCTTGCTTTACAACCAAATTGTTTATCATGATAATTAATTCTTGAATTGTGTTGTTATGATGGAAATGGAGTGTGTGGTAAGATGAGTTATCCCTCAGTTTTTTTTTTTTTAAATTAATTTCCCAAATATAAGCACGTACAACTTAACCACAGTGTTTGTTTCCTTGCCTTAGCTTTCACTTTCCTGCTATCACCTTTTCACTGTCGTCCTTGAGTAAGGGACTACTTGTCCCCAATATTCCTTCTTCTCTTTTCCTCTAAATAATCCCTGGAGGTTAGCTACACCCAGGGACACTCAGAATGAAGACTTCATTTCCCATATAACAAAGTTCTGATCGGTGGGGTATAAGTAGAAGTGCCTTACAGGTGCGTGCTTCTGCCATTTCTTCCTTTCTGCAGGCATTTGCTTGGGCAACTGCCTGGGAAAATGACGTGGAAACTGTATATTGAGGGCAACAGATGAACAAGGGAGAAAGAACTGGGGTTTCTGATAATATGCAACTTTAGACCGACCAGCCCTAGATGCTTAGAACTAAATGAGAAAGATGTAAACTTCTAAATTGCTTAAACCACTGTCTTCTTCGATTTTCTGTTAACCACAGCTTAATTTCTTTTCCAAAGCAAAAATCAATTGGCAGAGTTGAAGGCGTGGTCCAGATTAGCCATACTGATGAGCAATGTGTCATTGAAAGAATGAAATAAAGGGGAGATGTTGGCTGTAATAAGAATCTCTTGCCTCCAAAATTGGACCGCGCCCTTTTGTTGGTGTATGTGTGATGAACTCTCTCATCCACATAGGCAGGCCTTTTTTTGATTGCAAGTTTAGAGCAGGCTTTGCATTGGAGAACTTAGCAGAGAGCAGAGATGAAAAGAGAAGAGGAATTAAATGTAGAAGAAAGCCTAAGTGATTATAATTCCCTCTTCAAGGTTAGATATTTGAAATCATTCTTCATCATAAGGAGAGAGGGATGTCAGTGTATCACCTAATTTTTTTATTAAAGTTATAGCACAGTAAGCACTTTCTCTATATTCAAATCTAGATTTCATAGAAACCTTTAGTCCTACTGAAATACGCCACGATTGAGGGTGTTACACCAACTCTCTCTGGTATTGTGCCTCCACACATGCTAAGAATGACTTTATTGTTTCTAATAAAATAAATCGTGATTTATTATCACTCTGTGGGTCTTTGTGTACATGACGATGGTTTCTATGTTTGTGGTATAATTTATTTTGTTGCATTTAGCACACAGGGAAATACCAAACAGATCCCACAATAGGCTTTGTAATCTCATTGTTTCGTGCTAATTGAACTTCCAATTTCATGGGATTGTAGCCAGAGAGTAAGGTGCTTGACAGGCAGGCAAAGCAGCCAGTGGGAACTAGTATTTGTTGTATTCAAACTGAATAATGAGCAAGAGTAGGAAAAATGTATTTAAGTGCATAGTTTGGGGTTATTTGGTAAGCTAATGAGGTTGTAGCTCAGGGGATCTATCAAATTAGTGATATTTCCTGAAGAGATCTCTCTGCTGCAGTTAAACAGCCCATTCACTGTCTGACTCAGTTCAGGAATGGAATGAGACTACTGGAATAATTCACCCTCTTTATTAGTGAAAAAGCCTCTGCAGGAGGAGATCCACCTTTCTTCAACCTGACAGCAAGGCCTGGGACTGTTGAAATGTGAGCCATGATATGCATCATCAAAACAGAAAGACCATAAATATGATATCCGTGCATGTGGTGTGCTTTTCTGCTTCTCCACTTTTTGCCACGTTTCTTGGGTTGAAAACTTTAGAGAGAAAGCCCTAAAGTGAAAGAAGAAGACTGAACTGGGAGATGTGTATTTGTGGCATGAAGCTCCTGGGTAGAGCTGCCAGAGCAGAAAGCTGAGGACTGAACTTTGCAGAATAATTAAGGCTCTTAGGCAAGAGGTAAGTGGCAAACCACCAATTCACATTTTCCCTAACACCCAATAAAGTACTTGGAGCTTATAAGACAGTTTTCCTGCAGTGGTGGTTTTCTGAGCCTCTTCAAACATGGTCTGACCACTTTCACAACAAAACCATGTCCATCATAATGTATGTTGGGGAGTGTTTTCAAGTGAACTTGCCTACTAGTCTTTGTTTGAGGCAAAGATATGAAGAAGAAGAAAAAAAAGAAGGAGGAAGAGGGAGAGGAGGAGAAGAAGAAGGAGGAGAAGAAAAAACCTTCACGTAATTCAGATGTTGACCTGAACGATGAAAAGTACCTTTTTCCCCTCAATGGCAAAATCACATCCTTCCAGGTCAAGTTGTCAGGCTTTGATCAACTTGGGGCCAATGCTTGTGCCTGACCCCATTTCTATATTACAGAAAAGATCCTTCACCTTTAAGATAGAGTGGAAGAGAAGTTTTGACTTTTTTGCTGAAACCTCATTTAACTGTCTAATCGTTTGTTTATTTGTTCAAAAATATATGGTATGTTGGATCTTTGCTCCATGGAAGTCACTGTGCCAGGCACTGAGAAGACAGCACTCAAGGCCCACCAGGGCAGAACCCCCTCCTCAGTGTCCAGATGGCCATGCACACCGAAGTAAGATGGGGCGGTTGACAGGAAACGTGTTTCAGCAATGTCAATTATGTTACTACTGTCATCTTCACAGCTTCTATGCGTGTCACCTGTGTAGGCAGGTCCAGACTCCATCTCAGCTGTGGTACTCCATCCTCTGTTCTTCTTTAAGAATCTGAAAACTGAATTGCCTTCTTCTCATTCAAGATCAATAACAAATGTTTGTATCTAAGACAATGAGACTTCTCTTTATCAAAATGATTTTGAATGCTGGAAAGGACACGCCATACAAATTGTAAGCTGTATCGATTGTTTAATAAAAGAAGACACTTTAAAATAGTACTAAACAGATTTTGTTTCTCAGTAAAAAGAAAAACATTTCAAGTATAAGGTTATGAATGGCACTTAAAATACAAGTTATTTTCTAATTTCTTATTACTTAGAGACTCATTAGAATGTTTGGAAAGTGCAATAAGTCAAACCAGGCTACCTAGTTTTCATTTATACTTATTTTAACTCTTATTCAAGTACGTTTTTTCAGTGAAAGACATGACCGATCAATCAGATTCCAAAGTTACCTATCGTCATATCCCAGGAAGGCCAGGAAACACAACATAAACTAGATTTTACTGCAGCTTCGCTTTGAAATAAAATAGAATGTTTTTCAGTTTTATTTATCAAGACCATTGAGGAAATCCTGATCCAAGAAGTATTTAGACCAAAATTTGAAACCAACTTTAGACAAAACCTTCTCTCATTTATTGTGGATCTTAAACATAAACCAAAACTAAAATCACATATTATTCTGAACAAATTAGATAAGCCAAACTTATCCACCTCATCCAGAATAAACACAGTGTTCTGAATAGGTTATACACAACGCTTTTTGACTGTTTGGAAAGTGCTGAGTTTTGCACCTGGTAGGAATTCTAAGGTTTTTAAAGGGACATCTGACAATTTCAATAGAAATGGGCAAACTAAATAAGAAACTCTTGACTTAAGGATTTTGAAGCATGCCCAGTATTGAATGATTTAGTTATTCCAGTAGAAGTTCAGGTGTCATATATATGCTCTATTGTTTCCTGGTTAACATCTATTTTTTCACTATATAATTCCTATTGATCTATATATAATAAGCTTTTGAGTCTTGTGGACATCATAATTCTACACAAGAGAATAAAAGACAGAATATTTAGTCGGGCATGGTGGTGCATGCCTATAGTCCCAGCTACTCGAGAGGCTGAGGCAAGAGGATCACTTGAGCCCAGGAGTTTGAGGTTGCTGTGAGATAGGCTGACACCATGACAATAAGATAGAATTTTTGCCTTCATCATGAGCATAAAAATATGTGTAAATAACTCAAACACTCCACCTACTGTGGACATAGCAAAGACTCACATTCAGCATGGTTACTCCAGGTGTGTGCCTTTGCACAGACACGGACACGCTCACCTGTGGGAAAGCTGAAACAGAACACTGGTACCTTGCCAGGTCATAGGAGCTCCACATCCCTCTGACACTGTTGTTTTGCATAGAGTTGTGTCCCTCAAACAAGGTATGTTGAGGTCCTGACTCCCAGAATCTGTGAATGTGATCTTATCTGGAAATAAGGTCTTTGCAGATGGTCAGGTTAAGGTGAGGTCATTAGAATGGGCTCTAACCCAGTATGACTGGTGTCCTTACAAAGAGAGGACGATGCCCTCTGAAGACAGACACAGCAGAGGCAGAGATCGGAGTGATGCAGCTGCAAACCAAGGGATTCCAAAGGTTGCCGGCCACCAGTAGAAGTCAGGAACAGGCAAGCTGTCCCTTACAGGTTTCAGAGGGAGTGTGGTCCTGAAAACAACTGGATTTCAGACTTTTGGCCTCCAAAACTGGAAGACAATACATTTCTGTTGTTTTGAGCCACGCTGTTGGTGGTACTTTGTTACAGCAACCCTAGAAAATGCATACAACTACTCTTTCCTATTCACACGAATATCATAATCAAAGCTGCCACCTGACCCGGTTTTTCCTACCATCAGGCAACCTTGTCATTCAGTGTAACAGTTAATATGGGGTAGATTATGCTCTAGGAACAAGCGATGCCCAAATTTCAGTGGCTTAGGGAAACACGAGTTTAATTCTTCCGTCTGTATATGTAGAATGCGGATAGGCAGTGAGAATTCCTTTTATTACAGTTTTGCCGGCGCCGGGTTTATGATTGTGCCCTCTCAAAACAAGGATCCAGGATGTTCTTAGACAGGAGAAGAGGGAATGGGAAATCACACTCTGGCTTCCAAATGCTTCACACCAGGATGGTGTCTGCTCCTTTATTCACATCCCATTGCCTAAAACGAGTCATCTGGCCTTGCCTAACTTCTAGGAGATAACAAAGTGCCCAGAAGTAGAGAAGAGTGACGCAGTGGTGAGCAGAGCCGTGCCTACTGTATTTGCTATCGCTTACCTTGATCCCTCACTTACAAGTGGGCATCTTAGTCCTTATCTTACTTGGTTGTGAGATTTAAAAGCTTATAGAATCACAATAGGTATGAATTCCTTCCTTTTTCACTTTATTCTTGCTTCTTGGTAAAACTGGCCCTCTCCTATAGCATCCTCTGATTTGAACACCTTCTTCCTGTACTGTTTCTTCCCCCACTCATCGGGCTCATTTACTCCCTTACCTTTTCCTTGGCTCCTTTTTCTCTTCCAGACCCATAAGTCCAGGTTCTTTCTTATGTCTTTCTCCCCTGCTGTGCTTTCTCCTTGAATGTCATCCCCACATACATTACTGCATCCACTGTCTTTACGTACGTAGATGCCTCTGCTCTTTCACTCTCACCTGGGCAACAGAGCCATATTTCCAATGACCTGCTACTTACTATTTCCTCAGCCAGTCCAGCTTCTTGTTCATTCCATGGACTTTTTGCAGAAGTCTCCACCAGAAAGCTTCAAGGCTTGGAAAAGTCACTTTCTATCGCAGGCATTTCTCAATGCCCCCAGCCTACTTGTATATGGTATTTAAGCAATTAGCAGTTTATTTCCACCTGTCTAAGCACATATTTATGACAATAGAGGGCTAGACAATGATCTGGTAAGTGAAGACACAAGCTCTTGGTTGCTGGTCCATTGCTGATCTACAGAGTTAAATATGTATATGAATGTAAGACGTGGCTGAAAAACATGGAACTCAGAACTGATCAAGCCCGCACATTTAACTACCAGCTTACAGGAAATGGGGGAGAAAGGGCATATTAAACAATACCAGTAATATGCAGTCAGGGAATGGAGACTATAAGAAACTCTATAGGAAAAATGGTGTGCTTTATTAACCTGAAATATGATCAGAGAAAAAGAGATAGAGTAGGGGAGAAAGAGAGAGAAATAGAAGGAAAAAGAGAGGGAGAGAGGAAGACATTTATAGGTTAGAAAAGACTGTTCAAAAATCAATCACTTATAATGGTTGTTACACTCTGATTTGAACAAAGTATTAAAAATTACGATGCGGTAAGAGAAATTTGATTAAAGTATTATTTAATTTATAGGTGTGAAAATTAATGATACTGAAGTTTTGTTTTTAAAATACACTTAAAATATGCTTTTACAAATGAAGTATGTTGTTGATATAATGTCTGGTATTTACGTCAAAATAATCCAGAGTGTGAAAAAGTAGGTAGGGATATAGATGGAATATGATGTATAAGTTGAAGTTGGGTGATGATATATGGGCTTCATTTATTATTCTATTTTCTTTGTATTTGTATGAAAATTTCCATAATTCAAAAAGGATGGCTGAACTTGGTAAATAACTACGGCTCCCCCTATTTTCATGATGTGAAAGGGTGAGATGTCTCTTTAGCAGATCATACTCAAATGGATTTGATGATTCCAATGGGGTTTTGATATGGAAGTGAAGTGTAACACAATCTGGAGCCTGAATTCTTTTGGGATCTGAGAGTTGTGGCTCAGTGGCAATTGTATTGCAATTCAAATCAAGTTTAGGCTCTAATTTGCTACTGAGTCAAAGATGACTAGCAACTCTACACAAACTTCCTTTGACTCTAATTCATTTTATTTCCAGTGCAATTTGTTGACTTGTAAATGCATACAAGTGCCTACTTTTATTGTCCCTTTATTAATGCCATAGCAGCCATCATCAAAGTAATTATTTCTGTTGGCATGCATTTAATTATAACTTGTCTCTTGCATGTTGCTACAAGTCATTTGCAAATTCTCACAGCTCTGCAATAGCCTAACCATATTTGTTGTTGACAACTTTAAAAATCAATTTCTCCCTTGTGCCTATAGTAAAAATGATTACAAGTTATATAAATGCAAGTTTTATCATGATGGTGAAGCAAAACTGATGTGGCATACTAATTTATTCATTAAAGTGCAAATGAACAAATTATAATCTAAGGTGGTCGCATAGTTTCCTTTCACCACTATTGTCTGGGAACACACACTCCGTTCTGAAGACAGAATCTTCAGAAGCCCTTCAGAGCACTTTGGTTTAGACCCCACTTAAAAAGTGATTAAAATACCACACCCTAGAGGCAGCATCATTTTTATTTGGTTCCTAAACTAGAGAGAAATTGCCATTGAGGAAAAGGAAATAAGAAAGAGGAAGGAAGAAAGGAAAGGAGGGAGGGAGGAAGGGAGACAAAATTTTTAGAGAGTAGAACTTCATAATTTGTATCATTAAGACAACACACAAAATCCCAGCAGGAGAAATGGACCTGAGAGAGAAGGATGAGAATAATTTGATCTGGAAGAGAGAGAAGAACCAATTATTAGGGTAACAGAGTAATGAACAGAATTTTGGGGAGGGGTGTGTTCAAAGCATGTTTTGGGGAGTTACTGGACTGGGCTGTCTGGAGTAGAAGTTTCACTGGGAGTAAAGAGGAAAAGATTAAAGGGAGACATGGCAAAAGAGTTCAGCATCTCCAGAAACGTCCAGGATTTTTAGCTGCTTTTAAAACCAAAAATTAACAAAAAGTGACATTTTCAGAATGTTCTTTTGTGGTTGAAACGCTCACAAAGAGCAGCTGCTAACGGTGATCCTTTGCCTTTTCCCGCTTTGTCTCTGCACCCGAGACCGAAGAAATCTGTGTGTAAACAGAAGAAATGCATGTTACTCATAGAAACCAGCATTTTAATCATGCATGTTGTCATGGTTTTCAACCGTGTACATTAGCTTAGATCTCATATCTCGAATGCTGACAAAATTCGCTCGCATAATATATTGCGTTCAGTGATACAAAGCCAACCATATGGTTTATTCTCCCAGGGATGGCAGAAGACATTGTGCTTTTAATTTCCAACACTGTTTCATTGGATAGTTTAAAAACACATGCTGGCCAGGCGCGGTGGCTCACGCCTGTAATCCTAGCACTCTGGGAGGCCAAGGCGGGCGGATCGTTCTGAGCTCAGGAGTTCGAGACCAGCCTGAGCAAGAGCGAGACCCCGTCTCTACCAAAAAATGGAAAGAAATTAATTGGACAGCTAAAAATATATGTAGAAAAAATTAGCCGGGCATGGTGGCGCGTGCCTGTGGTCCCAGCTACCCGGGAGGCTGAGACAGTAGGATTGCTTGAGCCCAGGAGTTTGAGGTTGCTGTGAGCTAGGCTAACGCCACGGCACTCGCCCCAGGCAGGAGAGTGAGACTCTGTCTCAAAAAAAAAAAAAAAAAAAAAACCACATGCATCTGGGGGTTCTTCCTCAGGGCCCATTAAACAATGAGGCCTGGTATGCCAAATAGTTTAATTAGCTTTCCATATATCTTTGAGTGTGGTGGACATGACTACAGAGCCAATAGATGAGGTTAAAACATATTTGGGCAGGGTCTGTTTCTGAGTATTTATTAAGTGTCTTATACTGAAAAGTGTTCTTCATCTTGATCTTACTGAAGCTCAAATACTTTGTGTTGCCGTTACCATGATTCTTTCTCTTGGCAAGAGGGGAACCTCAGGCTCAGAAAGGTTAGGTAATTTTCTGAAGGTAACCCAGCAAACAAGTGATGAAGCCAAGAATCAAATACAAGTTGTTGTTCCAGAAACTGCACTGGCAACAACAACAGTTTGCTTTATATAACGATGTGAGGTTTGTCTGGAAAGTATCCAGCCATTGTTAATATAATGAGGATGGTTTGGGACATCGACGTAACCTGGCAGCCAAGGAGAGTGAGCTGGGATGTGTATGCGTAAACAATGATGACTTCACCTTACTAGTCAGTGGGGCACTAGATGCATTGAGTGAGCATGTGTACTGTGTGGCCGTCACATTCAAAATGACTGAGTGAGTAGGGAGCGATGAATCGGCATCGAATTTTACGTTAAGCTTGAACAATCCTCCACGGAAACTATTCGGATGATTTGGAAGGCTTTGGGGATGATGCAATGAGTGCAACGCAAATAAGTGTGGCACAAACGCTTCAAAGATGGTCAAGAATCTGTTGAAAGTGATCCACGTTCTGGAGGGCCTGCAACACACAGAATACCTGAGAATGTTGAACGTGTACAGGTTAGGTTAAGAGAGGCTGGGAGAACTGTGTGAGGTCCCAAGGTGCCTACTTTGAAGGGGACTCTGAGTGTCATTGTCCTATGTACAATGTTTCTTGTAACTTGTATCTTCGTCAATAAATGTCTCTATTTTTTCTCTTACATGGCTGGATACTTTCTGGACAGACCTATATATCTATTATATCATATATGGTAGGTATATAAAATAAGCAGATAGAAAAACACATGCATGTGTGTATATGTATATATACATGCATATATATATATACACACACAGAAACGTATGTATAAACATGCATATATATGTGTGTGTACATGTAATCATTATACATAGTCATTTTTTTCACTTATTGTAAATGTATATTTTGCTCACAGCCCAAATCATTATCTTTCTAAACTTGACATCATCCGTGCAAATAATGAGCTATGGAGAACATCACAGTGACCCCTAATGTATCAGTGAGCCCTGCTTGGTTGCTAGTTTGAAAACTTCTCATGAACCGATCCATTAAACTGAGTTCTCTAATTTATGCCCACGTTATTGCATTGCTCTCTGCAACAAACATATGGAATTAGTCACCATCATTATCTCCAGGTTATGTTTCAGCTCTTTGGTGGTAACATTTATTTTTTGTAGGATTGAATGAAGTAGTGGAGAAAATAAAAGGGATCTTTCTCTTGAAATGCCCTTCCTCTCCATTATCTGTTCAAATCTTTCAAAGCTACTCCCATTATAACATTTTTCCTGGTCCCTCAACTAGAAGTAATCTCTCTCTGAAGACCTGCCATAACATTTTTTTATACACAATATATCTCCTAAGGCAGCTATTGCTTTCTACATTGTGTATGTCTCTTATGTTATCCATTAGGTTTCAGGCCACTTTAAATTTGCTTCATCTTCCTGTCCCTCGTGCTGCGTACTGTGAAAGGCCACTGTGGCATTCGCTAAATATTTGTTTAAACAGTGGGATAGTAACACTGAACAGGCCTGGGTAAGACAGAATCAGTAAATTTTGCATGGTTGACATTTGTTTCTCAAACTGTTGTTCAAAGGCCAACTAAAATTCTCATGGTAAGTTAGACGATTTTATTGAAATTTGTTGGCCCTAGTTGGCTTGACAACAAAGCATGTCCGTAACCACTCTCATGAACGAGAGAACTATTCTATTTGAGTTTTATCTACATTTGGTTTCTATTGAATCACGAACTTTAAAAAACACTGATTTCAGTTACTATTGGAATTCCTTTAGTTTCTAAAGCTTTGTTCCAGTAATGTATACTGCATGGTGTGCGTGTTTAATTTGGCCTTTCCTGATCATGAGTTCTAAGCAGTGTGTGAGGCCCAGGGCACGCGTAGGGGACTGCAGCAGGCTGTGGGACACAGGCGTGCTAGGAAAGCAGTGCACAAGGAGTGTGTTAACTGGGGTTTAGGAAAGATACCCAGACCGCAGTTTTGCTTTCCAAGCAATATGTTTCCTTGGGAGGGTGTATAGTAATATGAAAGACTCTAAACTTCGGTAAACCACTGTTTACCTAAGAAAAACTTTACACAAATTAAATTTAATAGAGTTTGACTAAGCAAAGAACAATTCTAGAATCAGGCAGCCCCCCGAAACCAGGATAGGTTCAGAGAGACTCCAGTGCTGCCATGTGGTCAGAGAGGATTTAGGGACAGAAAGAGAAAAGTGACGCACAGAGAAGGGAAGCGAGGTACAGAAATAGCCACAGCTGGGCACAGCTGGGCATTTCTTAAGAACGGGGTGCCCAGGGCCCCAGCCTACAGGTTTCAGAAAGGCAGTAGCTCGACAGAGTAAAGGGAGTCCTTAGATAGAGGTTATGTAGCCAACAATTCTAGATTTCTGCCAAATATTTTAGGGGCCAGGAACCTTAACAATGATTAAATACACTAACATCCATCGTTTAAGAAACAGAGGCCCTACATCGCAGCATTAAAATCTTTAATTTTTTATTTTTATCAATTTCAAGTCAATATTTTCTACACAGGCATCTTCTTTGGATATTTCTAGAATAAAGACTTTTTAGAACCTGTCATCATTTTGCCAAAATTAATGGATGCTAAGACCAGTATTTCTCAAACTGAAGTTGGAGACTGACTCTCATGCATAGCTTACTCAGAACACCTTGCAACTTAGTTTATTCCCTTCCGCACTCTTTTTTCCTTTCTGCTTCAAAAACTCTCTTTCTGTGCTCAATTACTCTTCGTCCCCTGTAATGACATTGTGCACAGTGTGAGTTCACAAACCCAGAGTGCAGGGACTACTTGCTGTGAGACCTGTCACCTCATGTTCACTTGCCCCCAGATGGACAGGGGCTCCCGGCCTGCAGACTGGGCCACCCACAGGCAGGGATGACTGGGGACAAAGACAGGCACTGCCCAGACACCCACCAGGGCCGCCGCCATGAAGACCCACTCAAAGCTGTCTGTCCTGGGCCTGCTGAAGTCATTAGTCTTCTCCAAACCCTCAGTGACATCCTGGGGTTGGGGATCTTAGCTGGAGTGGCAGATTGTGTTGTCATGTCTTCTGCTTTCTGGAATCTTCTTTCTCTAGCAGAGTTGCTACTGGGCCCTATGCCATTGCAGACAAGAAGCCCAGACTTGTCTGGGGCTTTCACACACACACAAAGTCCTGCTTTCACAAATACCTGTAAACATAGGAGATTTTGCTGAGGAGCCAGAGGTCTCAGGAAGGGGCTTCAGGAAAAGAATTTCAAGTTCTCAGTCTCCAGAACCCCTCTGAGCCACCTCATCTTCCAAGGGAGACCTGTGTTTAGCCACCCACCACGCAGTTGCCAGGTCCCTTGGTTTTGCCTCTTCTCTCCCGACCAAGCCTTTTCTGTTTTACACCGCTTCCTCCCTCGTGGCCCAGGGACCCCAGTGGTGCCATTGTCACACTGTACAGAGCGAGTCTCCTCTCTTCAGCTCTTCCCGCCAACCCTGCAGGGTCCAGCTGGTGATCAAAGCCTTCCGGTCATCACCACCCTCTCTACAAGTCATAAAAGCTAGTTAAGTAAGCAAATGAAATAAAAATGCTGTTTACATTATTTCATGATTCCAAACACTTATTTTAACTTTTAGTTGAAAAATTAGGGCTTTGATGTTGAGGAGATCCAGGTTCTAATTTCTGTATGAATTTTAATAGTTATTCATATTTTCAGAACTTTGCCTCCCTTAACTGGATGGGACAGTAATTCAAGGTTATTGGAAAAGTAAGCTACCAACAAATGTTATGCATTTAGAATTATGCCTGGGTTGTACTACATGCTCAGTAAATGCTATTTCTATTCTTCCTTTTTTAAAAACATAGTTATAAACATTAATATCTATCAATGTACTGACAAATTAACAGATTATTCCTGTGTTATAAATTAGGCCACCTCAGTTACATTTAGCACAGCAACTGGTGTATGTGGGCACTCCAGGACTTAGATTAGTTCTCTGTTGCTGTCAAAACAAATGACCACAAGATCTGCTGCTTAAAACAATACAAGTGAATTATCTCACAGTTCTGTATGTTGGAAGTCCTCAATGACTGAATTTTATAGCAAGCGGATCTTTCTCTTCTTCTGACCATTCCAACATTTTTATGAACAGAATACATGTCCTTTTATTCTAAAAATGGATTGTTGGTGATTATTTTCACTAGATAAACAGCTTTTGACTAGAGAACTTGGCCGGGTGGCAATACCACTTATTGATGATGCATTGTGTCTCAGAGGACAATTTCACCTGCAATGGACAAAATGTTTGTGTTTCCTCGCAAAATCCATATTTTGAAAACTAGATCCCCAACTCAATGGTGTAGGTAGAGGTGAGGGAAAACTTTTCCTTTGCCCTCTGAAGGGTCACTGAAAAATCAAGTGACAAAAGGCAGATTCATGGGAGAAAAGGCATACAAATATATTAACACGGATTTATCAATGTGCACTAGGGAAGACCACACAGTGATTGCCCAATAATCTAGTATACGAGGACACAGAAACTCATGTGACCTTTTCCATAGGAAATGGGGCAGATGGGGAATGTAGACAGTTATTTCCAGGGACAGTAAATCATTAGGGAGAATGAATGGAAGTGGGAGGTGAGAGAGGACATTGACATTGAAGGAAGGGGAGGGTGGCCCCGCCCAGGACCAAAGGTTGTCTTATGCTGCTGATTCCTCAGGGAATCTCTAGGAGCTGCCCTGGGGAAAACAGATAAAAAGTCTGTGTGGGTTTGGTGACTCAGTCTCTTCTCTGGTGGTTGATCTTCCCTGGTTATTTGATGAGATTCCTTGCGGGAGTCCTTAAGACAATTGCTTTTCTTTTGGAAGACACTGTCTTAATCAGATAAGGCAATTCCAAAGAGTCTCCCCTGCACTTGGGGAAGGGGGCAAGACAAGGTTAGAGGACCCTGGGCTTTGAGGCAGCTTCTAAGGTCTCTCAGTATGTCAAAGCACCAGGCTTTGGGGTATCACTTTCTGAGCCCCCAAAATGGTGTTAGATGGTGGGGTTTTTGAGAGTCATGATATTGGGTCATGAAAACAGAGCCCCTATTAGTGGAATTAGTTCCCTCACAAGAGGAGACATGAGAGGTTTCTTGCCATCTTTCTTCCATGTGAGGGCACAAGGAGAAGTTGGCAGTCAGCAACTGGGAAGAGAGCCCTCACCAGAACCCAACCATTCTGGCACTGTGATCTTGGATTTCAGCCTCCAGAACTGTGAGAAATAAACATTTGCTGTGCAAGCCACTGAGCCTATGGTAATTTGTTATAGTAGCCCATACCAACTAAGACACTGTCAACCTAAAAAAAGACGCTAGAGAAAATTATCTCTAAACATGCGGAGTTTAAATAAGGATTATAACGTGTCGTGGGTGGCATGGAGACCAGTGCAGTCAGTAAAGGAAGGGTAGAGGGAAGTTTTATTAGCAAAAAGGGAGAGATTTACATAAGCAGCTTAGAAACAGAATTCATTGGTTCCAGAGTTTCAAAGCCAGAGTCCTCGTAAGTTCATTGGTGGAGATGCTGTTACTGGGTGAGTTCTTCTGAGAGCATCTTATCTGCATTACTGCAGTCCTGAAAAATGTCTAGTGACAAACTTTCCAAAGCAGGAGATGCCTGAAAGACTCAAAAGGGTAGAAAGTCTTTGGCAACGACTCTTATCTCAGGCACTTAAGCATGAAACTTCTCTGCTTCATGCCCTGCTGGCCCTGTTTTGTTGGATCCGACAAGTGATTTTGTCCTGGTATCTCATGACACCATCCCTACAACCTTCTTCACAATTTTTTTTATCGCGATAAGAACACTTAACATGAGATCTACTCTCTTAACAAGTTTTTAAGTGTACAATGCAATATTGTTAACCTTAGGCACAATGTTGCATAATGTATCTGTAGAACCTAATTATCTTCTATAACTAGAACTTGATACCCATAGAACAGCCGCTCCCCAGTTCTCCCTCTCAAATAGCATAGCTTCTTAAAATAAATCATCATGGAGAAAGGTTTACTGGTGACTGGTAGCTGCTTCAGCAACAAAGGAAAGCATGATAGTTCCTGATATCTTAGAGTTCAAGAATTTCCCCATTCAGCATGGGATCACTTACTAGACTACAAATGGGCAGAGAGAAGAGCTGATGGGAGCAACTCCTTGGTGGTGGTCATAGCCCAGTGGCTTCACAGTGTGATTCTGGAACCACAGCATCAGCGTCACTTGATGTCACTTGGGATCTTGTTAGAAATGCAATTTCCAGAGCCCCTACCCAAGACCTACACAGCCAGCGAGTCTGGAGTAGGAACTAGCAATCTGTGCCTTATCAAGCCCTCTGAGTGAGGAATGCATTTTCAGAACCACTGCGATAGCCTAACAATTCCCTCTCAAAATAATGCCTCTACTAAAGAAACATTCAGGAAAAAAAGAGAAAATAGAGACAGACACATATTAGAATTATTCTACGTCAAGGAAAGGGTATCTAAGGCAAATCATCTAGAATATGCATTAAGTATAATCAAATAAATATGTATCCACTTTTCTGCCAGGTAGTAGGGTTAGCATGAGTTGCCAAAGCTAAGTGTTTGCAGGTTCTGTCACTATTTACTAGTCGTGAAACACTGAACTAGTATTTAACCTCCCCTCAGCTTCACTGATTGTTGTCTCTCCTCCTCCGCAACTGAAAAGATGACTAACACATAGATTAGTTGTTGTATGAGGAGCTATCTTCCTAACTCTTAAAAACAATATTGCTGTCATGTGAAGCACTGAAAATATGCCTGCTAAGGACGTTCCCATGAGGCACAGTAGTTTTCATCTACAAAGCTTTTTTTTTTTTACAGTAACTCGGTTAAAATATTATTGCATACTTCTGTTTATGAAAATACATTTGAGTTTTAGTAAATGGATTTGTCTTGATTTCACAAAACTGGTTTTATCATAAAATAGAGAACATAAGCAAGGCAGTGCACAGAAAACCTGAATCTCCAATAGGCCAGAAAATCTACTTAGCTATCTTGCAAAGAGGGCGATAAATCAGCTTGTTCAATTTTCTTATCTCCTCTCTTAGGTCTGCTTTCCACAGAATTTTGGCTCTCCAAGGAGGCACACGAGGCACTGAGGACCCTTTGATGTCAACAAGGGGCAGAAGTGGCTTCTATTTAAGAACCACAGAGATAAGCCACAGGGCCAGGAGCCATAGGTTGGTCATTTGCAGCCCATTTAGCACGCTTCTGATTAGTTCTGCAGAGGAAACTAGGCAGGGAAGGAGTGAGGTGAAGAAGGAAGCAATTCTTCTCTTTTGAAATATCTGAAAATACACAGGCTAGAAAAGGTAAGGTAGAATCAGGCTAATGAGAATGTCCCCAGGAAATCCAATTCCAGAATTATGATTCACAGATGTCCCTAAATGCCAAGTGCTCTGTATGTGACCAGAGTCCACCACTCTCAGGGTGCAGTACTGGAGTGACTGTGTCATTTACAGCACACAGCTTGCTTTCTCATTTGCCAAAGAACAGCAAAAACACTCCTTGGAGACTGAGCGAGACTCTCGGTCTCAGCATCCTTGCTCTTACCTCTTACAAAGGAGGAGTGAGCATCTGATATGGAGGAGAGGTTTGATATGAAGAAAATAGTAATGAGCAAAATATCCAGAACAAATTGTACCAATTTTCATTGATTCTTATTCTTGTATCTTCAAATAATATAAAAATACCATCCCACAAATATTTATAAAAGCCATCACTAAAATATTAAATGCCTATTTCCTCTGAAATATATGACTTGTCATTAAATGAAATAGGGAACACTCTTCATTAATGGTTAAGAAAAACGATGTTTATTATATGCACTTAAAATGTTTCCAAATAATTAGACATCTTTATTGATATCTTTTGAAGTGCTAAAGTTACTTCTGAGTAAACTCGTATTTTTATGCCAATGAAATGTTTCTTTAAAAAGTCCAATATTTTGTAAAAGCCAAATTAAATTATTTGATCCATAAAGTGCACTGTAATCTTATTAATTTTCTTCTGAAAATACCCCTGGCTATTCAATCAACCAATCAAATATTCAGTAGGGCTTTTATGTTTTCTGCAGAAGTGAAATAAAATAAACAACATTCAAAGCTAGTTCTGCACAGTCTCAAAACAATGAGAAATGCTTCTAGTTAATTAAACGCAACCAATAAAATAACCAGTATATTCTGAAATGGACGTCTCAGGAAAAATGTCGCTTGTGTTTGACACTTCTTAGAATCAGAGATGGCTGTGCTTTTCCTTCTTCTGCCATGAGGTGTGACAAGCAAGACCCAAGTCCAGCTGGCATAAACTAGCTGGGACAGGGAGTGTTCTTGCTGCAGCATTTGCCTCATAACAACCGTACATCTTTAAAGCTTGGAACATTTCATGGACAACTGATAATTAACTCTTATCATCATAACATGCTCAGTGGACATTGTTGAAGTTTAAGTTTAAACATTGTTATTAGCATAAGTACAATGTTTGCAGTCACTTACAGAGACACGGTTCATAATTACAAAGTCTTTTTCTTTTCATTTAACTCAACATAGACTTTTTTATTTGCACTATGTATTATTAAATAACAGCCCAGAAGCGAAGACAGGCCCATTCATTCAAGGTTGGACATTTCATGCTTATTGTCACTTCACGTGGCTGGATAGACTGACTGGAAAACAGAAAATGATGGAATTTTAAAATAGACTTTGTTGTAGATGGATAAGTAGAGCCTGTGTTAGGCTTGTAATAATTATACAGACTATTTTGTGCAGTTTGTTTCAGAACTCAAAACATGGCTAGGTATGTGTGCTCTGCTAGGATAGCAGAGAGTTTAGATGTGTCCACCTGAAATTCCAGCAGAAAATGCCAAAGGATGCCTGATTTAACAAGTAGAACTAGGTATACAAAGGGAGGGCATGAACTGGTCGTTGGGCCCCTAGAGAAGTGGGCAGCACCTGATGTCCAGCACAGAGTGATGGGTGACTCCACAGACAGGTGGAGCAGGCTGCCATTGGCTTAAGGATCCTTGGAGGGAAATCCAGCAAAATTAAATAAATGTACCCAATCCCGGGGCCACATTATGACTTCCATAGGTGCCTTTCTCCATAAAAAAAAAAAAAAAAAAATCTGAATAATTTTATGTTATGACTTCATTGTTATAAAGATGAGTATAGCCCAGGCTAGATTACATCCACCTTTTTCTGATTAAAAAAAAAAATGGGCCCCTAATTTAAAAGGA
Organism: Propithecus coquereli; assembly: GCF_000956105.1. Taxonomy (NCBI): domain Eukaryota; kingdom Metazoa; phylum Chordata; class Mammalia; order Primates; family Indriidae; genus Propithecus; species Propithecus coquereli. The sequence continues at coordinate 4,123,983 of NW_012136636.1, read as the reverse complement.
TGTAGAAGATGACTAACCTGATCCTGAACATATGTATTATTTTAAAAACCATGGTAAAACTGCGATCTCTCTCCTCTAATTCCCAGAAGGAAGAAAAAATGTATAGTTTTTTTCCAAATTACATAATCTAAGATACGTGGAGTTGGCTGCATTGTTTCTCAAATTTTGTCACAGTCCTAAATCTGTGACTGTGTAAAAATCAGATTGTACCTCAAGATGGACAATATCAGAGAGAAACCATCAACATAAGACGTTTTAACTATGACTTAATTCACCACATTTTTGACAATCTACTTTCTGTATGTTTTACTCTTCCCTAAGCATTTAAAGATCATTGCAAAAATAAGAGTAGTGCTGTCTATTTTCCTTGCAATTCTAAAGCCTAAGTGCATGTCCACCACACCACTGACACTTTATTTAGCAAACACATCCTGTGCTCACAATGGTGGCATACCTGCCTAAACCATCTACAAATATCAATCCTCATTTAATTTTCACCACCATCTGTTATAAATTGAATTGCATCTCCCAAAATGATATATTGAAATCCTAACTCCAAGAACCCATGAATGTGACCTCATTTGGAAATGGAGTCTTGCAGATATAATCAATTTAAGATGAGGTCATCCTGAAGTAGGGTGGGCCAAAAATAGAATATGACTGCTCTCCGTATAAGAAGAGGAGAACAGACACAGAGGCACACACAGAGGGAAGACACCTGTGTGAAATGGAGACAGAGATTAGATATGACAGTGATGCTGCAAGTCAATCAGTGCCAAGGATGACCAGCATCCGCCAGAAGCCAGGAGGGAGGCATGGAATAGGTTGTCCCTCCAAGCCCCAAGAAGGAACCTAGCTTGATGATCAACTTTTGGCTCTGAAATGTGAGATGATACATTTTTTTGAGCCCCAATTGTGGTACATTGTCATGGCAGCCCTAAGAAACTAACAGCACACCTGTGAGGGAGATGCTGTCAATACCCATTTCCCTCTACTGATGAGACAACTGAGCCATTGGGTGGTACATGACTTGCCCAAAGTCACACAGATGGTGAGTAGCAGTGTTATTTGAAGATTCTAATGCTTCCAAATCTGTGCTTTTGACCACTCTGCTGCCTAAATTAATGAAATAGAGTAAAGTATATTTTCACTTAAGAAGTTAGTCATTTTTCAAGTAAAGTTTTATTTTCTCATTAAGATCTGGCTGAAAGCCATCTTCAGACAATGCTAGAGATAGATACATGGACGTCTTTGTCTTTACATTTTATTTATTTATTTATTTATTTTGCATAGAGTGCACAATCCTGAAAAAACAGCCTTCCCGGGAGAAGTCTGGGTTGGCAAGGCATGGTTCTGCACAGGAGGAATAACTTTATAAAGTTAGTTGTTCACTATGAGAGACGGCCGTCCCCTGGCCACTGCTTTTGATATTGTAATGTCATGGAAGAAATCATAGTCCAGTTTCTATGAAGTCTTTCATTGGGATGTGACATGCTATACTTTAAAAATTATCTGTTTAGGGTCTAACTATAATGTGATAGCTCAGATTGTTCTCATGTGGTTGTGGGTGAGAGATCAATCTCTTTAACTGTTACAAAATAAATGAAGAGCTTTTTATTGTGGCAAAAATATACAACATAAATGTACTGTCAACAATTTTTAAGAGTATAGTGCAGTACTGTTAATTATGTACATATTACTGTGCAACAGATCTCTAGAAATTTTTCATCTTGTACAACTGAAACTCTGTTCCCATTGAATAGCAATTCCCCGTGTGCCCCTCTCCTCAGAGCCTGGCAGTCACCATTCTGCTTTCTGTTTCTATGAGTCTGATTCCTGCATAACTGTCTTTCATACACAAGTGGATTCATGCAGTAGTTTTTTTTGTAATTGGCTTAGCATAATGTTTTCAAGGTTTATCCACGTGGTAGCACATGCCAGGATTTCCTTTCTTCTCAAGGCAGAATAACATTCCCCTGTGTGTATATACCACATTTTCCTTATCCATTTATCTGTGATGTACACGTAGGTTGCTTCTATCTTTTGGCTATTGTTAATGATGCTGTAGTGAACATAGATATGCAAATATCTCTTCAAGAGCCTGTTTTCCATTCTTTTGCATATATACCTAGAAGTGGGATTGCTGGATCATATGGTAGTTCTATTTTTAATTACTTGAGGATTCCCCATACTGTTTTCAGTAATAGCTGTATCAATTTGCAGTCCTACCAATAGTGTGCAATGTTTCCAAGTTTTTCTCAACCTCATCGACATGTGTTATTTTCTGTTTTATTTTGTTTTATAGTGTCCATCCCAAGGGGTGGAGGTGATACCTCCTAGTTTTGACTTGCATTTCCCTGATAGTGATGTTGAGCATCTTTGCCTAGGCATCTTGGCCATTTGCATGTCTTTTTTGGAGAGATGTCTATTCAAATGCTTTGCTCATTTGTTAACTGGGTTGTTTTTTTGTTGTTATTGTTGTTAATGAGTTGCAGAATTTTTAAATATATTTTCTGGATAATAACTCCTTCCAGTAAAGGGTTTGAAAATATTTTCTCCCATTTTACAGGTTACATTTCCACTCCATTGATTTTTTTTTTCCTATTGTTGCACAAAAGGTTTAAGAGTGGTGTAGTTCAGTTTTTTTGTTTGTTTGTTTGTTTGTTTTGTTTTGTTTTGTAGTCCATCCTTTTGGGGTCATAGCCAGGAAATCATTGCCCATTCCAGTGTCATGAAGCTGTTTCCCTGTGTTTTCTTCTAGGCATTTTATAGTTTCAGGTATTATGTTCAGGTCTTTAATCCATTTTGAGTTAATTTTCACATATGGTGCAAGCTAAGGGTCCATGTTCATTCTATTGCATGTGGATATTCAGTTTTCCCAGCACTGTTTTCTGAGATACTACCCTCTCCCTATTGTGTAGTCTTGACACCCTTGTCACAGATCATTTGACCATATATTCAGGTTTATTTCTGGACTCTCCATTCTGTTCCTTTGGTCTATATCTCTGTCTTTATGCCAGTACCATACTGTTTTAATTGCTGTTGCTATGCAATATGCTTTGGCATCAGGAAGTGTGAGGCCTCCAGTGTGTTCCTTCTCGAGATTATTTTGGCTCTTCAGGGTCCTTTAAGATTCCATATGAATATTGGAATTTTTTTCTATTTCTGTAAAATATACCATTGGGACTTTGATAGGAATTGTATTGAATCTATAGATTGCTTTGGGTAGTACAAAGCAACTATAGATGCTTTGGGTATATTTTAACACTGTAAGTCTTCCAAACCATGATCAAGGGATGTTTTTTCCATTTACTGATGTCTTCTTTAATTTCTTTCAGAAATGTTTTGAAGTTTTCAGTGTACAAGTTTTTCACCTCCATGGTTAAGTTTATTCCTAAGTGTGTATGTGTGTGTTGGGGGGTAGATATAGATATATTTGTGCTTATAAATGAGATTGTTCTCTTAATTTGCTTTTTGGATTGTTCATTGTTAGTGCATAGAAACGTAATTTATTTCTGAGAGCTGATTTTTGTATTCTTCAACTTTGCTGAATTTGTTTATTAGTTCTAACGCTGTTTTTGGTGGAGTCTTTAATGTATAAGATTATCTCATCTGTGAAGAGATGATAATTTTACTCCTTCCTTTCTAATTTGGATAACTTTTTTTTTTTTTTTTTTTACTGTTTTCTGTGGTTAGGCCTTCCAGTACTATTTTGAATAGAAGTGGTGAGAGTGGGTATTCCTGCCTCGCTCCTGATATTATTGGAAACACTGATTCAGTTTTTAACCACTGTGTATGATGTTAGCTGTGGGGTTTTCATATCTGACCTTTATTATGTTGCAGTAATTTTCTCCTATACTTGGTTACTTCCTTTGTCAAGTGTTTTTATCATGAAAAGATATTGAATTTTGCCAAATACTTTTTCTGCATCAATTGAGATGGTCATGTAATTTTTGTCCTTTGTTAGTGTGTTGTATTATATTTATTTATTTTTATATGTTGAACCATCACGTATATCAGGGATGAATCCAACTTGGTCATGGTGTCTAGTCTTTTTCATGTACTTTTGAAATTGATTTGCTAATATTTTGTTAAGAATTTTGGCATCAATATTCACCAATGATACTGGCCTGTAATTTTCTTTTCTTGTCTTATCTTTGTCTGGCTTTTGTATCAGGGTAATGATGGACTCATAAAGTAAGTCTGGAAGTGTTCCCTATTTTTCAATTTTTTTGAAAGAGTTTGAGAGGGATTGGCGATGTTTCTTTAAATTTTTCATACAATTCTTCAGTGAAGAATTGGGCTTTACTTGCTGAGAGTTTGATTCAATCTCTTTACTAGTTATGGGTCTGTTCAGAGTTTCTGTTTCTTCATGGTTCTGTCTTAGTAGACTGTATATTGGTAGAAATCCATTTCTTCAGGTTATCCAATTTGTTGACACATAATTATTCATAGTACTTTCTTACCATCTCTTTTATTTCTGTAACATCAATTGTAATGCCTCCTCTTCCATTTTTTATTTTAGTTATTTGAATCTTCTCTCCTTTTTTCCTAGTCTAGCTAAGGGTTTGTCAATTTTGTTGATCTTTTTAAAAAAACTCTGTGTTTTGTTAATTTTTTTCTTGTATTCCTATTTTCTTTGTTAATTTCCGCTCTAATCTTTATTAATTTCTTCCTTCTGCTAACTTTGTGTTTAGTTTGTTCTTCTTCTATCTAATTCTTTGTGGTGTGACATCAGATTGTTCATTAGACATCTTTTTTCTTCTGTAGATGTTCACCTTTGTAAACTCTGCTCTTGGTGCTGCTTTTACTGCACCCCATAAATTTTGTTCTGTTTTCCTCTTCATTTGTCTCAAGATATTTTCTAATTTCCCTTTCAATTTCTTTCTTTAACTCATTGGTTGTTCCAGCATGTGTTATTTAATTTCCATGTATTTGTGAATTTTCCAGTTTTCCTACTGCTATTGATTTCTAGTTTCATTCCATTGTGGTGAGAAAATATAATTGGTATGATTTCAATCTTCTTCAATTTGTTAAGACTGGCTTTGTGGCCTAACGTGATCTGTCCTGGAGGATGCTCTGTGTGCACTTAAGAAAAATGATGTTTTGCTATTGTCAGGTAGAGTGTTCTGCATAAGTCTGTTAGATCCAACTGGTGATAGTGTTGTTCTAGTCCTCTCTTTCCTTATTAACTTTTTGTCTGATTGTTCTATCTATTTTCGAAACTAGGATATTAAAAGATTCTATTATTATTGTGTTACTGTCTGTTTCCTCCTTCAATTTTGTCAATGTTTGCTTCATATATTTGGGTGCTCTGATATTTGGTGCATATATATTTATAATTTTCGTATCTTCTTGTTCAATTGACCCTCTATCATTTATATGTCCTTCTTTGTCACTTGCAACAGTTTTTGACTTAAAATTTATTCTGACTAATGTAAGTATGACCACCTTTGCTCTCTTTTGGTTACTGTTTTCCTGGAGTATTTTTTTTCCATCTTTTCATTTCAGCTTATGTGTGCCTTTACATCTAAGGTGAGTCTATAGATAGCATATAGTCACATTGCGTATTTTTTCCCATTCAGTCACTTTATGTCTTTTGATTGGTTAGTTTAATCCATTTACATTTAATGTAATTACTGATAGGAAAGGACATATAAGTGCCATTTTGCTGGTTGTTTTCTGTCTGCCTCTTACCTATTTTATCCCTCCTTTCCCCTCTCAGTACCTTTCTTTGTGTTTCATTTTTTTTGTGTGTATCAACATGCTCTGATTCCTTTTTCATTTTTGTTGTGTATCTTTTACAGGTATTTTGTTTATAGTCACCATGGAACTTACATAAAACATCTTATAGTTATAATAATCTATTTTAAACTGATAACAACTTGACTTCAATTTTATATAAAAATTCTACTTTTTTATATCTCCCCACCCTTATTTTCTGTTATTGGTGTCACAAATAGCATCTTTATAGTCTGTGTATCTGTTTCAATAAGGCTGCTCTCATTTCTCACTCATCCAGGGTCCTGCAGTTTCTTACCTGGTTTCTGGAGTTCTCATAAAGGTATTTTGCTCAGTATGTTATTATGGGAATAAGAACTGAGACAACTTCTTCCACAATCTAACTGATGTCCCAAGGGATTTTTAATGTTTTATAACATTTTATTATAAGATTTATTCGATTAAAATATATTTAAGAACATATTTATTATTATCTGCTGTTTTTGTCAATTTGCTTTTGCCTCAAAAAATTACTCAACTATGTGGAATTACTTTATTAATAAACTATACTATATTTAAATTGTCTGCATTAGTTTTTGCTATAATAACTCTTTTTAAAAATTTTATTGAGGCCTGGTGGCTCACAGGTGGCTCACACCTGTAATCCTAGCACTCTGGGAGGCCAAGGTGGGAGGATTGCTTGAGCTCAGGAGTTTGAGACCAGGCTGAGCAAGAGCGAGACCCCATGTCTACTAAAAATATAAAAATTAGCCACCGTGGCGTATGCCTGCAGTCCCAGCTACTCAGGATGCTGAGCGAGGAGGATTGCTTGAGCCCAGGAGATTGAGGTTGCAGTGAGCCCTGATGACACCACTGCACTCTACCCAGGGTGACAGAGCGAGACTCTGTCTAAAAAAAAATCTTATTGAAAACATAAAACACTTATTGTTCTATTAGTCCTTATTCTCTTGGTTTGGATTGCAGATGGCTAATGAATGAACCATTCTGGCAAACGTTGGCATGTGTATCGATTACGGCACAATCTATAGAAGTTGATAAGCTAATTGTATTGCTGGGATGGTTATATCAATGTCTAATTGTTCTGGTAATATAGCTATATCTTTAAGTATATATCTAGCCCTTAGTATTTATTAACTATCTAACACATTGAACATTTACTCGGTGTGAGAAACATTCTAAACTGTGTGTGTGTGTATATGAAATAATATTATTCATGGATTGTGATAAGGGTAAAAGTTAATATGCATATACACATTATATATATGTATATATTATGTATATAATGTATTATATACACTATATAATGTATATATCATGTATACACGTATATACTATATATATACCACACAATATGTATAGACACAATTTATACATAAATATAAAATTTTAAAGAACATATATGTATGCTCTTTAATTCTCACCACTCTCATGGATACCATTATTTCCGCCATTTTGTCATAAATAAAACAAGACACAGAGAAAGTAAGTAAGTTGCCCAAAGTCGTATAGCTGGTAAGTAGGAATCCAAACCCAGAAGTCTAACTCTAGAACTTACTCTCTTAAAAGCAATGCAGTACACTGAGTGGCTGGCTTGTGTATAGATAGATAGATAAAATATATACACACATACAGACAGCATGTTTAGGTCGCTTTGCATAAGCTGTGTTTATTGTGCATCTCCATTGTGCTGTATGTTTTCACGCATACCACAAGTGAAAAAACACTCCAGCACCTAGACAAGCTGTTCGCCTATTTAAGGGTTTATACCAAGGTAGGCTTGTGAAAATTATCTTTGTCGGGTCAAATGGCATCTCCTGCCTGTGTCAAGTGATAGAGTCTAGGCCTCCTACCCTTAGGACCAAGTATCTGGTAGAAATCACAACCATTATCCAGCATATGGGCCAAAAGAAAAATATATGTAAGTGTTCTAGGAAAAGTAATATTAAGAGGAAAATAAATTGAGCCATAACACAACTTTCCCTGAATCTTTCTAACTTCTATTCTGTAAGTCAGCTGGAGTTGCACAGACCTGAATTCCCTCTCTAGGCAACGGGACTGTGATCCAGCGACTTGTCCAAACTGTACAGACGTGGGTGATTCAGGGGCTGCCCCACTACAATCCATGATAGAACAGAAAGTGTTTGTTTAAAATAACATTCTTTATTAAAATCGAATTGGTGAGGAAAACAAATCAGGAATATAAAGATGTCATTAAAACACTGAAACTGAAAATGGACAAAATGAAGATTTGGAATGGCCCAGTGGCAGACAGCTGGGTGGTCCTTGACACCCTTCAAACATAATGGCTCTATTTATAGTCCACTGTCAGTGAAATGACACAATAATTCCGCTCGTCCTGCAAATGCTTTCTTCCTCTAATGCTCTATTTTCTAGCTTAATAAAATTCTTTTAAAAAAAGAAGGAAAGAAAAGAATGTAAGTGAGACATTTAAGGGAATGCATATGACAACAGACAAGTGGAGGAGGAAGTGACGGATTGAGTGTGGTAATGGCAATGCCTGAAGACAGACCTCTGAGGTTTATATTTAGATACATACATATGTGTGAGTATATATTAAGCATGACACATATGTATATGTGTATGTGTACACACACAAAATCTATAGAAAAAGATTTCTATTGATTATATAGCTTGTAAAAACAAATGCACAATATCTTCTGATGAGAGCACAAATCTAGTTAGAGATGAAGGAGACAGTAAATGTCTTATTCTTCACAATTGGCATTTATCTGGCTGAGAAATGGACTGTTACTACTAGGAAGTAAATTATGGAATCTCATTTTGATAAAATAAATGATATGGTTGTCCAATGCTGCTAAACCCTCTACTTCTCAAAAATGTTCCATTACTACTAGAAATCACATGTTCTTTTGTTTCTTTGGCATGTGATTTTTACACTGCATCTCTGTGGAGTCCTGGGCCAGTGCTTCTCCCAGAGGGGTCTATGGACCGGAAGCATCAATATCACCTGGGCCTTTTAAAATGTAGACTTCCAGGTCCCATCTCAGACCTTCCAAACCAGAGGGTGGGGCAGGAATCTATATTTTCACAAACCCTCCAGACAACTTGCACATTAAAACGTGAGATGCATTGACAAGGGGATGAATAGCTCCTTTGGCTTCTTCGGTGCCTAGTGGAAGTTAACCACATTTTAAAATAAACTCAATACATATGTGTCTAAGCTAACAAGAAACAAATACTAATTATAAGAAGAAGTTTAAAAAATTATGAAATCAATTGCGAATTATTTCACTGTGATGCCTTTTGAATTTAAGACCTGACTCTGCATCTTCGGGAAAGACACAGGGCACACCCAACATTGTATAGCATCAGATACTTTTTAAACAAATTCCCCTTGATACTTCACAACTGCATTAGATAATAATAACAGTAGTTCATCTGAAATAGAGCTTAGGAGAATGACAGGGACTTTTCTAAGAGCTTCGCAAACATTACTGTATCTAATCTTCACAACAACATATCCATGAGGGGTTGTTCAATTATTATCTTCATTTTACAGATGGTAAAATCAAGGAGAGTTAGGTCAGTGGTCAAGGTTACATATGTGGCAAGAAACAAAGCCAGTTTTCAAAGGCAGGCAGTCCAGTTCTGCCTCTCCTTCTAAACGTACACTTAGTCTCCTATTCCAGCTCCCTGACTAAGTACCAACCATGTAAAATGTATGTAGCCTCTTACATAAGGGGATTCTACCCCATAGTATTGAAAGAATTAGGTCAGACAATCCATGCAAAATGCTTAGTACTTAGCAAATAGTAAGAGCTCAAATTTAGCAAAAATATTTCATTATTATATTAAGTGAAGTTGACAAGGATTATACTGTATTTCATTGAATTTAGGAATTATTATCACTAAGAAACATCCCAAGTTCAGAGATGTTAAAATATGCAAATGTATGCATCATATAATGGATGAAATATTACACACTCTATGTAACAGCTTTTCGATCACTGGTGAATGCCAGATTTTCCTAGCATCACCAAAGCCACTATGATGGTTTTTAAAGTTGCTATTACCTCCATGACAGGGTGGTAGGTATATGCATTTATTTGTGGTTTTCTCAGCAATCTGCAAAGGCATTATTATTTCATTGCACGGATAAAAAAATAGAGGCTTAGAGAAGTTAAGCAACAATCAAACCATTAAGTGGTAGAGTCAGGGCTGGTATTCAGATCCCTCTGATGGCAAAGTCCTTGCGCCACGCTGTGAATACATCAACATCGATTCCTAATCCCTAGATTTCTTAACTCCTCTCTGTGCAAGTCAGTCAGCTCTCAGCTCTTGACTTTTTCGCAGAGGAAATAGCTATAATAATGGCCTCAAATAGCTTTCACAAGATTAATGGAGAAAAGAGGCGTGAGTGTTGCGTGGTGAAATGTCAGATGTGATGTAAAAACCAGGTATTCATCTCTTCTTATTTATCAGCATTAATCGCATTCAGGAAACACATTACATATCAACAAACCTCAGCAATCAATAAGGAGTCCCAAAATACGTTTCATCTCCCTCAAGAATTGCAACGATGTACAATAAATTTAAAAGAAAGAGGTTAATTTAAAAGTAAATTAAAAGAAACAGATTACAGTGGAAAGCAACGTAGATATAACACTGGGTTTCAATCTCTAAAAATTTACACAGTAAATTTTGTTCTGCTGCAATGTTATCTAACATTGTATTTAAAGAAATAATGGAATTCTGCATTTCGACATTGCACTTTGCCCTCACATCTGGTACATCCATACCTGACATTTTTAAAGAACCAGTCTTAGGCTTTCTGATCTAACAGAACAAATGTCTGACCACCAAGATACTTATGTTTTCCTAAGTATTTGTTATGCCCCAAACAGTATCTTTTCTTCTAACATGTTTTCTTGACTAACAAATGGAAATATTTTATTTTCAGGAAGACCTGTTATTTGGGATAAAAGAAGAACAAGGCTGGTTTCTAACACAGATTTCTGTCCTATTTCTTTGAAAAGTCTCTTTCTTTTAATTGATTATTATCCAAGAATGGATTGATGTTGATTAGAAACATCCTCTCCAAAAGGTGCTCCTCATTTTCTATCTTGATCCCATTGTCACTGTAAAATTGAGTACAGGAAAACAAAATGACTCGGGGACACTTCAAATCAATCTCGTTTATAAACCTTAATTTATTTTCTTCCATTGTGAAGAGTCTTGCTTGAATTAGACTGTTGGGAAAAAATGTAAATCTGTTCAGCAACAGCTTATTTTCAGAGTTGTTTCATAACAAGAAAAAAAATTACTGTTCATAATGGGCTGTACTCGCAGTTTCGTGTCATGTGAAATTAACGTTCAGCTGCCATTAATACGAAAGAGGAAAATGAAGCCTGGCAGGTTGACAGTGTGTGAGTTCTCCCAACTTGTCTTCCTAACAGTAAGTTAGAAAGCAGACATCGTGCTCTCCTCTGTGCAACATGAACAGATTACTTTAAAACTTCAGTGGCTGTTGCACTAGTAGCAACCAACGAATAAAATATAAATAAAAATTCAATTATTTTAAAATTTGTACTGTAAAGCTTCTGGGATATAATTTTTCTACTCACAATGATATCACTGGATTTAAAATACTAGTAAGATACTCATTGTGCAAGAAGGAGGAAGAGTACAAAAATTCACCACCTCTCCACAGTTCTTTGATGTACTAGCTTAGTAGTTTAACTGAGAGACACATTTTCCTAAAATTGAAAAAAAAAAGAAGTAGATAAAATTTGGAAAGATGCAATTTATAAAACTAACAAAAGGATTGAGTTAAAATTTGAAAGATATATTTCTGTTAATGAAATAATTGTATCGCAATATCTCACTTGGGGTAAAGGGTGTCTAGGAGTCTAGCTGTGGAATTGCCAGGAAAGGCGGGTGCAGAGAACTGAGGGAAAGGCCATCTTCCTTCTTTTCTTTCCTCCTGACATGATTGGTACCTCCTTGGAACCAAAATAGTACATTACAGTTGACCAGAAGGATAAAAAAAGAAATGAATGTATCTTGCTTGAGGTTAAAAGAAATGCAATCCATTCTATTTCTAAATGATTGCAGTTTTTAAGGCAGCCATGAAGAAGTCACAAATACATCTCAGGATTGGGATTTTAAAATTACTTTTAAAGCGGTGGAAAATTAAAAGGAAATGTTCAATTTTAGATGAAAGAAAAGAAAAGGTCATTGCTCTGTGAGATTTAATAGAAGGTCTTATACGGGCTTCCTCTAGCACCTCTGAAGACTGGCGAAGATTAGTTATAGCTTCAAAACACTCCATCGGTTTTATTTGCAGTACATATAATACAAGAGATTCGCGAGCTGCAGTTTTAGTGGCAGTGTCCAATAGACGTTGCCAAGTATCACTTAATACAAAGGCCTGGCGAATTTAATGTTTTCGTATAGCCAAGGCCACTAATTTTAACTTCCAGGGGCTTTAAGATGAGATTGTGGAAATTACTGTCCCTTCATGTCCTCTCTTTCTCTAACAGACTTACTCCCGCGCTGTGTGTGTGTGTAGTGCACTGAGGCTGGGTTGAGAGCAATAATAGAGAGAACAGCATTTTTTCCAGATCCACCCTAGGGACTTCATCCTGACTCTGATACTAAGGGCATTTACAAAGACTCAGGAAATGTTAAGCTATCCCCATCTTCTCCTCATCTTTGACAGCAACTCTCAAAATCTCAAAGCCAAAACTACAAAAAACACCAGCACCAATAACAAGCAGCAATGTAAGCCTCCAACCCAAATTCTGTCTGAGCCTAGAAATATTGCTTTTCATTTCACCCAGCAAAACAAAACACTGTAAAATTGATAGGCTCAACAAGAACTTAGAAAAAATCTTGCACTTTGTTCTTCAATCATGTTTTTAGGAAACTGCATTATTTTCCCCCAAAAGAGGAGAGTAATTGCTTTCAATTTGTGTAAAGAGCCATTTAAGAAGTTTTAAAAAATACATATAACCCTAAATGTAAGTAAAAGCTCCATTTCTAGTAAGATAAAGCTGTTTGCAAATTTTAAACAGAATTTTTTCCTTAGCTTTCAATTTTCAAGGTTGAAAAAAATAACCTCACCACCGTCAAACTCCTGAAGCTCTCATTAAGGGGATGAAAGAAACTTCTGGAAGAATGTGTAAATCAAAGGAGATGTGAAGGAATATTCTAGAGAACCAGAGCTCATTTGGCAGAGTGCTTAGGAAGGTGGGGTTGGCGAAGACTCAGAACACAAAAGGGAAGGTTGGGCTGAGGATTTCAACCAAAAGATCAAATCAGACATCAGATTCACCCAAAAAGCATTTTTCATAATACATATATTCTAGGGTTTCTATTTTAGGATATCTCCACTAGTAATAAGGATGTACCTCTATGCAAGTCTTAGAATATTACTGCTATGTTCAACAAAGGTTGAACTCATTTGTTGAAAATATCTGAATTTCTTGAATTTAATTTGCCACTGTCACATTAATTAAAATCTAACGAGAATACTTAATGCATGTCTAGTTTCCTTTATAACGTATATTTCTCAATTTTCTGAGACATTTCCTTCCTTCTAAACGTAACTTTGTGAATGAAACAGTGGCATGAATGAATATAATACATTCCCTATATTTAAGGGAAACTTGAAAGAAAATAAATATACAAAAATAAAGATACATCTTTTTTCTCTGAATTATTCATCAGCGAGAAATTCTGAAACTTGCAAATCACAGTAAGTTCATGAATAGCAAGGAAAATACCAGCCATATCAACCAATAGAAACAATTTGGTCTACAGATCGAAAGTTCTCTAATTTCTTGGGTGAGAGGAGGAAGGAGCTCCCGACGGCTTCCCTTTTGATGTTCACTTGCTCTGTGTTCGAGCACACTGTCCGGTAGTAAGCGTTTTTAGGGAGCAACTCCCTTGAAATATCTCAAGTATACAGATACTTTATGGACTGTTCCCAGATATAGCCAGTGCTCATTACTCGCTGATTCTGTAGTTGTGAATTCACCTACCTGCTAAAATTTATTTGTAACCCCCAGATAAGTACTCAGGGCATTTTCACAGCCATTCATGGACATGCCCAGAGCCGTGAAAAATTTGAGTCCCTCAACCCCAATGTCTCCAGCTGAGGTCACACGACGTGGTACTCTCCTTTCTTGTTTCAGCTCTCATATTGTAAACAAGTGTCCCTTTTGTAGCCTATTTGGTGCCATGTTTTTCCCATTTGTTGCGCTTTTTGTTGGTGATTTGACAGTTTTAAATGGATGTCGGGTGGAGTGCTGAAGCACTGTCTAGTGTTCCTAAGCCCAAGAATTCTGTGATGTGCCTCACAGAGAAAGTACCTGTGTTAGAGGAGCTTCATTCCCGTATGAGGTATAGTGCTGTTGGTCCTGAGCTCCAGGTTAATGGGTCAACAGTATATATTAAATTAGGTGTCTTTATGCAGAAACAGGCATGAAACAAGGTTATGTACTGATTGGTTGAAGAAGATGTGCCCAGAGCTCCTGGGACCTTAACCCTGTGTTTCCCTGGGAGCAACGGCGCAGGATTCGCTACTTCAGTGTTCACGGAGACTCGACAGAACATAACTACCACGAGTAAGGAGAAGCAACTGCATTTTTTCTGCCTTTTATTTGCAATTTTTTATCAGAAGTAGAGTCATATTAATATTTTATTGTTCTAAAATAATTTTTGAATGCTGATTGGAATTCAGTTTGAGCTGTAGGTTTTCATAGAAATACGCTCATCCCTGGACCGCTGGGCATGCGACAGTGAGTGGCAGACCCGGCTTGGATTCTGATAATCCCACCCTGCTCCTCGAGCAGGGGCAGAGGCTTCGCTCCTCAGCGTGTAGCTCTCAGGAGATCAACTATCACAGCGAGTGAAAAGAATAACTTCTGGCTGTATTTTTCCACTCTTACTTCTCTGTAGATTTTTTTTTTTCCTCACTGTTTAAATAATGTTGGTGTAATGCCCTTCCATGCTTAAATTCTCTATTTGTATGCCAAGTGGCACTGAAGTTAAATGTGTTTCTGTTCCTTGCAAATCCTCGGTGATTTGAGCCAGGTGGGAAAGGTCATTCCACAGTCGTATAAAACTGATAAATGAATGTTTTGGAAAAGTGAGCTCTTTATTGCTACTTTAGCAAAATGTGAATATTCAAAAGCGTATTGTTTCATGTGCAGAATGTGTTTATTTGCAAAAGCCTAATTCCAGGAACTAAGCATTAATGTCCATCTCTAGGAATTGGCTCTTTTATCGAAATTTAGTTTCAATTTACTGGCAATATTCTTTTTGAAGGAAATATTTTATGAGTAATCTCTTTTAAAAAATAGAGGATAGACATAGGATGCTTAATGAGTTTTGCTCTTGTTTTTTCATTGACTGTTTTGATGTCCTTTGAAATATGTGCTCTTCAGGGCCTCAAAAATTAATATTCTAGGATATATGAAATCGTAATGTCTTATGAAAACATTTATAAACATTTTGACTCTTTTCTAAATGTCTGATCCCTTCTGAGTCTTCATGCATAATAATTTTCTCTAATTATTAGTTCAGAGAAAATCGTATCTATTATGTAAAAATTGCTTCATGTTCTAATGAACAATTATCTAAAAGTTATTGTTATAATATGATAAAGTGTAGGGGAAAGAGCGTGGAGGCGCTGTCAGGAGAACTAGATTCCAGGCTGACTCTGCTACTGATTAACTATATAAACATCTAAAGTTACTTGATTTTTCTGGGCCTTGGTTTCCCCAGCTGTGAAACTAGGTGGTAAGACTGGGTTTGCTCCATGCTTCAGATCATCTGGGGAAAACATACGAACATGGTAAACATTACTTGTGCCATAAGAACTTGGCCTTTATATCTCAAAGCATTTCTATTATTTATCAACAAATTGTTTCTCAGTCTTTACAAGCAATTGAACAACTGTTCTACAGTCTTCAAAATATTACATTACTGAAAACAATACAAGAAAAAAAAGACTACTTGAAATTTCTCTAAATGCTAACAAATACAAAATAATTATACAGATATTTTCATTCAATATTCATTCATTCAGTCTGGAAGTTAAAGTTTCCAGATATGCAACTACTATTGTTCTGTAAACTTGATTGGAAACACTTTTTAAAAAGTGAATATGCAAGACTATTAGTATATTCTTTTCTTCATTTACCATCCTAATCTATATTCATTTCAATTATTACTTTTATGTAAGTTCTGGACCATCTTACATTTCTATAATTCATGAAGCAGGTTATAGTCAGCCATTGAGAAGATTTATTAATAAGTAGAGAAAGGGTAGATGTAGAAGCAGAAAAAGGATATGGCACAAAGGAA
This sequence comes from Propithecus coquereli, assembly GCF_000956105.1. Classification (NCBI taxonomy): domain Eukaryota; kingdom Metazoa; phylum Chordata; class Mammalia; order Primates; family Indriidae; genus Propithecus; species Propithecus coquereli. The sequence goes on along the minus strand of NW_012136636.1, from coordinate 4,107,885 downwards.
TAAGATAATAGAAACATTTTCATGTATTTGAAAGAATTTTGTTAGCATAAATTTTCATTTTTCTTCTTGTTTGAGAATTCTGTTACGTTCTTCATGACAGGATTTGAATTTAGACTGATCACATTTGAAATTGAAAGATGCAGTTCAGCTGTTTGTACACAAATATGAAACAATTATTGCTGGAAGCACATTTATTCCAGTATCCCTCTGTAACTATGGTAACACAGCCCCTCGGCTTGAAAAAATGCACAGGGCTAGCATCTATGTAAAAAGCCTTGAATGGTAATTTTGTATTTAAGAGATCACTTTAGAGCAGAGGGTAACACCATGATATGCTGAAATCCCCCAAATATACAATGCTTTTTATTTTGTTTCCTAACTTGGTATTATAAATATAAACTACTCTTCTATTAGCTACTTTGATGTATTTTTCATCCCAACTGAGAATCAAATAAGAATTAGTTTGATTCAGGATGTTATTCCCTGTAATTTCATTTATTTCTTTATAATATCAATTATAGAGATAAAAATATAAATATAAATATGCAGTTATGTTGATATTTATAAATACTAAATATCAGATATCATGGAGACGTGTCCGTATATTTCTCAACATCTTTTGCCTCTTAATATCAAGTAGACAAAGTCTCAAATTCCTCATCATCAGAGCCAGAACAATCAGATCTGCTTTTCTTATTTCTGTGGGCTGCAACCCTCCTGCCTTTGATGAGCATTGCAGTCAGGCATACTATAGTTTTAACAAAGGCCACTACCCTTAAATGCCTCCCTATGATTTTGGTCAATACAGCTAATCAATGCAGCTCTCCCAGGGAAGCCTGAGCCTAGAGTCCATGCGTGGCAGGAATGTTTGAATGATTTTCCTTGAGTATTCCCTCCTTGAGTTCTCCAGAACCAAAGATGTCTGCAAAGTGAAAATCAAGTGTCTTATTCCCCAACTTCACTTCCCCAAGTCCCATGACCTGAAATGAAAGCTGGGAGGAAAAAAGGGGTCTAAAATTTCAAAAGGTCAAATTAGACAATAAAACTTGTAAGAACAATTTCTTTTTCTCAGAAAGCAAATTAAAGAGTCAAGCCAGGTTTTCCCAGGAGTGAAGCTACCAGACAGTTGGAAATCAGGCCTGCTGGAAAATACTTACCTGTGTCAGGACACGGCGGCCCCTGGGTAATGAAGATCAGATTGCCATTACTTGAGTAGAATGCTCCTTTCCACACCACTTGGTTATTAAACTACCATGTGGATTTCTGAAAAAATATTTCCTACTTCCTTGCATTGAAATTTCAATCTCATTCATCCAATCAAACTTTAGTGCTCATTAAGCTTTCGTTCTTAAATTGTACTTTTCTAAATTCCATAAGGCATATTTTCAGTTTCTAACTAACTTCATATTTAAAACCATGTTTTAAGGAAATATAGTTTATATTTCTGGTACACTTTTGTCCTTGAATATTGAACATCTCATGATCCTGGTACTTCAACTAGAAACCCTGCCTCATTGTAAAAGCTCATGTGTTACAATGTCATGCTGGTGAAACACTTTGCACTTCTAATTTAAAACTTAGTTATGATAATTTTGGTAGACATTTTGGGTTACGGTGTTTTTTCTGAAACTCTTGATTTGCATTGGAATCATGATTGCTCAAGATTCTGCAAAAGAGGTAAATTTTTGATAGTGTTGACAACCACTCCGGGTAAGCACAGGAAGCCTAAGTGCAGTCTTGTTTATTTCATTCTGTGAATGTAGTGGCTTAGGCTGTGGATTGTAAGATTATCCCTCTATTTTTTCCTTAAAAAATTATATTAGAAAATTGTTTTCCCAGGACATGGTCGAAAGATTTATAAGGCATGGGACTGTTCATTTAGAAATGCATTCTGTTCTTCCAAACACTATGTAATCATAGAAGCAAGAGAAGAAAGCAGAGGAGCCAAAGGTTGGGTCAAAGCCACGTCTTAAAGTGTCCTTATTTGACAGAGGAAAATGCTTTCTTCACGTGAGAGCTTCTAATATTAAGTTTGACTTTTAAGTTTAAATTGAGATATGTTAGAAATTATTTTAAAAATAATAATTTGAACAAACTACAAGGAAACTTTTTTTAAAACACCTACAATATACCAGGGACAGGGGTAGGGTGTGACAAGTCTGGAAAGAAAAGTTACAGGTTGCTAGGAGAGAATATAACAGCGAGAGCTAAACAAAAACGTGTGTGTGTGTGTGTGTGTGTGTGTGTGTGTGTGTGTGTGTTGGAAGGGATGGGAAGTTGGAAGAAGGACAAGGGTGTTTAGGAAAGAGAAAATCATTTTTAAGCTAAGGTCTGGAGGGTGACTAGGATTTGGGTGGAGAGAGTGCTGCCCTATCAAGAGGAAATGGCAAGGACAAAGACGTATACACTGTCACCTGTGCACAGTCACCAGTATACCTTTAACATCTGATGGCTGCTTTGGCTAATTACCAACTACTAAAGAGCTAATTACCTACTACTGGCTAACTACATTAGACATTTGAATGCTGGTATTGCAACCCCAAATAGGTAAAGAGAAGAAAAAATGAAATGATCAGTCACGGTAAGATGCATTTAAAGTCTGATGGCTGAAGTCAGTAAAAAGTTTTAAAAGTGTTGCCATTATCATGTTTCATCAACCTGAAATTATCCAAAAGCTTGATATATTACCATATCTAGGACACTCAATGACATTTGATTAAGTGGTAATTATACCAAAAGCTTAATAATAGAAAAGAATGTATTAAAATATGTGAATGACAACCTATTAGAATATTACCCATTATAGAATGGTTCGGACATAGGGATCTCATTCATACTGCATTGGTCTCATAAAAGTATCTCCCTCGAAATAAGCATAGTTCAACAGAGCTTCAAGTTGGAAGAAGGCAGCATTTCTTACGAATCAGCAAACCAGGCTCTGTCACAGAGTGTGGACAAGTAAGTGGCCAGGCTTGCTGTAGCAATGGACTTAAGCCAGGTGCTAGACTCCCCTTTTTATAGATATTGGTGTTTGCTGGGTTTTAGAGACAGGCAAAAGCTATAGTTATCCTTGCCTGCAACTTTGCTATCAGATAGGATGTTACAATGGAATCAAATTTCTATCTAAAAACAAATATTTATTAGCAACCAGGCATAAAGAGAGTCATACCATCTAGTCTGTAAACTCAGTAAAGGCCCAGCTCTCTGGCATGACCCTCATTGGTGACAAAAACCTTCAATTCGGGGTTTTCATGGGGTAGATGTTCTTGTGGCAGGATCCAGCTAACCTGGTTGGATCATGTTTCTGAGTCCTCTAAGATCACATCCAGAACCCAACAGAGACAGTAGGCCTAGGGCACCACGTGGAACAGCACAAATTCTGTGCTTGCTAGTTTCTTACATCCTGTTCTTGCAGGGTATAAAGTTACATATAGTAATCCATAGCCAATTCACAAAACTTCAACGGTCATTGATTTTAATAGGAAAATGATTGCAATATCCATTATGCTACTCAATCCTTTGAGGGTGGTCTGAGATAAGGAACTTTACTCCAACTCTAGAATTTTCCACTTGCTAAGAGTAGGCTACTTACTTAACCCAGTCTCAGTTTTCATTTCTATACAATGGGCAAAATAGAGAAATGTTGTAAGAATTAATTAAAATAACACATATAAATCACTTAATACAATGCCTTGCACCTGGGGAAGGTTAATCATTAATAAAGGCGGTAATTTATGCGTTGCTCTAAGGCCTGTGGTTGGCCACATTTTCATGGGCCGGTCATGGCGGGGCAGCACTGTTCAGACCAGTCGTGCTCCAGCATGACCACTTGTCTGAAGAAGAATGAGAGAAAGTCTTTTTGTCGTGTGAGCAGGTCTCATATTCATTAACCTTTGCTTCAGGTGCACTGTGAAGATATATGGCTTATGCTAATTTTTCCAGATGTTGCCTTACTTAGGTGGGACTCAAATCTCAGCCCCCTGATTCCTGCTTCTTAGGGTTTCTGCCTTCAAAATTATTTCCACTACCACATATTTTTTAAACAATTGTTTAAAAAATTTGTATATTGTCTTTTTCAGGTGAGTTTGTGCTAGTGAAATGATTTGATGAGAAATAGGATTATATTCTTAATAACTAAAAGTGACTACAGAATACGATGTTGGAAGGCAAAGGAGAGAAATAAAGTTCTTCTATTCTGTTTGCTGTTCTCAGCTCTGAAACTTATTTTGGACAAGCCATTGTATTCCACAAATTCTTCTCTTTAGTCAAATCAGGATTATAGAATATGTATCTGAAGATTAATTTAAAAATAGATGTGAAAGAACTTGGATAAAACAAATGCTCGGAAAATGTAACTTATCATCATACATTCTATTATCAGGTCATTATATGATATATTATTTTGTATTATTTTATTTTATATATATATCATCGTATTATGCCATTTTGTATTATAATATGCACACTATGCTTTTTGAAAATATACTAAATTGTTAATGGTCCTAAAATATTTAGAACATGAAAAATAAATCATAGGTTAACTGAGTACTTCTGTATTTTTGAAGAAACCACTGACAATTTCAAGACAGCACTTAATTGAACAGACTATCTTTGCCAGGACAGCATGGATTGCAATCGTCATCTTTACAATTGATTCAATTGCTTCAGCAAATCAATTTTGTGGCAATAGACGTAAATCATTTCAGATGGCTAAAGTGAACAAATTGGCACATCCAGGTTTTTTTAATATCATAGTGTAGAAACCATCTATGTGGCATTGAATAATATACTTTGAGTTATTTGACAGTAGATACTTTGGCATAACTGTCTTGTATCAGTAAATTTAGCTTCAACTCTTCAGTAAAGAATAATGATTTCTTTATAATGTAATCTATTGAAAAGCAGGAAATATTTAAGAAAATTTGGCCATTGTTTCATGAGATCAAATGTAAACCTACTATGTGCCCACGTGCACATGTGCTTGCACACACACCCACAAAACTCACCCATGAGTTAATGTATGGAGAAGAAATGGAATGCTTTGATTAGCCCACAGTTACACTTTATGCAATGTTATTGTCTAGGAGAAGGATACTTTCTTGAAATTTAAAGATCTTCCTCTAGAATTTTCCCTCTTGATATGCACACGTGCCCTAGATATTGTTTTTAAACAGAGGTTTTTTTTCAGAAATGTAAGTCCTTTAATCTGCTAACCAGAAAGTTAAGAACAAGGTCAAGTACTTTAAAAGAGACCTCAGAAATGCAAATCTGAAGTTGTCTCTGGTGAGTTTAGGTAAGCATGTTAAATCTAGAGGGAGAAAAAGATTAAAATGAGTTTCAAAAAGCTTTTTATGGATAAAAGCCAAATATTTTAAAATGATAGGCCTTTTGAAATAAATCTTTGATTACAAATATGAGATACTATGATTTAGAAAAATAATAGGAAGTACTTGAAAATACTGTCAAAGTGTTAGGACAATAATAAAAATGAAAATTCTATAAAGCTGTTTTTTTTCTTTCCTACTGTTGAAAAAATTCCTAGAGGAAATAAAAGACAGATATATTCTAGCAGTCTGTCTGAAAAGTTAAAATCCAAAACCAAAAATTAGGCAAAACAGTAAGGATAAACAAAAGACTGGGGACAAACATAATGGTATATTTACATAATTTAGTTATTGTGCATTCCTTTTGTTCACCAAATACTAATTGCAGGGCTTCCATAGTCCAGGTACTGTAGTAGGCTTGGGGCTGTGAACACAAGCAGATGTTCATCTCTTCCAATCTGATGTGGAGGTAAATGAATAATTAGGAGCCACTGGAAGATTTTAAGCAGAGGAAGTAATCAGATTTGCATTTTCAAAAGATCTATCTGAAAACAAAGTAGAGAAAAAAAATGGAGGAGGAAAAATCAGAAACAAACTCAGAGGCAGATAAAATAACTTTTCCCCAAATCTCCAAAAATAAGCAACAGTGATACAAGACTAAAAATGTGGAAGCAATGCAGATGAGTTTTCTCAAAAATTTTAAAAGGGTGATTTGAATATTAAAGCCTAAAATGAAGCAAGATTAGTTAAGTGTCCTAAAATCTGAGTAGAGCTTTTAGAGCTGTTCAAGAGACACAGAGGAATTATTAATATAATAGTCTTTAATGGAACCATTTTAAAGGTAATCAGAAGTTCTATAGCACAGAGGCATTTACAATTTTGTGGGGACATAGACTTGAACTCTGCTGCTCGAAGTCTGGAAAGTGAATCACAGTCCAGCAATTGTCTCTTAATAGGTCTTTGCTTGTCATTACTCCTCTGATCAATTAATAAAGTGAGGAAAACGTTCTTCATGAAAAGTTAAGTGTCCTGCAAACAAAGAAACTTCTAATTTTAATGTTAATTAAAAAAAGAAAGTGAAGTCCATGGTGGATCCCAGGAAATAAAAACTCTGGATATATTGAAGAGATGCATGTGGCCTTCAGAGCTGTGCAGACTTCCAGGGTTATAAGAATATCCTTGAACAGATGATACTACTGGAGCAGAAATTACATCTTACTAAGGATAATTTTCAATGGAGGCAATTTATGGATGTTAGAGCAAGTTAGTCTCCACTTTGCCTCTCTTTTCCCTCACAAGAGAACTGTCTGCTGTGAAAGAGTAGACAAAGGATGCTTATGAAGTTTGAAGCCTAGACTGGGTGAGGACAGAGAAAGTGTGTACTGAGCTGGGTGAAATATCCAAAGTTCCCAGGACCAGATGATCACATCCCGGTAGGCTGCTGGAAGAACTACCTTCCCAGGTTGTTCTTCAATCACCCTTGGTGTCCATTTAGAAGCCAAGGATTTGGATCGAGGTGCCAGAAAATGCAGAGACAGTGGCTTTCTATAATTCAAAAGAGAGAACAAAAGGAATTAGAGAACAGGTAGCATCATGATGATCAATACTTGATTTACAGAATTAAGTGCCTGGTTTTTGGTTACTTAAAAAAATTAATCATTGCAAGAATCCAAAATTATTTTATTCAATCTGATGCCATAGATTATTTATTTTCCTAGACTTTGTTTTCAGTGAGGCATTTGGCAGTGTCTTATGACATAGATGTGTAGATTTATTCACATGACATGTAGGTGAGTGTACAGCTGTTTGAAGTTTTTCCTAGAGAATGTTGTTTAAGAGGACAAATACCGACCTGAAGGAAGTAAAGAACTACAGGACATAACAAAGAAAGGCACCATGGGCATGGCCAACCAGCTGAAATCACAGTTATCTAGCCGCAAATACAGAAATCATGCCCAGGTTCAAGTAAAATCTGCATAAGTACAAGACAAGAAAACTTGGTTTAATAAAATCTCTGTATCTAGTGTGAGCCAATAGGGTGGGTGGTGTGACTACAAATACAAATAACAAACAAACAAAAAAAAAAACAAGGCATTAAGTCTCCATTAATAGAAGAAAGTAAAAAATCTCACCCTATTTGAGTTGCTCAAACATGGAAGAAATGCAATATATATATTTTTTAAGCTTTGAAAATCTCATTTTAAACAGGGATATTTACAAAGTTATGATCAGAAAAGTGTTTACAGGTAGAAACTCTCAAAATGATGCCACATGGAAATGTTTGAAAGATAATTATTTTGGATAAGATGTCATTTAGGAGGAACTTAAACTCTTCAAACATCTGAAAGGGTGTGTTATGAACGATATCATGCATAGTTTTAGACGGAGGGCCAGAAACAACCCACAGAGACTAGTGGGAACCAAAGTTCAATTTAAGATGAGGGCAACTTTTTACCACTTAGAGTCATCTGAAAATGAAATGGACTGTTTTTTTCAGAGAGAAGATTTGGCGAATGTCCTGATACTGAGAAAGTCATCTCACTAATTATTCCTAAAATCAGCATTTTAAATACTTGGAACAAACTTGCTAAGTGTAGCTTTTTCTTCAACTCACAAAGCAAATTTAATGTTACCAGTGGAGTTTGAGATGTTCTTCTAGCAGGGAAAATTGCACAAACTACAGGGAAAATGATTAATACTAATTATCAATCTCTTGCAATGTTCTCATATTTTTGTCTCAATATTCAGAAAAATAAAATGGCTTGTTCTGTTCTTTTAGCTAGACTGCTCCCTTCAACTCATTAATCTATCTCGGAAATTCCACTTTTGAAATTTAAAGGCTCCTAATTAGTATGTTTAATATTGATGGAAAAAGTAAAATGAATACATTGCCAACAAAAATAAAAACATTTGCTATCCTTTTTGATAAAGGTCATCTAGATTTGCTATATCCACTCTAACTTTTTCTATCTACGTTCAAATCCAGTGTGCAATAAAATTATAAATTTCTTCAAGTCTTAAACCTCATTAGCTTATTCCTAGTCACATAAAATCTTTTTATAAATATTGATAGGAAATAATATTCTTAAAGACATACAGTTCTTGCTGACACAATCTTATCAATAAAATTTCACAGAGATTTACAGCCCGAAGGAGTATTAGAGATCGTACAACCCATACTCTTGTTAAAAGATGAAGACCCGCAATCAATCAGTAGCTAAGCTTGTCCTAGCATAGACACTATTACCGTTCCCAAGATGCGGTACTCAGTAGATGTTCATTGAACCCTGGTTCTTTCCTCAACTGTGATTCTCGCGATAGTAGTAATGGAAGGATTGTGGAAATAATTCCTGATTATCCCAAGATTTGTTTCTCAGTACGATTTGTTATCCATCACAGGTACCTCATGGTTAACTATTTAACTTTGTTTAGGTCCCTTGATCTCATTCTTTGTAACTAAGGAGTTGATGTGAGGAAGTAGGAAATTATTTGCCTCCAAGACTTGGAAGAAGTCCGTTTGTGGGTTTCCCTGACTAGCAGCGGGGTAGATCAGGAAAACATGACTTTGTTTGGTTAGTTTTGTTTGTGGTTTTGTCTTTGGTGGGTGGGAGAAGCTGCAGAAACAATTACACAGGAAAAGCTACCGATAGAGTGCTTTTCTCCTCAAATTTCCCTTAAATGACGAAAATGGCCTTATTTTCCTAGTGCCAGTCAATGTCTGTTGGTTTCACATGTATATATTTAAAGGACATCCTAGGGAAGTGTATGTAGAGCATGACAATTAACAAGCCAAAAGACTGGGTGTCTCCTTTCCTAGAAAACCACTCCCGTGCCTGTATCTTGGCTTGAGATTTATACCTGGTGCTTTGTTCTCTTCTTTAAGCTCCTACTAAATGTCTCAACTTGAGTGTGTTATAAGCACTTCAAATTTTAAACCTTCAAATTGGCCTCCTGGTCTTTCCATTCAATCCACATCTCCTCTATTGGATTAGTGGTGGTTTTTTTCACCCACTCACCCAAGTTGGGATCCAAACATCATTGTAGGAGCTGGGAGTCATCAGAGAAGCCCGAGGGGCTGTAGAATGTGGCGGTTCAATGCACGCACGGTGGCGGTCAACTGCCTTGGCTTGTGATTCTGAGTTTTGACTGTGTGACCTTGGGCAAGTAATTTAAATCTGGCAATGCTCCTATTTACGCATCTGTATAGTGAAGATGACAATATTAGCACCTACCTTACATAGCTGTTATGAGTATTTAATGAATTAAAATTTTTATCTAATATTTACATGTATATCATTTTATATTTATAAACCTCTCAGAACAAGGCAGAAAATAGTATCATCAGCACTTTCTCCTCAAATTTAATTGATTAATCACCAATTTTTAACAAATATACTCCTTAAATTGCTTCTTCATCCCTTCCATCTTGCATCCAGTGGAGTTCCTGGCTGCCACTGCTTGAATTCAGGCCCTCGTCATCTCTCCAGGAAATAGTGCAATTGCTATTTTATTAATCTTCCCACCTTTGGTTTTGCACTGAATCCATCATCCTTTATGCTCCTGGCTGAGTGATCATCCAACATAAAAATCTAATCACAGCATTCTTCTGTTCCACATTCACTGGTTCAATATTCTTTTGTGACTCATCATTTTATCACATAAACCCCTGATGTTTTTGACGAGATTGTTCATGATTGAATAGCTTACCAGTTGATCCAGCCGTATCCCTTGGCACTTTGTCCCTCACAGCTTTCAATCAGACAATTGTGTCTCCATCTTCAAGTATCTTGTTAAGATCTTAGGACTGTGATAGCTTAGTAAAGTGAACTCCCTGAACTGTGCTGCTTAATCAATTTCTTCTACACAATCGTAAGTCTGTGTAGTAACATATATGTATGTCTTGGAAAATTCACTCATTTGTTTTAAAAATGTATGTACAAATGGGAGCACTTATGTACACTGTGCTTCACTTTGCTTTTGTAATTTAATACAGTTAAATTAGACAACCCAGTCTAAGGTTAGGGTTAGGGTTAAGCTTAGGGCTGTACGTAGTACATTTAGGTCGAATCATTATTAATGTTTTATGAGTTTTATTTAAGCCATTCTGCATTAATGAACCTTCATTTTGCCCCTATATTTTTTTCCCTATAAACAATGTATCTTTGAACATCCTTGTGCATAGTCTTTGCTTACATGTGCTTACATCAGTTGGAAAAATAACTAGAAGTAGAATTGTTAGGGCAAAGGGTGTAAACATTGAAAATTTTGATAACGTATTTCCAAGGTGCACTACCAAGAGGCAGCCTAAGTTTCAGTCTCACGACAATACATAAGAACATCATTACTCTTCTCCCTCCTCTCAAAGTAGACTTTTAAATTTAATCTGTTTCAATTTAAATTTCCATTTGAAAGCCATACTTTATAAACACTGCCTCCCTCTTCAGATATTTTTAAGGTTTGAAAAAAATGATACTTATACCATGGCTTACTATAGAATGAATTACAGTTTTTGCAATTTGCACGTATTCAACAACTCAATAACTTAAAAAGAGGCTTGTTAAATCCGTGGCAAATTCTGTGCAACAAGATACTAATATGAATCCTAGCTTATATTTCTTCAGAGCAGGGATTCTACAGTTGATAACAAAAAGATAAAAAACTCCAAACTCCAAAAAGGTTTGTTTATTATGTTTTGAATATTGATTTGATTCATATATTTTGTCAGAAAATTTTCATTTGTAGAGAATTCCTTAGGACGTAAATATTTCTGTAACAAAATGAAATGAAAGTTAATAGGAAAAAGGAGGTTATTCGCTTCCCTTGCTTTTTTCTAGTGGAATTATTATGCACAGTCTTATCTCATCATATTTGCATACCTCTTATAGAAAGCAGTAACAGAAAAGTACTAGAATCCTCAGTGATTGTTCCCCATGTCAGTTCCATTAACTTATGCTATTGGATTTTGCATGCTTCCTAAACATTTTTCATTCCAAAAATTTAACGTTTTAGTGCTCTACTCAACTTGTGTGCTAGTCTTTGCTTCTTTTCTGTTATTACCTTGAAGAATTTGTGACCTTTTTGTTTTTAAAAAATTCTAGATTTCATATTTTAGTGCTTTATTTTATCTCAATTTTATCTCTTTGTTTTATCTCAGTTACCCTAGTTCCTGTCTTTATTGTATGGATTTTGTAGTTTAATATAATTATTTCCCAATTATCATTAAGTTATTTTTACATATAATAAATATTCATTTATTATATGCTACTATTTTCTGTAATAAATGTAGTATACACTCTTAATAGAGATTAGCTATGTCAAACTAGAAATGCAATCTGTATTGCACAAAATGTCTCTTACCTCTTCCAAGCTAAAATTAAATTTTATGTTTTAATAACATTATTTGAAGATAGATTCATTTTTAAACCTGCATCTAAAGACGGTTCCTAGGAATCCAACATTTTTTATACTTCTAAATTGTTTAAACCTCATCTATATAAAATTGTTATCGATATCATAGATTAAATGGATAAAAACCCAATCTTTCTCTCTCAATGAGATCTCAGAATGGTTTTATTAAATATCGGTGATTGACACCCAAGTACATATACTTTAATGATATTTTATTAGACATGTATTAAAATATTAACTTTGACAGGTATTCATGTTTCAATGAACAATTTTATGTATGGGCTTTCTAACTCTTAAAAATAGTTATATTATCATCTCGATTATTAGTTTATCTCCAAACCATTACAATCTACTACCAGATAATCTTTCATTTGGTTGAGTAAGTTTTGTCATAGATGATGAAAAATTAAATGTAAAACTAAGTATTATTCAAGTTCTTTCAATATCAGAATTATAGTCTTAGTTACTAATGTTTCTAGTACAATGTTAGGTAAGCTCATATCTACCAAACACCAATCTTTTTTCTTACTTCCTAGAAAATATCTTTCATATACATTTCTACCCATTTTTTAAAGTGTTCACTTTTGTGAATGTTTCAATATTTCCCATTTATTACTTATTGTGATGTTGCAATGATAATTAGTGATTTAAGTGCTATTCCTTGTTCAGGGAGGATATAGAATGAGGCAGTCAGCAGGAAATAAGTCAGCAACCTGCAAAATAAGTGAATTTTTAAAAACAGAAAAGTATAGTTTCAAGTCCTTAGATTTAAAGATATTTTTGGCTTCGACTTCATTTATCATTTTTATTGGAAAGAGATACACTTATTTTTACTACTTTGGGAAGAAGAAGCCAAAAACAAAAATAATTTTAAGCAAAGAGAGATGCTAAACACTTAAAAAAAAACTAAATAAAACTAGAGACTTAAGCTGAGTATAGGAAAGAGCTGAGAAACTGTTCACAGTTAACTTGGGATAAAGTTCGAAGACCTGGAAGGCTGAATTTCAATTTCTATAATAAAATAGAAAACACTTATTTAAAAAAATAAATTTTTTTTAAAAGGAAAAGACAAACCACAAAAGTACATTGGAAACTGCGTATGCTCAGTGCCACTATGAAATTGCCTATAATTTTTTATTTTACATTTTGTGACAAAGTGAGTATCTGAGAGAAGGCAGTTAAGGTAGGATGGTGGAAAACTTTTTAAGTGAGACAGAGGAAGCTGCATGTGCCAACAGGAAAACATTATTCAAATGCTCAGTGAGCCTGGTGTGGTGTGCACCTACAGTCTCAGTGACTGGGGCGGCTGAGGTGGGAGGATCGCTTGAGTCCAGGAGTTTGAGGCTAATCTGGGCAACACAGTGAGACCCCATCTGTAAAAAAGAAAAGAAAAATGCTCAACGAAAAACAGTGCTGTAAAGAAGTCAATTAGAAGGTAGCAGTTTTCATATGAGTACATGGAAGAGTAACGGAAGGGAACAATGTTGCAGAAAGCCTGGCTCAGGGGGTGGATGGTCATGACGCTGTGTAAATCTGAGGGACAAAAAAATGTGAAGAACTTACCACTGAGCGTGTATACAAATAAATGACAGTAGAATTCCTTAATTCATTTACCTTTTTTTCTTTTGATACAAAAAGAGGGCATTGAGAAATGAGCCAATTTGAGGAAAAGGGTCTTAATTTTAATTTTGTTCAAGTTGAATTGAAGGTGAGAGCCAGGAATGATCACAAAGTGTCTAGTTAACTGTTGGAGAATGAGGTGATGACCCCATCCCGAGCATTTGAGTTGACATTTTCATGGAGAAAATGAAGGAGCACAGTGAAAATGCTTTCAGATCAGTCACCTTATTCCACCACCACCAGCTGACAACAGCATTGCTTTGATTCCATTATTTGAATTGCATAATCTTTTACTCATTGGCTCTCTTCTTAATTCAATTAATGTTTTTGAGTGCCTGCTGAGTATTTTGCATCGTGCGATGCATTGGAGATGTTAACAGTAAATAAACAAGTTCCTTCTGGGGTAGAGAGTCTAACCAGGAACATCAACTACTGAAAGACAGACCCTGTGGGATGAGTTCAGTGGCAAAGTGTATTCCTAACCAGGACTAGGGCTAGGGCAGGGCAGGAGGAAATTTTCAAGAGAAAACTGTGCTTATGCTAAGAGATAATTAGGAGAGAACTTGGGGAAGAGTGAAGAGTACATTCTGTTCGAAGGAAAAATCACGTGTGAAGGGATGGGAGTGGGATAGGAAAGAAATTATTCACTGCAGGATCTAAAAGAAAATCAGTCTTTCTGTAGAATCAAGGTGAGGGCATAACAAGGAAGAAGAGACTGGGAGTTTACAGAGTGGTGCAAAATAAAGGCAGGAGAGCTGAGTAGGAGCAGGCATGCAGAGTCTCATTAAGGAAGTAATACACTACCCAGAGGCAAGGAGGAGATGAAAGGACTTGCATTTATAGGAGATTATTCAGACCATTAAGTGGAAAGTGGATTCCAAGAGGCTAGTTGGGGGCCCAAAGCCTAATTAGAAAGCAATGGTAGAGTTCTGGGAAGGGAGCAGTGGTGGATTTTGCTGGGGTAAGGATAGCGATGATATGACGGAGTAGACTTGAGAGTTGTTTACAAGATGATAAGACTTGGTCAATTATGAATATTCAGTGATGTGCTGTTGTACTTTTTTCTTTCATTTTTCTAGCTTTGCACTGGAACAGAGTCTCCATAAGAGCAGGGACTTTATTTTATTCATTATTATATCCTAGCACCTATAACAGGTCAGTGTGTCAACAGAAAAGAAGCCAAACTCTGTAAAATAATTTAAAGAGATTTATTCTGAGCCAAATTTGAGGCCCATGAGCCGGAGCCACACCCAAGAAGCCTTGAGCAAGTGGACTCGCTGTGGTTGGGTTATAGTTTGGTTTTATACATTTCAAGGAGACAGGGGTTACAGGTAAAGTCATAAATCAGTATGTGGAAGGCATACATTGGTTTGGCACAAAAAGGTGGGCCATCCTGAAGCAGAGGCTTACAGTTTATAGGGGGTTTAAAGATTCTTTGACTTGTAATTGATTAAAGACATGAAGCTTTGTCTAAAGGCTTGGAATGTTTTAAGATAAGGAGCTCTGTTAATCAGAGACAAGCCACCAGACATATATTTCTTGTGTAAATTGAGGACCTGCAGGTTTCTCTTGAATACCCTTAGGCCTACTAATGGGTTTCAAAGGATGTCCCCAAGAAGGGAGGCGGGCATGATGAGGCATGTCTGACCTCCTTCCTTGAGTCAGGCAATTCAGTTTTAGGATATCCCCTTGGCCAAGAGGGGGTCCATTGGTGGGGGAGCCTTAAGATTTCATTTTAGTTCACAAGTGTTTGTATGTAGAAGGTGCTCAGAAAGTTATTATTGCATGAATGAAATCTAAAATGTGAATCAGGAGGTGTTTCTGACAGTGTTAGTTTCTTTTATTGGGTTGTAGACATAATCATGTTTTCAGTGTTTCTATGCAACAAACCTGTATCTTTTATTTTACCTGTATTTTTGTCTTAAACCCTACTGATGTAAATAATTTTATATAATAAACACAAGCCCTGGTAAAGTTTGTTTAAACTGTGGTTGTGATTAGAATCTGTTCAATCTGGAAATGTCAGGTTGGCAGTTGTCTGTTCTCAGTGCTTCGTGTGCTCTTGGCTGAAGAATGACCAGACATACAAAAAGCAAGGAGAGAGTGAAATGAAATCTATTGTGGAAGGGCAAGATAGGTTTACAGAGCAAGAGCAAGATAAGTTCTTCACACAAAATGGACGAATGAACGGGCCACGCCTGTTGTAACAAAAGGGCTCTGGTAATGGTCTGAGGTCTTGTTTTATAGTGTTTGGAATGGGCCCTCCACGTGGTTCACACATTACCACTGAACAGCTGAAGAACTCCCATTTCTTAGAAAAAATATGTTATGATGTCATTCAGGATATGGCTACCTCTGAGTTTTTCCTTATCCACATTTTCTAATTTCTCAATAGCCTTTTTACTCATAGACGGTCTTTAATAATTGCAGGTGATTTTAGTGTTTTATGATGAGGTGGTTCATATATTTACATAGCTCAATATAAAAGGAAAAGCAGGGATTTTTGTTGTTGTTGTTGCTATTTCAGCATTATTCTCATGTCAAGTGAATCACCTTTCTACTTTCTATGGAATGAAATTCATGGTGGTATTTTGATGTGAAAACATCATGGGTGGAAATAAAAGAAAATTTACTTCTTTTTTCAATGTGTTTGGAAAAATCACACCTCAATACCTGAAGTATCAAGACATTAACAGCCAAAAACAAAAAACAAATAAAATTTAGCCCTACCTTTGCGTTCCAACTTATTGGTAGCCCAGGAATCAAAGCACCTTGTAGAATTGACACCAGGGATTGTTTGCGATAATCTATCAGGGAGCTCTGCTTTTAAAACAAAGAAATAAAATGGATATATATGATTGCTTAAGAGGAATATTTGCTACTCTAAAACTCAGAAGATGAATATAATTACTAAAGAAAATACTCCCTACCACAATAAATATGAGGCTGAAATTCGAGCCACATGATAACCAAATCCATTAAATTAGCAGTGTGTTTTTAAAGAGAATCTTCTACGTGTTCTGGTGAACAAAATGTTAACTGAGACTCAGAATTGGGAATGATCACACAAAAACAGGCTGATGCTGTCTACCAAGCACCAACATCCACGTGAAGGTTAAGCAACATTGCCTTGTCTTTGAATGTGTTCTTCAGATGGACCTTTCATAGACCTAGTCTTACTGTGACGCTTTGTGTTGACCTCTTCTCAGCATAATGCTAGTTCATTACATGTCGGCGCATGCTTTCCCGAGTCAAGCAATAAACTCTGCCTTTTCTTCTCTCGTCTGTCTGGGTATTATTTGCCTCAGGGTTTTTTTCTCAGAATTTTAAGAAAAGTAAAATGATAGCGATCACATGCTTTGGTATTTAGAAGCAGGAATATTTCTGGTTGTAATTCAAGTGGTCACGAACTCTATGTGCCAATCAATGTGAGATGGAGATCAGAAAGGGTGGATGACATCTTCTGGAAACCACTTTGTTCAAGTCTGTCGTGTCTAACCTTTTCTGTACACAGAGAAAGCATTTCACCAAAGACAAATGTACCTTTTTCTCATGATTGTATTGTTTATTCATTCATCAACATTTTTTGAGGGCCTACAAAACTTCAGCTAGACATGAAAATGAATGAGATGATGTAATCACCGTTAATGAGCTCCCTGATTAGTTAGGAGGACAATTAAATAAACAGGCACATTCGGACTAGAATGGTGCTATTATGAAAGATAAATACACAGGCAGACAAAACATATTTGATCTATACCCTAAATGCCTTACGTTGAATTAGAAATCAAATAAATTCAACACCTCAAAATTTTTATAAGAACTAAAATAATGGCCAGATAAGACACAGTTCCAGTCTGAAGAGCCTGCTAAGGCAGGGAGAAGGAATGTCTGGGTACCCATGTATGGGCATTGGCTTGAAAAAAACAGCCCATGGCTCATCTCTGCTCTGGCAAGCCATCTCTTTTGCTAATGTAAGGAATGTTGCAATAAATCTGTTGGTTAATAAATATTTTCCGTATTCAGGATTGATCTTCAGGAGAGATATTGTTTTAATTTAATTGCACTTCAGGTTGAATATATTCCCAGTCACTATTTGGGTGCCTGTATTTCCTTTGCTCCAAATTATTGTTTCATGCCCTTTATCCATTAACTTTTAGAAACATAGAACATCTTTATAATTCATGGAAAATTATAGGCAATTTTTCACATTGTTAGAAATTTTCTCACTTTCTTTTTACAATTTTAGTTATCATTGCTAGGAACATTAAAGAAATAAAGTGTAGAAGGGCATAGATACAAAACACAGGAAAGTGAAATAGAAATCTCATTAGATTTCCAATGATTTCCTGGTTAAGAAATAACTTAGCTATGCAATGGCATTACTAACAAAATCCTACATTTACTTCCCACACACATACACATTGGTATTATACTACTATATGTAACATGGTATATTTCATGATATTAATGGCTATTTAGAAGATGATTATGATAACATTAATGATAGTTATAAATTATATAATAGGTTATAGTCTTAAATATAACTTGCAAGTGATTAACTGCCCAAGATCATCAATCCCAGCAAATTTATATATCCACTTAAAATATTTGTTCGAACTGAAAGAAGACTTGTTTTTTTCTAAATGTATCATGAGTACTCTTCAGTAGTTAGTCCTAAAACTGTATTATTTGTATTAAAGAATCTCTGATTCCCTCAATTGTTGAATTGAGTATAATGCTACAAAGAATGATTTAAAAAAAGACTGATTCCACTTGTTTAATTTTCTGTCATCAAATTCAATGTCAAGCATTATAGAACCAACAACTTTTTAAAAAAATAACAAGGGAATCAGGGAAATATGATCCAAGCGAGTCAATCAGACAAATCAGGAAATATGATCCTCCTTTTCAATGTTTTCCACTTAGTTGCACTGAGGGGCGCTCAGCTACTGAAGGGGCCCACGCAGGATCAGTTTAACCACAATTTTCTCCTTCCTCTCTCTGTCCTACCATCTCTGTCCCAAGTAATAGGCATCTTCTTAATGTAGGTAGTAATGTTGTCACGGTGAACGGAAAAGAAAACCAAACCTCCTTTCTCATTAGCAAGGGGAAAAGTGGAGCACAAAGCACAACGGACGCTCAAAGGCCATTGGTTCTCCACCTCGGCTGCATATTGAGATAATCCAGGGAGCTTTAAAGTCTACGGATGCCTGGACCCACCCCCATGACGTTCCAATTTACCCGGTTCTTGCTTAACAGGGTGCAGCCTGGGAACTGGGATTTCTAAGTTCCGTGGTGATTCTAAAGGCAGAGAAGGTTGTGAACAACTGGTCTGAAACTCTGCACCTCATTCACATGGGGACACAGTGTCACTGAAAATGTCTGAGAGCCCCAGGTGTAGCATGGCTTTGAGTGGAAGAGTGGGCGTATTTGCTTTTGAAGTAAATAGAGTTATAAAAAAATCTTATTTTATTAAGGAAAAACATGTAAAGTCAGGGCTTTCAGGTGAGATTTAACATGGCAAAGACATGGTATTTTTAAAATAAAAGTTACTCAATTCTCATGGTAAAAATACCAGGTAACTTTTTTTAAACCAATTCTTGATTGAAAATAAAATATCATTTTGTTGTTGTTGTTGAAGTTGTGGTCATAGTTGCTGTTGTTGACAGAACATGATCAGAGCCACTTCCCTCAGCTTCCAAATTTGTAAATGACAATCTATTCAACCTTGTTTGTAAATCATTGCAATATCAGTTTTCATCGTTGGTACCATATCATCATTGGTATCAAATAATAACACAATCATTGCCAGAATTCAGAAACTAAAATGACTGTGGAACATGGTAATAGATTGTTGCTATATGATCCACAAGCTTGGTACATCTGCCACAGTTAGGAGGTGGGAGACATCTTTGCGATTTGGTTCTGTAACCCTAATCCAATGTGAGAAGTCATATCATGTGTTTTTGTTGTTGTTGTGTTTGTCTGGTTGGTGGCTTTTCTTTGTTTTCAAAGTTAATGAGAAAAAAAGAAAGAACTATTTTGGATATTATGAATAATTACTATGAGATATTTTTTAATTTATAATTTAAGAAAATTTGGAACATATACAAAACAGTAAGAATAGAATTAATGAATTTCGATGCTCATATTGCCAACTTCAGCAGTATCAAATCCTGCCATTCTTATATTTCATCTGTCCTTCCACCCACTGCCCACACTCCTGCCCGATTTCTTATCGTTAAGGTAAATTACATATATAGAAATGCATACCTATTAGCAGTACAATTTTGACAAATGGCTAATTCCGGTGTAACTTTTCCTTTTCCCAACAGAGAGCATTTTTTCTTCTAAAGCGTTTCCCTCTTATTACTTCCCAGTCATTTCCCAACCTCCAGAGCCAACCACTGCCCTTATGTTTTTACCTTTGATTATTTTTCCTTTTCTAGAATTTTAGACATAAAGAAATATGCAATATATATTCTTTTTTGTGTCTGCTTCTTTTGCTCAATGTAAAATCTGTAGGATTCACTTACGTTGCTCCGTGTATCAGTATTTCATTCCCTTTCGTTGCTGTGTAGTATTCAGTGAGAACAAGTGGGCTAGTCTGGCAATTCCATGAAGTGATAAAGGACCCAAGCTCTTTTCTGCCAACCTCATTATGTTAGAGTTGTAATTTCACAGACACAAGCATCATCCTTTCATGACAACATCTAAAGCATGAGCAGAAGACAAGTTTAAAAGACTTTGATATTTTTAACTTAATATGAGTAAATAAAATTAGCACCTTGATAAATAAAAGAAGAATGTGGATACAATGATGCCATTTGTTTTAGAAATACCATTAACGTAGAGTCAACCAGCATTTTTAACTTCATTATTATACCAAAACAACTGATTCTCTGAAGTTCTTTCTTAATGATAAACTGATAAATACTACATTTTTTTTATTTATTATGTTGTTTTCTTTAATACAATTATCTAAAGACAGTGAGAAAAAAATTATGCTTCTTTTTGGTCCCTAAAGCAAAGTGCTTAGACACATTTTAGAGACATAATAAAGTGTCTCTAACTCAGCAATAAGGGCTAGTATAATTTACTGACTTAGGACCAGCTAATTGAGGAGTTGAGGCTATGACTTGAAGAAGTGGGCAGAGGTTGAATGGAAATGTTGGTTTTGTTCAAACAATTGTTGTTTTGAACACTATTAGTTGCATTCATTTTAACAGCTTATTATCACTGTGCATACTGAACAGCCTCATTTGATTCTTACCATTTTGTATTCAGAAAAGAACTCCAGTAAGACCTCCAGAGACTTTTGCATTTATTTTCCAGGAGTTAGCCTGTGTTCATAATTACCTGATGGTCTTTAGTGTGTTCACAGAATAATAACAACAGTGATAAATAATAGATAACATTTGCATAGGACTAAACAGGTGACAAAGCCCCGAACTCCCTCCAGCAATTCATGTTGTCATCGCTGCCACCTCGTTGACACTCTACCCCCTTGGCTTAGGAGCATCTTGTGGATTTACTTTCTCACCTAACTCTGTCATTTTTAATTGGGTTTTTCTCCTGCTCTTAAGTGTAATTATTATTCAAGTTTTCTGAGGACCAGTAGACTAGGAATGAGAGAATAAGAATTCTAGTCATGGGTCCACATTTTAAACACTTATGGTGGATGTAATTAAACCTTTAAAGCTGTTTCTTCAGTTATAAAATGAGCATTTTCCTGTTTATTTGTTAATTCTGCAGATTGCCACAATCAACTGAGATAGCAAGTGTCCAACACTCTGAACAGTTAAAGTTCTTTAAGGTACAATGCAAACTTAAGGCATAGTGCTATGGTCTCAGCAAATTCATCTATTTTCACAGCTCCATCTCGCATCTATTTGTTGATAACTTCCAAATCCAGAACTATATCTTTTAAAAATATATTGGCCAAAATAACAGTTTTTATTTCCAAAATTTATATCTCTATGTTTATTAGTACCTCACATTAATTGTCAAGGAACCAGTTGTGACAATAAATACAGGAAGGTGATCAGACGGAAACATAAGGTGCCTAACTGGAGAAGGGTGATGCTCCCTGAACGTGCAGCTGCAATATTAAGGATATTAATGTAATCAAATTGGATTTTTAAATTCATAGTTATCCACTTCTCTCTCCTAAAACATATGGAATAAATGATATGGTTAAAAGATGATATACTCAGAAGAAATTGTGAATGTCTCTAATTATTTATACATCTTGAATGAGAAACTGAACTCAGAGGAGTAGGTTGTATTTTATTTTTCAAAAGGACTCTGACAGTTAATAATAAAATAAGGAAATAATTTCAGACATAGTTACTTGTACAATGGTATTTAGACTATTCAACTATTTGACTATCTCCTAGACAAAATTCTCAGTCTGATAAAAGGTAATATCTGCTATATTTTTTAGTTGCCTTTTTCCAAATTAAATTGTTCAGGAGGAAGATATAACTTATTGAAGAGAACAGCTAATCCTTCATGAATTTTGTCCCTCAGAAAAGGATTAGTGTGGTAATGGATTATGTAATTGTGTAGCAGAAATCAGACCCTGCAAAAAGAAACTATATTGCTTTGGAGTTTGTAATAATGAAGACAGGGAATGGTATTGAGTCTGAGAGTGTTACGGCTTTTGGGAACTTGAGAAATCTGATTTAAACGGCTCAGATATTTTTGACTCTGTAGCAATAAGAACAAGTAGCTCAAACATAAAGCAAAGGGGAAACCAAAATAATTCCAGGTATAGCATAAATATCCTAATGTTTTAATTTGTTAACCTATAAAATTTTAGTTGAAGAGTATTATACCTATAGAAAAGTGCATAAAACATACATGTGTAAGTAGCTCAATGAGTTTTTTTCTCTTGGTTTTTAGTTATTTGGTCTAGTAATTTTTTTTTAAGTTTTGTGATAAGAATTTAATCTCCAAAAAATATAAAGAAATCCTACAACTCACCAACAAAATGACAAATAAAAATGGGCAAAAGAATGACTTAGACATTTCTCCAAAGAAGATACACAAATAGCCAATAACACATAAAAAAAAGTTCAATATCACCAATCATTAGGGATATAAAAAAAACGCACAATAAGGTACTACTTCATATTTATCAAGTTGGCTATCACAAAAACAAACAGCAACACTGCAAGACAGAATGGAAAATCATAAGTGTTGACAAGGATGTGGAGCATGTTCTGTAAGTTCAACTCAAGGTTCTAGATCAGAAGTTGGCAAACTACATCCTGAAGGCCACATCTTGCCTACAGCTTGTTTTTGTACAATCCTCAGGCTAAGAATGTCTCTACATGTTTAAAGTGTGTGTGTGTGTGTGTGTGTGTGTGTGTGTGTGTGTGTGTGTGAAATAGAAACCATATGTGGTCTGTAAAACTGAAAATATTAACTATTTGGTTTTTAATTTTGTTCTGGCAGGCATATTAGTTAGGAGAGGATCGCTTCAATCCAATGAAGTTTAAATTGTTTTAAACATAGGTTTTAGGTTTATTTTATTTTATTATTATTTTTTAACTTCGTCTATGCTTGGTTAGCCCTGAGGTATTCACTGGATCCCGTTTTCCTTTCAGGGTCTAAACTGAGTTTGTTCCCTCTGATTTCCAATGGAGCTCCCAACATTTCATTTTATCACCCTCCTGGATACCAATTACTGTTCATTTTATCCATTACTACACCATGGCTTATAATTCAGCAAATGCTTCGAGGCAAAAATGGAAAAGAAAAAAAGGGTTCAAACTAAAGATCTCACCTCTGGGCCTTGAATCTTCCCAAGATTTGGGGTCTTGTAATAAAATCCTCACATCCTTCGTAACCCTCGTCACAGGCTATTCTCTGTTGCTTGTAACAGAATACCTGAAACTGGGTAATCTATAAAGAAAAGGAAATTATTTCTTACAGTTATGGAGGCTGGTGAGGACCTTCTTGCTGGTGGGAACTCTGCAGTCTCTATGTGGCACAGGGCATCACATGGCGAGGGGCTGACTATCCTACTCACGTCTGTCTTCTTCTACTTATAAAGCCACCAGTCCTGCTCCTATGATAACCTGTTAATCCATTAACGCATTGACCTATTAATCCATGAAGAGATCAATACATTCATTTCGGCTGACCCAATCACCTCTTAAAGGACCCACCTGTCAGTACTACCACATTGAGGATTAAGTTTCAAGTCGAGTTTTGGAGTGGACGAACATTCAAATCATGGCCCCCTCTAACAATGTAGATATTAGTAGACTTCCCCCAGGTTTTCTAGTTGTTCTTGACTATGGAATTGATCTGTTACTGGCTAGTCTGCCACAGCTCTTAGGATATGAAGTACAAGAATTTTTCTTGTTGTTGTCATTTATTTGCTTATTTATTTTTCCTGTCCAAAATATGTGAGAATAACTGATGTCAAACATGGACGATTATAATAGTGGACAAAACATTTTAATTCAAAAATGAACTGCAGGACACAAATGCTATAAAATAACTTAAGGGAAATAACTATATTCTAATAACTAATTATATAGAAGTAGTACATAATAACATGAGTTCATAAAAGATAATTCCACATACCATTTTCACTTTCAGATAAGGAACAATTCTGGCAAGAAAATAGCTTCTTTTGAGTTTACATGTAAGTAATATCAGCGACAAATCTAGAACACAAAGTTTGGTTTTGTTTCTCTCCTGTAGGACTTTTTTTGTTGGCCCTATTTTGGAGGGTACTGCTTTATGTTACTGGTTATATTTCAATAATTTTAACATCTGCCTTACATTTCCTAATAGATTAAAAATCATCGATCTATAAAGCTATTGCTTTCACTTTTTCACTTTTTATTTTTTTTATTTTTTTATATTTTTTTTATGTATTTCTTCACTTCAGAGCACTCAATGATCCTCAGTTTTGTTCTATGACTTAGTGAATAAACAAAAATGACTCAATGCAGGGATAAATGTTGAACAGGCTATACCTGGAATAGAACAGCAAAATGAATAACCACAAAAGTAAGTTGAGGAATTAGGGCAAAAAACTCACCCTTGGCAATCTTAGTTATATTTTATAGAGATAATTTGTACATAAGGAGAAAAAAATTTACAATACAACATAGACAAGAAAGAAGAGGGATACAGGGAAACAAGCCAATATTGCAAGATGTGTTGGGTATTTTGAAAACTCTGAATTCTAACATCCCTTTTTATAATATTTTAACCTGATAGATTTAAAAATACATATGAAAGATTTGTTACATAATGTGAACATAATGCGTTTAAACATGCACCTGAATTTTGATTGCTTTAGATATTTAGTCTTCTAGCTTTGGGGATTTATTGAAATAAATTAACATTTGAACAGTTAATCTGTTCATCTTGTTAAGATCATATTTTAGCTAATACATTTTAAAATTGCCAGCAGAAGGTAAACCATCATGAGTATTAGACATTTCATCAAGCTATTTATTAAGTCAATTGCATTGTTTTTCACTGTCACTTAGATGCAATACTTTCATATTTCATTTCATGATGCATCTGTAAGGAAGTGACAATTGTTAAAATATTCAAATAGAATGACATTTTAGGTTACAGTTAAAATTTAAGATGAAGGTTATATTTTTTGTATTTTTCATCTCAACAAGGGTGGATACTTTGGAAATGGCAATAAATAAGTGTACTTGTAAACTATGCTCATTTCCTGTCATTTATAAATAATGCAAATATTAATGTGAATCATTCTAATTGTCCAAATGAGCTTAATTAAAGCAACAGTGTGAATGATAACTCACCTTGTTTAGTGAAACTACAAGCACGTCTGATTAAATTTTAGGCCTGAAGCTGCAAATTCAGGGAATATATTCATTTCATGCCTTTATCCTGGATTGGAGATTTTCTAGATCAATTTAAAACCCCCTCTCTCACTGAGTGCAAATGGGAGAATAGGACTGTAGCACGAAGAATTATATATCAGAACAGGAATTTTGAATATTGTATTTTTAATTATTTAGAGCCATAGCCTTCAATACTGTACCCTCAGGAATAGTCAAACCTTGCCAGGCAGTGATTAAGGATGGAGCCTACGGAATTTATGTCCAAATTTTGGGAACTCGTAACCCCATATTTGTCCCAATGGGACCTCCAGTTTCCTGCAGACTTATAGAGGAATTCCCAGTAGGTATATTATATGGACTAAGAAACAAAACCTTTTCACTGTTATGGGCAAAACTCCTCCTGACTCAGCTGCTGCCCGTGGGAAGTTCCCCTGAGGCCTTGAATACACCTGGGACTGTTCTGCACCCTCAGCATAAGAAATTGCAAGAAATTAGAGAAACAAAAAAAATTATAGCCTTTCCTTCCCTCACAGGGAACTTAACAGGAATGCAATCAAGTTATGGCTCCCATTCTGGAACTAGAATTTCCCTCCAATAATTGAAGCATTTTAAAATTAGGCTAAGATAATTTGGCCTGACTTTTATCTGAGTCCTTGATAGCAGTGGCTTTAGTCTTCCCGCAACTTCCCCACGCCTCCCACATACATCCTAACACACACACACACACACACACACACACACACACACACGTACAGATATCAGTCTGCCTAAACTCCTGTAGCATATGCATAATGAAACAGCATTTTAGTGCAGTGTTCGCATTAGTTTGTCTGATCTTTGTGCTCTGCCTAAACTTTTTGGGCTCAGGCTAAGACTTCCATTCTGTAATTATTTAGATGTTGAATCTCTTGACTCTCAAATGCAAGGAGATAACCTACTCATTACCGTTTAAGTAATATTAGATCAAAGTATCTAATTTGAGAACAAATTTAATTTACCAGGTTTGGGTAAAATATGTTGTTTTTAAAATGTAAATTCCCACATTTCCAATTCTTAAAAGTAGTCCTTTTCTAAATACCTCTCTCCAATAGCAGGAACCAGGTGCTTTGGAGAAATGACTGGCACTAGGGCTGGGGTAAAGAAAATGCAAGAGGAGCCTGAAACTTCTCGTGACTCCAGAAGACAAGGAAGTATTCAAACAGGATAGGGACTTTCCAAAGAACAGGAGAGGAAATTGGGAGAAACTCCCAAAGGCCAAAGGTAGGACAATTGAATAATTAAATAATGACAGAATTGGACTGTAATTCATGGGAAAAAAAATCCATGGCAACATTGTGACACAAATAAATAATTGAACAAATAAATAAATAAGGAGGAACAGTTCTTTCTTACAAAATTTTTCCAATTAGTAGAAAAATTGAGTGAAATATAAAATTGCTCTCCGTCAATGCCACTTAATAATTGTGGCAGGGAAGATCCACTTATGGATTCTAAAATCCATTGGTGAAAGTTTCAGGAAAAATAGGATATTAACACCAGCTCAAAGTATCTTCCTCTAGACAGTGAAAAAAAGTAGTAACTTTACTGTGGAGAAACCCAGCACATGCGACCTTAACCACACGCTCAAGGTTAACGTCACCAGCGATGAGACATTTTCACACCGTGTGTCCCTGATCGGATACCCTGAAAAGGACGTCACATCGCTGCTGTGGGAGCCCCTCCAAATGCCAATCTAAGAGTGAAAAAATATCAGGCAAACCCAAATGAGGGCTGTTCTACAAAGTAAGTGATTGAAAGTGTCAAGATCATGAAAGATACGGAAAGAGTGAAAACTGCCCCAGATTAGAAGTGGACTAAGACACACTTAATAACAAAATACAATGCGGGGTCCTGTGTTGGATCCCAGAGCAGAAATAGGACATTGGGGGAAAAACTAGTAAAATTTGAATAAACTCTGTTATTTAAATAAGACTATCACACCAATGTTAATTACCTGGTTTTGAGGATTGTGCTGTAGATATGTAAGTTTGTTACCATCAGAGAAAGCTAGGCAAACTGTATATGGAAAATCTATGGACTATATTTGTACATTTCTGTAAGTCTAAAATTACTTCGAAAGAAAAAGTAAAAAATAATTTTGTGTGTGTGTGTGTGTGTGTGTGTTTCTCGGCTCATTACACTGAAAACTTGTATATTAAATCTGCCCAAACTTCAGTACAAAAAATGCAAAAATGATTTTGGCTATAGTTTGGGACATATTTGAGTGGACAACAGATGGCTTCTATAATACATGTTTTCTTTAATTGTTCAAGAGTTTCTTACAGAATTAAATAACAACATTTGACCCGTGTGAATCCATGAAGACATTTATAAATGCGTCCTGTTTCTTATTTCCCTCATAAGGTATGCACAGTTAACGTCCATGTGGCTATAATCTATTCAGCAATAATTCGTTAAGTCTACTCCACGTAACCATCTGTTAACTAACTTCAAAAGTCATTACTAAAATATAAAAATAAGCCCTCCTATTAAAGTAGGAAATTATGCAGTCAGTGGGTTTAGCTCCTGTTGAATTATATCTGACAAGCTGGACCTGCTTTCAGATTTCTGATCTGTCACTCTTACGGTCATCATCTTTCTCCAGAACTTCTGAGATCCTTTGATTTTTTTTTCTTCATGTGAATCACATTTTCTGAAATCTAGTCTTTTGGGAATTATTGGCTGCCTTCTTGGATAAAATAAAAGATAAATCTCCCCCTCCTTTTAATATCCTGAGGTCAGATATCCTCCCCTTTAAGTTTTAGAAATGAAAGTAACCTCAGCGATATACCTCATTTTAGAGAGAAAAAATTGAGACTTAGATATATGAAATTTATAAGATCTCAATGATTTCACTAGCAAATTGAGAAAATACTGTTTGTTTTCATTATTAAATTAGTCATCAAAACATTCAGCAAACATTCACTTTATGCTTACTGAATCCTCAGCACTGGAGGTGAAAACGATGAAAAAGACGTGATCCTTTTCCCCACGGGGCCTACCTTTCAGTGAAAGAATGAGACAATCAAATTATAATGGAGCCCAGAAGAATGTCACAATAAAATCGTGGAGGAGAAGTCCTTTTGCAGAGACAGAGTCTCAGGGATGCTCAACATAAATATCATTTGTATTTTCCATCACGACTCTATTAAGCAATGAAAAGAAATAATGCTCTGATCTATGTGGGTCTAACTGATGACTAACGGTGCTGCATTAATTTTCTACCATTTTTCCGTATGCTTTTTTGCCTGAGTGTAACTTGAGGTGACAACTTTCCCCCAATCATTGTGTGGTTGGTTCTGCCTTGACGTGCACCCTCACCCTGTCTTGGAATCTAACGTGCAAACACCTTCCATCACATCACCTGGTTGTTACCAGCTCTTGCCACTCTCTGAAAATATATTTTTATTCTCTCTTACCTGATAATTTTTTCTCTCCCCCCCACAAAGACCTTCACATTTGTACATTGCTACCAGCAAGATTTCCTGACAAATCATTCCTTAATAAATATTTGTTAAAAGAATCTAGCTATTTTGCTTGTGCATTTAAAGTGAAACATTTTATCTTAAAATTTTCATGATGTTGCTGAAATCAACAATTTGAAATAAGAGCTTGGATGAAATTATTTTTGTCTAGGCCAGTGCTTGTTTCCAAGCAAGCTAACAACTAACACTGCCTTCATCTTTGCTCTCTCTCCCATCCCAATGATCCTTCATGTAGCATATTATACTTTCATAGATTTTTGGTTTTACTGATGAATATTCACTAGATAGCCTTCAAAAAGTTAGCTACACAAAAATAAGCTATGAACAAATTTAACCATACCTATTTTTAATACCACTAGGTTAGCGTATCTTCTAGTTAAGTTATTCTTATGTTATACTCAAAATTAAAAAATAAACACTATCATGGATTAAATCTGAAATGCAATTGGATGCATTACAAGCACTCTTTGGCAGTGTTTTTTCCTGGCAGAGAAAATACAGTTTGGAGGACTGCTATTAGTTTGATGATATTGTGCATTTTTCTGTTTTTTTCATTAATTCTGTCTTATTAAATTAGATGGAGAAATGTATGTGAAATTGGAAATAGAGCCAAATTGGCACTGGTTTGCTTAAAAAAATTAAAAAAAAAATGTCTTGAATGTTCCTTGTATCTTGCTTAACAATTTTCAGAATGTTTTTTGGCAACCATTTTTATTCAGTTCTTTAAGTTCTTGCATTTTAAAGGAACTCAGTCGAAGTTTGTTTCAGAATTTACACTGACAGTTCGCAACACCAACTTACAAAATAGCTGAGATAACCAGTAGTTTCTGTGAGTACTTTTGAGAAACTTTTAAAGCCATGTTTCTTTAAATAATCAGATTTTGACAGAGAAGGCTGAATTTCATACCCATAGGATTTAGTTTAAAAATAAAATAACATTTGATTTTTTTCAAAAAGACAATAGTTTAGTTCAAAACCAAAGTAAGTCTGTGCTCAAATTTCGAAGCCAAGCATTTATTTCTGTCTCCTCTGTTCCCTCCTCCAAGTCTTCTTGTTTTAATGATTTGGCAGAGGCCTTGAGCTTCGAAGAGCTTGGGAACCCTGGGAGAGCTGGGCGGGAGTCCAGCATCTCTCACTGGGGGTCAGGAAGGGGGTGGGTGGTATGTTAAGGGGAGCTCTGAGCAAGGGGAGGGACCCGAGGGACATCCCCAGGGGTGGGGTAATCTGAGAAGATGTCACTAAAGGAAATGCAGGGTGGGGGGGTGTGGCAACAACCAAGGCTCCCACACATCAGAAGCTCAGCAAAAATTTCTCCCTGAAAATTTCAGTAAATGCACAGTAAAATTTTACTGAACATTGTGCATTTTCTCATTTTAGTCCTCAAGATAACTGCAGGAGTTAGATATTTTACTCAGAACCTTAAGTTAAGAAAGTTAGATCTTCTGAGAAGCAGTATAAAAAAATAGTTGGTAGCTTGGCCATCACAGATACGGTTTGAGATTTGAATTCTCAGCTCACTCATTTACCAGCTTTCTGATCTTAGCCAAGTTTCTGGAGCTTTCTTTGGCTGAGTTTCTATCAACAGTGATCGCGTAACATAATAATGGAGCTGAAAAATCCCTATGGGCTAGTGATATCATGTCCATCACTATGTCATCGTGGCAAAATGCATGCCTCACATGTTTGTGGTGATGCTGATGTAAACAAATCTACTGTGCTCCAGTCGTGTAAAAGTCCAGCACATGATTATGTACAGTACTTAATACTTGATAATGACAGTAAGTTACTAGGTTACTGGTTTATGTATTTACTATGCTATGCTTTTTATTTTGTTGCTATTTTAGAATGTGCTCCTTCTACTTATTAAAAAAAAAAGTTAACTGTAAAACCACCTGAGGCAGGTCCTTCAGAAGGTATCCAGAAGGCATTATTATCAGAGAAGATAATAGCTTCGTGTGTGCTATTGTCCCTGAATACCTTCCACTGGGACAACACGTGGAGGTGGAAGACAGTGATATTGATGAACCTGACCCTGTGAAGGCCTAGGCTAATGTGTTAACAAAAAATTTTTAGCAAAAATTTTTAAAAAGTAGAAAAAAATTAAGTAGGAAAAAAGCTTATAGAATAAGCCTATAAAGGAAGAAAATATTTTTGTACAGCTGTGCAATGCGCTTAGATTTTAAGCTAAGTGTTATTACAAAAGAGTCAAAGAGTTAAAAATATCAAAAATGTTTATAAAAGAAAAATGTTACAGTAAGCTAAGGTTAATTTGTTATTGAAGAAATAAAAATAATTTTTTATACATGCAGTGTAGCCTAAGAGTGCAGTGTTTATAAAGTCTATGGTAGTGTACAGTAATGTCCTAGGTCTTTCCATTCACTCACCACTCACTCACTGACTCACCCAGAGCAACTGTCAATCCTACAAGCTCCATTTATTGTATGGTGTATCATTTTTTATCTTTTTATATCATAACTTTATGGTAACTGTTCTATGTTTAGATATGTTTAGATACACAAATACTTACCATTGTGTTGCCGTTGCCTGCAGTATTCAGCACAGTAGCATGCCGGAAGGTTTTGTAGCCTTGGAACAATAGACTATATACCATATAGCATGTAGGTTCATGTAGCTACACTGATGCTCGCACGTGACAAAATCACCTAACAAAGCATTTCTCAGAATGTATCACCATCATTAAGTGACACATGATCATGCTTCAAGAGGAGCAGAATAGCTATGGTGCGATATTCTGTGTAATTTATAAATTTCAGTGTTTTTAATTATTGAGTTATGTAAGAAGTTAAAATATTTTGACTCTGTTCTATTTGAAAATTTAATTTGGAATATGTACTGTTAAGGTAATACTATCTGTTAATAAAATATTTGGTTGAAGTAAACAAAACATTTCATTTAAAAATATTTTTCTTACTTTTCATTAAAAATAGTTTTTAGATACCTCAATAGATAAATAATTTTAAATCTTTAGTTTTGGAGGAGATAGCGTCAAGTTATCCTTTATCAATATAAACCACATCAGGGAAGAGTTTTATTTACAAAAGGTTGAATATCACTTTACCAAAATGCTTCGGACCAGAAGTGCTTTGAATTTCAGGATGTTTTTCAGATTTTGGAATATTTCCACCTACATAATGAGATGTCCCAGGGATGGGGCCAAAGTCTAAACATGAAATTCATTTATGTTTTATATACACCCTGTACAGCGTGAAGGTAATTCTATTTTTCCCTTGGGGACACTGAATAGATTGTGTGTTGTGCACCTATGTTTTGACCAATCTGTCACATGAGATTGGGTGTGGAGTTTTCCACTTGTAGTGTCATGGTGTCATGTCAATACTCAAAAAGTGTTGGAGTTTGGAGCACTTCAGATTTCAGACTTCTGGATAAGGGTGTTCAACCTGTAATACTTAGCACTTAAATACAGGAACCAGAAAACACAAAGTCAGAGCATAATTTGTCATTTATTGTTCATATCAATATAGCTAATGGGAAAAGAATTGGCTTCCAGAATAAAGAAATACATTTGGGAAGAGGATTTTACATATTAGATTGTATATTCGAACTGGTTATTAAGCATAATCAAACTACAAAATATGACAAACTAGATAATCTGCCTAAGGAGAGAAAAATGATAGAGGTACAATGTGCTTAATTAAGAGCAAGCGGTAGCCAACTAAGAGTAATCAAAAGCCTTTGTTTTCTGAAATTTTCCTCACAGTCTCAAGTAGGGACTTCAGGGTACTCTAAACCTTCGATTAATAACTGTTTTCCAAATCTGTCAGTCAAGGGGGGAACTATTTTTTCTTTTATTCAATGACACGCAAATTTGACGATAAACTCAGAAATCTACCCCAGCCTATTAAAAAACTATAGATAGTATGTACATAAATTTATATAATCAGCACATAGTGGCATGCCTCAATATCAATTTGCTTACTTAAATTGCAGTAAGTTCATTTCAAAATAAAACACCGATACAAGAAATAAATCTTTTTTTTTCTTTTATTCTTATTTGTAAGGAAGGAGGGAATTACATTGGTTGCTAAAATCACTAAATTTCATGATATGAAGTCACCTAACTCATTGAATGTAATTTGTAACAAAATGTATTTCAGTTTTCTTGCTGGTTTGAGGGGAGTGGGAGTCTTGAGGTGGGAATTATTAGAGGGATAGCTAGCAAATTCAGAAGCTTAACAAAGGGATTATGCCAATAAAGTCTTCTAAGTCCAAGAACCCACTGAATATAATATAATTTGCCATTATCCTACCAGAACACAAAAGTGCCAACATCCCGTTGCCTGCCACCCTTGTTCTCCTGAACATTCCTTGACAGACTCAACCCTTTCTCACATTGGAAAAGGCTCATTACTCTGATTGCTGGTCCTAGGAAATGGCTTGCCATTTGAATTCCTTTATTCTTCAATATCTATTCATTTATACTTTGTGACTCATAGGAATGACCATATTTCTTTAATGTTCTTTTAGTCATTGAAACATCTATATTCTAAGCTATTCTGGTGGAGTGTTGGTGATGAATTCATCCAGGAAATAGCTTGTTTTATCCCCAAATGGCTCTCAGCTGGATGACTGCAGATGGAAACTGATGGATTTGCATGTGTACACTCAGATGCCTGCTCCCTGAAAGGATCAGCAAATTTGAATCTGATTATCCTCTAGCTTGTTGGTCTCTAAACCATCATAACAATTTCAGGCACCTCCCAATATATGTACTGTATGTATGTGTGTGTATACATATATAATGTATATCATAACACACATGTATTATAGACGTATACCATAGTATACGTCTATAATATATTACTTGCATTGTAAAACCAAATAATTAAAAAACAGAACATTTAAGAGAAGTCATTTATTAATTCTTTCAATGAGCACCTATTTAGTACCAAGTACTATTATAAGTCATGAGGATTGAGCAGTGAACAAGAAAAACTATTAATATGATATCACACAGAGCATATATTTAATATATCATTAATATATTAATATTAATATATTATTTTAGTAGGCAGATAAACAATAAATATGTAAATATATAACATAGTGCCAGTGATAAGCATTATGAGGAAAAGGAAGCGTATGTGTTCATACCATGGGAACTGAAGGAGTATTACTTCAGATAGGGTTTCAGGAATACTTAAGCAAAGACCTCTATAAGGACAAAGGATGAAGAAAAGTATTTAAAGCAAAAGGAATAAAAAGTGTGATTTCCTGTGACAATGGCAGATGGGATAAAGATGAAATAAACAGAATTTATTTATTAACAGTTAATTGAACACTGTTTATGAAAATGAGTGACTATGTTTCATGAAGGTTTTTTAATACTTCTGAATCTTTTTGATCTGTCTGCTTGTCTTACATGATGGGCTTGCCGTCAATTTACCCTCAAAATCTAGCTAATACACATCAAAAAAATAATTCACCATGACCAGGTGGCCTTTATTCCAGGGATGCAAGGCTGGTTTAACATA
>NW_012136636.1:4057755-4071200 GCF_000956105.1 Propithecus coquereli | reverse complement strand
GTATAAATTAGTCATTAAAGTTTTATATTTAGTATAATTATTATCAATATTAATAGAGAAGGTCCTACATGGCAAAGATGAACTCTTTTGAAGTATCTGTATATCGCAATGAAGTCACAGAGTCAGAAACATACAGAGCTTAAATTTATTAACAATAAGTTTGTAAAATGTAAATAAATGTTGGAAGACCATTTAGGCTAGGGTACAAATTTTGTATTAGGTAATCAGAATTTCATGTAGTCTAACAAACTTGTTTTCAGAAATGCTTTGCAAATTCTGGAAGAAATTTGAATCACTTACTACCTATTTGACCTATTCAGAGTATTCATGAGGCCCTAAGAAAATAAAAACAACCCAAGCTCCTAAGAGAGTAATTGAGAAGCACGGTAGCACACTGGCTTGTGTGATGTATGATTTGTGTATGTCACTGCCGAATGGGAAACAGCTGTTAAGTAAAGTATTTGTAAAGCGCACTCATACATAGAGAGGCCAGACTGATGACTATGCAGTGTTGTACGTGGCGTAATGTTCGACTGGCAGTCACAGTGTCTAGATATGTTTGTACCAGGTCAGTTTCCCCGACTGTTTGTGCTGATGGGTGCTAGGGGAGATGGTGGGAAGACTATGGCTACCGTATGTCTTCAGTCACTAACAGTGCTTTTCAATTCTACAGCAACAAGATTATTGCACACCATCAGCGGAATGTAGTTCATGAGCGTAGGTTGATTTTTAAAATAATTTATTCAGGCGAAACTCACATAACATAAAATTAACCATTTTAAAGTGAACAGTTACTTCAGTGGCATTGAAACATTCATAATGCTGCGTAACCACAACCTATGCTCCAAAACATTTTCGTCTCTCCAAGGTAATACCCCTTTCATATTAATTCAATTTTCTGTATTCATTCTTCTCCTAGCTTCTAGTAACCACCAATGTGTGTTCTATCTCTATGGATTTATCTCTTCCAGATATTTTATACAAATGGAATCATTCAATATGTGATCTTTTGTGTCTGTCTTCTTTTATTTAGAATAATGTTTTTAAGGTTCATTCATGTGCATCTAAGTTTCTTCCATGCATCAATACTTCATTCTTTTTTATGGCTGAATAATATCCTATTATATGTATATATCACAATTTTCTTATCCACTCATCCATTCATGGGCACATGTGTGTATGCTTATTTGTCTGAGTACCTGTTTTTGATTCTTTGAGGTATATACATGAGTGCAATTACAGGGTCCTATGGTAATTCTTTGTTGAATTTTTCAGGAACTGTCCAATTCTGATTTTGTTTGTATGTTGTTTTCCTGGTTCCCTTTAGTTCTCTGTCCATGGTTTCCTTTAGCTCTTTGAGCATATTCAACTCAGAGTTGTCTAGTAAGCCCCCTGCTTCCTTGGAGATGGCTTCTGTTGATTTCTTTCCCTTTGAATGGCTTCTACTTTCCTACTTATTTGTACAATTTGTTCTTTTATTGTGTTGAAAACTGGACATTTGAATATTAAATATGGTAACTGGAAATTATATTATCTCCCTTCTCAAGATTTTGCTGTTCTTGATTGTTGAAGGCTACAGTCATCCATTTGTTTAGTGACTTTCCAAACTATTTTTGAAAAGGCTATATTTTTTTGTGGTATGTAGTCACTAAAGTCTCTGTTCATTTAGCTTGTGTTCAGCTAGTGTTTTGACAGACTTATTTGAAAACCAAGAGCAAAAATTAAAAGAGAAAAGAAAAGTAAAGAAAAAGAAATAAATCCCTTTCCCCATCTTTGCACATTGGCTCTGTGTTGGGACATTCCTTTAACTCTCAGCCAGACCGTTTACAACTCAGCCTTGGCATTCACTTCCTGCTTGTATTGAGCTTAGAGATCAGCCAGAAGTGAAAATGTAGGAACTTCTCAGGTCTTTTTGAAGCATGTGCCCTTCCCTGGGCATGTGTGTAACTTTCTAAACCCCCCTGTCTCCATGGGTGCTTTTGAATGTCTGAATTCCCGAGGAAACACTCTTCCCACTCTTCTCTCAGTCTTTAGGCTGCATATGTGTGTCAACCATAACCCTTTGCCCAAGGTACCTGTATGTGTTTCATTTTCCCTACGATATTTCTGAGCAATGCTCATTATTTTTCCATCTTGAGAGATTTCTGTGTCAGGAAAAACAAAGATGAGTATCTTCTATCAGTCCTTTAGGCAGCTCTCAGACAGCTTAGAACATAATAATTCGTGAATGAGGTCTGCTCTGCTCCATCCAGAACCAGGCACCAGATTCCCAAACTGGGAACATGGGCTGCCTTCTTCAAAACTGATGTCAAGTCGGGAAGGGATGAGGCAAGATCAAGTGAAAATGCCACAAACCTTTTCTACCTTTTTATGTTGCCTTTTTTTTTACTCAGCATTCACTTAGTTGATGTAAACCTTTGACTGTTTTCTGGAAGTATGACAAAGTTGTAGTGGCAGTTTCTGCTAGTTTCTAATGTTTCTGAGGAGACATAGGAATCTGGATCTGCCTACTCTACCATTTTCCCAATGTCACTTGTGTATATATCTACTGACACATATTGAAGTGATTTTGTTTATACATAAGTATTTCATGAGTGATTTTAAACCCTCTCCTTATTCCCAAAGAATACAGTCTAATTCCATCTGATAGTCAACTCCACCAGGCAGACAGTTTACTTTTGAGGCATGATCATAATCTCAAGTGTAGCAAATCTGATTTGAATAACCTTCTTCCAACACCAGGTGACTCCTAATCAACTCCTTAGAGTTCCCCTCACTCCCTCTGTGTTGACAATCTCAGTTGAAAATTGGAAGCTTGATTCCAATTAATACATTTTCCTACAATATATATTATGATAAATACTAGCTTTCAAATTGTTTCCCCTTTTCTTTTAAGGGAGAATAATCTACCAATTGTTGCATAACATCTTACCCCCAAAACATAGTGGCATAAACAACAAGTGTTTGTTATCTCATACAATTTCTGTAAGAGGATTTGGGGAGCAGATTAGCAGGATGGTATAAGCTTGGGGTCTCTTAGGAGGTTCAGTCACCTTGAAGACTTAGCTGGAGCAAAAGGATGCCCTTCCAAGGTGGATCACTGTCATGACTGCAAGTTAGCACTGGCTGGTGGCAGGAGGTCTCAGTGCTTTGTGTCCTGTGCCTCCCGGTAACTTGGCTTGAGCATCCTCACAACATGGCAGCCGGCTTCCCTCAGAGTGAGTGATCCAAAAGAGAGCAAAATAATCTGACCTAAGAAGTCACACTCTGTAATTACTGCAATAATTGGTTAAGTATGTTAACCCTACTAGTGTGAGAAGGAACTACATAAGAATATGAATGAGGCTAGATTTACTAAGGGCCATTTTGGGATCTGATCACCACACCAACTAACCTTATTAGTCAACAGGTTCACCAGTTCTACGTCTCCCATTTGTCCCCTCCTACAGGGTCCGTTATCTCTGTTATAACCTTCATGCAGGCCTTGTTAAGTGAAATTATGTATTTTACTTAAAGCACTTTGCTATCCTGATAACATTGATAGCAAGCACTCACTAGTTGCTATTATTACGCAATTCTCTGATTCCTCCCTTCCATTCTCATCGAGGTGCACTAGCTCAGTAGTCAACACAGTCACTGCAGAGTGAAAAGCCTTCTCGGTCAGGTGTGAGGGAGTCAGGACAATGGACTCACTGCCTTCATAAACTCAGGCCAGGAGAGATACCTCATCACATCTCAAGTGTCTAATTGCTATCACTTTCAGCTGTCCTTGTGCCTCTGTGTTCCTATTTCTTTCTGCATTTTGAGGCCTATAGCAGGAAGAGACACACTCTGAAATGTCTTTTTGTCTTTTCTCATTTTTATTCCTTTGCTTGAAATATTTTCCCCTCATGCTCAAATTATACCACTTGTTAAAAGATCAGCTCAAGTTCCACATTTTCTGTGATGCCTTTCCTGTTCCTTCCTGCTGCGCAAAGTACCTCATTATTTCAAGAATTCCCATGGCATTTCATCTGTCAACCATGTACCAGGGTTATTTGTGTATATTTCTTATGTTACCTATTATATTGCGAGTCCCTTAAGAGCAGGATTTTTGTCTAATTCATCATTATATTCCCCCAAAGCATAGCAGGAACTTGCATGCAGCAGGCACTCAATAGATACTTTCGGAATAAATTTAAAAATTCACCAGTGAATATTTGTAGGCATACAGCCCCTGCATAGATACAGATCTTTACATTTACATGTGGTCTGGGCATATGAAAAGATGAACATGCGTTCAATCAATAAATGTTTGCATTTATCATTCAATCAGTCAGCAACTACATAGCAGTTAAACGTGCAGCACTTCTGAGTGTTTAATAAAACCCCAATTATCACACTATTGGTGCAAAGATAAAAAACATATATAAAGTTTAACAACCCTCATGCAGTTCAGTGTTATATAAGTAGGTGAGATGTATCATTTACGTGAGGAACTAATAACATAATTAAAGTTTTTTTTTAAGAGAGATAAAACTGCAATCCTTGAAATTCCAGAGTAGTGAGAGATCATTTTCATGGCAACAGAAGCATTTGAACCGGACCTTATGTGGTAAAGAGGGAAGTTCTACAGTTGGAGACAGACAGTGGGAGAATTCCAAGGTTCAGAGGCTTAAGTAAGTACAGTATTGATCGTGTAACTGTACAGTCCATCTGGAGAATAGAGATTTTATAGAGGAATAAACTAGCTTAAGTACTGTAGAAGCATCAGAATAAGGATTGAGAAAATGTGATTCTATTGGAGAACTTGCAAAGGCTGATTTCTATTAAACTGTGGGAGTAGATTCCAAATCCTTATTGAGCAGGTGAAGGGGATATGAAGGTAGCAAGGGGAGTCTGTGGGGGCTGATAGAAAAGAGGAAAGAGAGAGAGAACTGCATGTTTCAAAGAATCAAGATTGAGAGCAGGGTGTGTTTAGGACAAGGGAGCATTTTGTAGGCTGAAGCAGAGTGCCTAGAGATGGGGAGATTGAAGACAAAGAGATAAGGAGATATCGATGGTGCAAGCCTGGGAAAAGGAGGATCCAGAACATCTCTGGAGGATTTTCCATTAGAAAGGGCTGAGAAATGGGGGAAGTAGAGAGTAGGTGAATGTTTTGAGAAAAAGAAGAAGACAGTTGACAAAGCTCAAATCAAGCTTGATCTCAGTTCAGTTGGAGGCTGATGTAGAAATTGGCAGTTTGAGGGAGTGTAGATGATTTGTAGGAAAAATATATCGTCAATAAACAAATAGGTAGGTGAACAGTTGAGGATAGAGGATGTTTGTTTGCCTTGAATCCAATCAGCATGACTTCTGATTTTCTCTAGTATTCACTGCAATGTAGAAAGGAGAATTTTTTGGAGTGGGGGAAATTTAGCAGAATATTTAAAGCTGGTAACAAATTGCAATGTATTGTGAAAACCATTATTTAAAATATTGAAAAAGCTAATGGTCTTCCTCTAGCATGTTTTTTAAGCTCTTATGCTTCACAGGCAGTCGTTTTACAAATTTGTAGCTTAATAGGATCAGGCAAAAGTGCTATGATTATCAGGTTTTTAAAAAACCAACAACTCATGTCTCTTAATTAGCTGGTAAGCGGTTTCATTTTATACAAAAAAGCTACTTTATTGGATATCTAAAATTAGCTAATATATTCAGAAAATATGGCATTCTTTTTTGTTCTAGTCTCTTAGATTATGAAAAATATGATAGACTCACTCATTTACTCATTCTTTTGTTCATTCATTCATTCAGCACATGGGTGATGCTACTGAGTGTCAAGGAACATGACAGAGTCAGAGAGAAAAAGGGGGAAAAACAAAACCCCATATAATCCTTAATTCCAGGGAGCTTGCACTCTGATATTATCTGCTTTATATATATGTTGCATGAACAAATATCAAATAACATGGACTTCCTAAAACTGATTCCCATTTTTAAAAAAAAAAAATCTGGTTTATTAGATGATAAAGCGAAGAACATTAGACCAGATATTTGGGAAAGGCACAAGTCAACATTCAGTCAAGACCTATTTTGAGTATGCGTGGAGCTAGAAAACTTATAAAACAATCTAGTCAGTGACTGACTCTTCCTTCTACAAAATACTCTTAAAACCCTAAATATGCCTGATTGGTGACTTGATCATCAACGTGATGTATGATTAACAGGATAACCGATG
Source organism: Propithecus coquereli (assembly GCF_000956105.1). Taxonomy (NCBI): domain Eukaryota; kingdom Metazoa; phylum Chordata; class Mammalia; order Primates; family Indriidae; genus Propithecus; species Propithecus coquereli. The sequence continues at coordinate 4,065,001 of NW_012136636.1, read as the reverse complement.
CTTTATGACACATGTTTAAACATCCTCTGAAAACTATTGTTCTTATTCATAATCATGGTATAAGATGGAAACACATGCTTGCTTTCGATTAGTTTCTTTCCCTCAATTATTAAATCAGCAAGGTCAAGGCATAGAGTAAAAGTAACAAATGGTACAAACAACATCTGCCTAAAAGGATCTGTGGGAGGATGTAGGAAACACCCAACGCCTGTCACCTCCAGTCCACCTGTTAAGCTCTGAACAGCTGGCTTATTATTTAAGCTCATGTTAGTTGGATGCCGAAAACTCTCACTGATGCTTTGTGAAATAACAAATGAGTAATAAAAAAGCTAGAAGCTGGTTGATGGTGGGTGAGTGGGGACTGAATAGAAGTTAGGGATGTGGAGAAGGAGAGAACCTGAAGTAGGATATGTAGTTACATCGCTTAGGCACTGGCTTAGAAGCCAATTTCATTAGTGGGATGAGTGACTTCAAGTAGCCATTTCCCGATGCAATGATAATGAGAACCTGACAGCCCAGATCCAAATTTAGATACCAATAATAGCGCTTTGTGTCCTTTAGAGATCCTAAAACAGCTACATCTTGACTGGGTAAGGGATAGAAAGCTTTCCTTCTGGGTTAGTTGAGTTTTTAGAATAAATTGCCTAAAGTAGAAATGAATATGTTATGCTTTCTTTCCTGAGAGAAGGAAATTGAGGCAAAGCTAAGAATAATAACCTATTATCTAACTCTTAAAGTTATATAGTGTTTGCTAACTGAAATTATAGCTATTTTAATAATTAGAATAATTATTTACATAAAGAAGGAGGCACAAGAATGATTACAATTTTTTAACCAGAGTGCTCAAAATGCTTCTCAGAAATGAAGTAAAAAAGTGACTTTGTCATTTTAAAATAATAAACGGGAAATTTTCTGGCAGAGAGCCACTATTTCTTATTTCTGAATCATAGCTGAAGAAAACAATTATCTCAAATTACCAGAAATCTCAAATGATTTCCTAGAACTCAGTGACAAACCAGAATGTGGATACTATGTTCTGTGTCTTACATAACATTTAGGAGAAAGGTAATTTTGTCAATTTGAAAACGTTCCTTGGGGGGATTTTTAAAAATGTTTTTCTTCTCCTTTATTGTCTTTTATTAACAATTATAATATGCTTGTTAGGGTCAACAAAGCATAAATCAGCATAATTAGTAAGAAAAGAATTAAGAGTTAAAATTATCGTATTAGCTAAGTTAAAAATATGGCTTTCAGATTATAGAATGTTTTAATTATGCGTTTAAATATATTTATGCATTTAAATATGAATGCATAATTTCTTACTTTTCTTTATAAATGATGCATTTACCTCTTGGTATAGTTTGGGAAAAAGGTTTAATTTTCTGTTATAATCTATACAAAGAGAAAATGGAATATGTTGAGGTTTTCTTTATAATCATCAAAAGAGCAGGCATATAAATTTTTTTCTATATTGAACCAGGCCTCTTGAAAGGTAGGCTTGAAATATCTTTTTTTAGACTGAGAAGTCATGAGCTGCAATGTTAAACCACTTTTTTTTTCTATTCTTCAATTGATTCTACAAAATGCAATTAGCTGAGTATGTGCTAGATTCACTAGATTCTACTATTAGCCTATTATTTCTTATTTTGGACATGTTTAGAGAGGAGAGAGGAACAACAACAGGAAAAGATGAGGTATGTGTTTAATAGCTGTTCTGAACACGTTTCTCAGAAAATTCAATTTATTGGGACTATACCTGTGGTAGGTGACCTCTGAGATGCTTCCTAATGGTATTTGTATCTTTGTATAAATCCCTTCCCCCTGGGGGAGGGTGGGGCTTACTGACTCATTTCTAGTGAATAGAATGTGGCAGAGGGATGCGATGTCACTTATGAGATTAGGATATAAAAAGGCAGTAGCTTTCACGTGGGCCTGTCCTGCTCTTGGATCTGTTATGTTGGGTGTTGTGACCATCCCTGTGGAAGGGTCCATGTGATATAGCAAGGAACTGAGACCCTCAGCTCAACAGCTCTCAGGGACTCGAGGACTTTAGTTCAATATCCCTTCAGAAACCAAAACCTACCAACAACATAAACAACCACACGAGTGAGCTTTGAAGTAGCTACTGCAGCCCCAGCCAGGTCTGAGACACTGCAGACCCAGATAAGATTTTTTTTAAAAATTTACTTAAAACATTTTTGATACATTGTATCTGTACATATTTATGGGGGTACATGTGAAACTTTGTTACATGCATAGAATTTATGATGATTAAATCAGGGTATTTAGGGTATCCATCTCCTGAGTATTCATCATTTCTATGTGTTCAGTACATTTCAAGTCCTCTCTTGTAGCTATTTTGAAAAATACAAGACTTTCTTTCTCAGCCAACATCTTAATGCAACCTCATAAATAAAGCGGTCAGGGTTAGAAAATAAAAATACAGGACACCCTGATAAACTAGAATTTCAGATAAACAGATACAATTTTTAAAAGTTTGAGTATGTCCCATGAAGTGTTTGAGATAGGCTTATCTCAAGAAATTGTTTTTTATCAGACATTGGAATTTAATCTGTGTTCTATCTGGAAGTCCTAGGCATGAGATGCTTTGAACTGGAGGCATAACTAACCTACACTCAGATTTCTGACCCACAGAAATTGTGAGATAAAAAAAAGATTACTGTTTTAAGCTGTGAAGTTTTGGAGTCATTTGTTACGCAGCAGTAGATAACTAATACATTACCCAATAATTAGATGAGGGGCCATACTCGCCCTCAAGGTTGACTTAATGATATGTGTTTTATCAGTGTCTCAAGTGTAGAACCAATGATTATGCTTTTACTTTTCCTGTCTCACTAGGATAGAAGATAGTTTATAGCTTTGTAGATAAGATATATAATTTGCATTTAATTGTAATATAACTTCTGAGATTCATAGCCCCATTAGAGAGATGTTTGGGGGGAAAATATAGATGCTTCGGAAATTTTAATTTTTGAAAATATTTTACCTCTTTAGAAAACGGTAATACAATGACGCCTAAAGAGAGTTGGCACTAGTTATTTTGAAGCAAAAAAAATGAATTTTTATACAACTTTTGTACCTATATGCATATTCTGTGCACATAATTCCTTGCTGAAATCAAAGATTTCATACTACATGTAAAGCACTTTACACTGATCCATCAGTTACACAGGCTCAACAGGGGAGCGACGGCTTTGAATCTTTTCTTTTCTCTTCCTTCCTATCTAACCAGTCGCTAAGTACCATCATGCCATTCTTGACAACATTTCTCAAACCTTTCACTCTGTTTCTCTTCTCATTTTTTTATTTCTTCCAAGCAGATGAGACCTTTATCAATTCTGCCTGTTCCACGACCACGATCTACTGACCGATCTCCCTGCTAGTATTCTCTTGCATACCCAGTGCAACAACGTATTACTGGAGGGTCCATCTTCCTAAAATATTATAATTATCATAACTCTCCCAAGCTCTAAAAGCTTTTCTTGCTTTCCAGAAGAAAAACACTTGGATGTGGGTAAGAACTTCTAAAAATGTGGCTTTAACCTTCCGTTTGTTTGTCTTGCTCTGCCATGTTGTGTTATTCTGCTGTGTTAGTATTGCCAAAAACATTCACTGGTATAGTTGTTGCTATGGATGTCCCACAAAAGAAAATGGCTCTGTTGTTACACAATTATGTGAGATAGAGAATATAACCCATTTGGGTATTCTCTATGTGCAGTAGGAAGGTTGGATCAGGCTCTGTGGGGATCTATTCAAATAAATACAAATTCAGCAGCACAAAATGATGTTGGAAGTCAAATATTAGTTAAACTTTAGAAAAAAAATCAAAAAAGGTCACTGGACCTCTGCAAATTTAGGTCCCTTTCTTCTGAGATCTCTCTAGGGTGGTGGCTGTTATCTTTTTTACTGTCACAGACTCCACTGAGAAGCTAATGAGCATGACGATTCCTCTTCCCAGCAAAACGCAGGGGAGCGCACCCACAGACGTCTGCAAGCAGTGGAGGGCATTGCTCCACCTCTGAGGTTGGAAGATGCCATGCTCAGCGCTCTGCTTTGATAAGCGCTGTCTTTTCTCAAAGAGGCCGACCCTGTTCTATTCTATGGATCCCAGATAAAAAAAGCTTATTTCACTAGAAAAGTTACTTTCCATTTTTCTTTTGTCATACTTTTTGTTTCTTTCTGTAATATCATTTTTTTCTTTCTTCTGGGTCCTTTTGCACCCCCAAAACAGCAAACACATTCAGTGTCCAAACTCAATAATTGAAACTCATTTTTAACCAAATTGGATGTCTATCTTAATGAAATTATATGTTTTTAGGGAGGAAACAAACATTTGATTTTGTATAACATAGAAATAAATCCTTTCTATTTGAGCAATAAATATGTCAGTGGCCTCTTCTTTCTTGTCTAGTGAGTGAAAATATGGAGACAAAAGGTAATACTGTTGAATCTAATTTTTATTTTTGTGTGATGCTCTAGGACTGATTTATCTGTCCTGTGTTGGAAATTTTATGATAAATCTAATAACCAGAACTGGATAAATTTTTAAAAGTCTATTGGAAATAAGAGTATTATATTTATTTAAAAATTCATTTTCGTTTATTAATTAATGTTTTCTTTCTAGTCATCAGAGCCTCGGTATTAGTAAGTCCTAATACTCTATTAATTAAAATTAGGTTTGGCTGCAAGTAACAAAGACCTAAACAACGTCTCACCCAAAATAGGAATTTATTATTCTCTCAGTTAGATAAGGTGGAAATAGTCAGTTAGGACTTACAGGACAGCTTTATGGTGTCAGAGACCCCTAATTTCTCCTATATCATATTTGCCTAAGATTTTGCTTACAAAATGTTCATGTTCCCTGATGACTCTCGTAGTTCCAGCTATTGTATCCACCTTCAAAGCAACTAGAGTAAGGTGAAGGTAAGGAAGGCAGACCTACTTCCTATGGGACATTTCAGTTTTCCTATCTATTTCTCATTGGGATAACCTTGGATCCAGGCTATATCTAGGTGAAAGGAATAACAGGAAGTGTAATCTTTTAGCTGAAAGAGAAGGTACCCAATTAAAATTTAATTATATTATGGACATATTATGTGCATGAGTATCATGATTGCTTATTTAATGTCTTTATCTGTGGTCAACCTTTTTATAGATTTTTAAAAAAATATATTATGACTAAGGAAAAAAAATGTAGCTGAAGCAATGATCTACTAAAAGGAATATTCCTAATGGATGTATGTGCCTGTGTGTGTGTTTAATCAATTAATAAATTTTGCATAAGAAAAAGGTTAGAAATAAAATTTAGGCAATAAATAGTTTAGTAATATCAAAGGAGCACAACACACCCAGGAGCTCACCCAAAAAGAAAGTAGATTTGGCTGCCAGTGGTTGGATAAGTAATATTTGAATTCAATGCTGAGTTAATCACAATTAAATTTAATTCTAAATTAATGTAAAAGCAGAGTATATTTTCAATTGATGAGAGGAAAAAAAAAAAACAAGCTCTTAGAAAAGGCGCATGTTTTGGGCACTGATGCTACGAATTCCTAAAGTGTTTATCCATAACGTAATGCCAAAACATGGTTTATTAATGACTGTTTCTTCTGTGTCCTCACACGGCAGGGAGGGAGAGAGGGGTAACTGGAGGCGGGGAGAGAGAGAGAAAACATGTACTCACTCTGGTCTCTTCTTATAAGGCCACTGATCCCTTCACGAGGACCCCACCATCATGACCTCATGTAAACCTAATTGCCAAAGGACCTACCTCCTAAAAGGACCCACCTCCTAAAATCATCACATGGGTATTAAGGCTCCAAAATATGAATTCTGGGTAGGGGCATAAACATTGAGTCCATAACACTCTCCAAGACACATCGCCACCAAAAGAAATGATGGCTCAAACTAACTGTGTTATATTGTGCTACAAAAACCTCCTAAAATTTTTTGGCTTAAGTGCCATTGGCAGAGATTGCTGCCACTTTCATTTCAGCAATCTCTTTGCAAACTCAGCAAAGCCTATTTGTTCAGATTCTTCTTGGAGTCTTTGTATCTTCTGCTCCTTTCCTCTGGATGTAGGGACAGCACCTCTCATGGAAGAGTCTTATGACTTGCTGGGCAAGCTCAGAACGTTCTTCCTAGGTTTTATGACCAACTTCAGGGGAGAAGCATAGGGAAAAGTGAGAGCATTCCATTTATGGATACTGTGTGCCAATTTATTCTTTAAAATGCTGTGTAGCTGAATAATCTGCACAAGTGCAGTATTTTTCTAGCTGCATCTCACTGTGCTCATATGTCCTTCACTTAATCTGCAGACACAACATTCCTTCTCAAAAATGTGAAGGCAGGTCCTTGTGGGTCCTGTGTATTGTCTGCTACAGAATGTTTCTCTCATCCTCTTCTTCTCCTGATGTATGTGCTATAGAAGATTCTCTTAAAAATGGTTATTCAGTCTTCAGGAACAAGAAGAGCAACATGTTCTCAGCACCTCTTCAAGAACAGGCTCTTGAGATGGTCTGATTCTTGGTGCATTTTCTGATTATCCCTGACCATTTTTTAAAAGGAAGTTAAGTTTGAGGATAAGATTAATAAAATGGCTATAAAATAGACAGTGGTATACGTAAAAATTCCAAAGCTTCTTGAAAAAAACAAGTTGCACAATGCCATGAATTCATAACTTTCCATGCAATTTGAATTGTAGGGGAAGAAAAATATCTTTTTCTCAATGATCCTAGGTTCGTGACTGAAGTCCCTATAACAAAAGACAGACTAACAAGAGAAAAACATACAAATTTATTTAATATAAGTTTTATGTGACACAGGAATCTTCATAAGGAAATGAAGACCCCTCAAAACGGGTAAACCTGAGAATTTTGATGCTAGGTTTGATGAAGAGTGAACAGTTATAGAGAAATATTAGGAAGACAAAAAATATGATCTAATAGTAATGAACTCGGGGAAACTTAGCAAAGCCTGTTTGTTCAGATTCTTCTTGGAGTCTCTGTGTTTTCGGCTCCTTTCCTGTGTACATAAGAACACCTCTCACAGAACAGTCTTATTACTTGCTTCTGGGGAAGCTCAAAATGTTCCTCTTAGGTTTTATGACCAGCTTCAGGGGAGAAGGATAGGGAAAAGTGAGAGTGACCTTCTGCTGTTTGCTCAAATACCAAGATACCATATTTGCAAGTAGCATGTCCTGAACCCCATCAAAGGTCTGCTAATGCCA
>NW_012136636.1:4026572-4057705 GCF_000956105.1 Propithecus coquereli | reverse complement strand
GTCTTCCCAACAGCATCTGCCATTTGCACGCCCTTAATCTCTGCTTGTGCCAACGAGCCAACCTCTTCCCTACACACCCCATCTCCTGCCCTCCTCCACTCCAAACCCTCCATCACCAGAACTCCCCCTTCGCCAGCGCACAGAGGCACACCTGGCTCTTCAAGTACTCGGCCTCCCCAAACCCCTGCTCAGGCTGACGTTGTTTGCGGACCAGAGTCACCCCCTTCATTCCTTGAAAGTAGTCCCTGGCCGACTGTGGCCCTCTTCCACCATTCTCCTGTTCCAGTGTCCATGTGGCTGCCCCTCCTAGTTCTGTGGCCTCTCAGTGCCTCGACCAGTGATCTTGTCCTCCTTGAGCTCAGTCACCATGCTGAGGTCACATCTTGGTCCTCAACATTACTGGCGGCAGCAACAGTCCCTCCACCATCTTTGGGCACCCTTCCCACACGTCCAACCCCACGTGGGCACAGGTCCTGCCTGTTTCCTCGCTGCCCATCTCCAGCTCTGAGACACAGCCTGGCACACAGTCCAGGGGCCCAGCAGCTTTGTGAAAGGAATGACCTCTGCTGGCCACCAGTCACTATTGGGGCACTGCTTTGGATGCGGGAACAGCTTTTCCAAACCTGCGTTTGACATCATTCTTCTGAGAAGTTTAATGAAAACTGTACTCACTGAGAGATTTCTACCTCCAGTCCTGAGGCTCCTGATGGACCTTCCAGTCTTCATGGGACCACCCGATGAGCCCGCACCCCCACTTCCTCTCCACCCCCAAGAGACAGCTCTGTCTTCTTGGCTTGGATGTGCTTTGAAATACTTCAGGAAAAAAAGTGGGCGATGGCTCAAACAAGAATTCTACTTGTGTGTCCCTTTGAAATTTCCACAATGAAAGGTGAAAAATAAAAGATTTCACTTACAATTTTATTTTTTTTCTTTCCTTCCAATTTCTCTCTTGTTGAAACTTTTGTAGTTAAAAGTGGCTTAGCACTTAATTGCTCTGTGATTTTCTTCATGAGATTTCATTTCTTTTTCCTCGCAGAGTTAATGGTTCATATTTCCTGCGACCTTAACATTCCCTGGCACACTGCCCCCGGTGCTGGGTGAGCAAAAAGGGCTCTGGAAATACAGGTTCACTGGCTACTTTATTACAATGCAGAAAATAGCCAATGGCTTCCTAAAGTTACATTCTAAAATACAAAAACTTTGTTACAGTAGCTGCAGCTAAGTATTCTCTCTTATTAAGTACTCCTGATTTGAAAGTTACTTATTGATATGTATCTAAATCTATAATTATATAATATAGATGTTACATAATTATATATATATATAGATGACTTTGGCTTTCCTTACTTTCAACACTTCTATAGATGTGTTGACATTTTAAAGCAACCCATGATTTATAGCATTTGTTTCCTTGCCTGAAAATTTTTCAAGGACTTTTGATGATTTTGATATCCTATGAAATGGATACAACTCTTAGATGATGGAAAATATATTTTAATACTAATTTATAGTTTCTTGATGAGACTACAAAATCATTGCATGAACACTATTATACAAAATAGGCATGATTAAGCAAACTAACTTCATTACAGTTGTAAAATGCACAGAATTTTACAGGGAATCATCAAACGTAAGTGTGCCCCCCAAAATACCCACAATGCATTTCTCTTTCTCGAAAATTTCTTAGGTCTGCCTATTTTGTTAGCAAATATGTTAATTTTATATATTTTTGTGTGTGTATACATTTGTGTACACATTATTATATAAGTATAAATATGATATCGAGACATCAATGTCTTTTTATGTACTTTCATGTTTATTTAATTGCAAAGGGTCTGAAAATGTAGTGCAGTTGTCCTCTAAAACCCAAGCACTGGATTAGTGGTAGGAGACCTGCTGAAATGTAAGTCCTAGAGGTCTCATGGCTATTCTTCTTTATAAAGTATAGAGAGTTATGTGTTCATATTAATTCATATGTCAGAATTCCTTGACAAAGCATAACTTGCCATGAAGCCTAGGTTTGACATTAGAGTGGGATATATATGTGATTTATGGAACAGCAAAATAAAGGTCCAATAGCAGAAGCAGGGAAGGAACTACATTTAATAAGCACACACTTGGGCAGGCACAAGCCTAGTGAAGGTTTACTCTTGTATCAGATCATCTTTAAAACCCCATATTCATTTTCAGTTGCTGACTAACAAATATCACACACTTTGCTACTTAAACAACACCCACTTTCCATTTTGCAATTCCTATAGGTCAGAGCCAGGACACAGTCTGGCTGGGCTCTCAGCTCATTGTCTCATAAGGTCTCAATTAGGTGTCAGCCGGGCTGTTTTCTCACCTACAGCTCAAGTCTTCTTCTAAACACATTCAGGTTGTTGGGCAAAATCAGTTGTCTGTGGCTGTTTCTTGCAGGCCCCTAGCTGAGGACCACCCTCAGTTTCCAGAGACTTCCCACATTCCTTGTCTTATGATGCCTCCATCTGCAAAGCCCAGAATTTATTACACTCTAGGCTTTTAATGGGCTCATATGATTAAACTAGGCCCACCTAGATACTCTCCCTGTATTAGGTCAAATGATAAGTAGCTGTAATTACAGCTGCACAATGCCTTTCGTCATGTAACGTAACAATCACGGGAGTAGCATTGGGGAAAAGGTCCTGGGGCCATCTTAGAATTCTGTCTACCACAAACTACCAATAAGGAATAATGTTATTATTTTATACGTAAGAAAACTCAGATGTGTCACACTGTACCCAAGAATATACAACTTAAAATTGGCACCACTGATATTGCCTTTAAAATTTTTAAAAACATGTAACTGTCAATGACATTTTCCAGTTTTCCTTAATTTGCTCCATGACTAAAGAAGCACAGAAAATTCATTTAATTAACATAATTTAATTTTGTATCTAAACTTATATTTAAATATAAATTTCTATTTTCAACTGAAAATCATACCAAACATCTTGAAGAACCTTTAAACTATTCATTCTTCCATTCATCTCCTCGATACGTAATTTTCGATCAACTTCATATTAGCACAATCCTAAGTCCACAGGGTACAATAATGATGAAGAAGAGTTTCTCTGCTTTCATAGGATAGGAGAAAATGGACAAAGCAGTAGATAGACAGATATGGGGGGGGAGGTCAAGACAGCGATGAGATAATAGATCATGTGGCAATTGCAATAAAGATAATCAACTGTGTGTACTGCCTTACTACACTGGAGATCTGATTTAGGTCAGGGAAGTCATAGAATTTGAGGCTTAAAGATTGAGAGTAACTGGTTATGGAAGAAGCAGAGCTGAAATGTAGGAAAAACTTAAGTGGTTGAGGAACTGAAAGGTCAGAGTGCCTAAAGCGTGTTCAGCAAGCATGGAAGTGGCAAGAAATAGAAATGCTGGAGGGGAATCATGTTAGTAGGCTTCTCTGTTCATGAGAAACCACAGTTTGTTCCTTTGTGACTAGTTTATAAATCATCAAGTATGTGCAGTTGTGTACATAATGATTAGTAATGTCTTCTCTCTAATTATTTAAAAGCTCATAATAATAGAGGCAATAGCTTTGGGTGAACATTTATCAGAATATAGGCAATATTTTATGTAAGTGTTAAAATTTATAGTTTTTCTATTTCGAGCCCCACTTAAAAAATTAACATAGTATATAGTGCATGTATTGCCTCAAGAAATGACATTGCAATAAAATTGGCCTTTGGGAAATTGTTCTTGGAAACCATTAATAATTCAGTTGAAGGAATGATCAAAAGTTTGAGAGAGAAATTAAATTTTCAATATTCTGAAAAAAGCTTGATTATTCGCAGAATAGAAAATTTAAATTTTTATGGCCTTATATAGCTGGTTAGCTTGAAATCATCATACATCACTCACAATTAAAAGTGATACCAGAAGAAACATATTTCTTCCTCATATAACAACATAGAATTGCTAGTAACATCGCACATGCTTTCCCTGTCTGCTCACTCTGCAGATGTCCCTTCTCTATTCCCTCTTGCCTGACACAGACCAGCAATTCACCTGCTCTTACATCTCTGGGTAACATGCTATTATCACATGTGTAGAGAACAATGTAGTGGGAAAAATTATGGGTAATTATCTTAATTATGTATCTAAACATCCATCTAAGAACTTTAGGTGATTTGCTACACAGCAGTTCACCTACAAAAATAAAAATAAATTCAAATTTTTATACAGAGGCCTATTTTAAAATACCATAAACATACTCACCTCCAAAGCTTTTCCAAAATCATTCTGATTATCTGATCCCGTGACCCCTGACTTTTTTCAGGCATTTGTGGTTTTAGTAAGTAACATTTGCTATCCATTCCCCAAGACACAAATTTATCCCCTCAATTGCCAAGTCCATTTCTTTTGCTTCCTAAATACATCCCAAATCCATCCATTGTTCTCCATCCACACTGTCATCAGTTTGCTTAGCGCCAGTGAACTCCCTTGACTATTGCTATAGCTGCTAAAGTACTCTACTCCCACCTACAATTCCCTGATTACTAATTCAATTTCCACTCTACTGCCAAGAGAGATAATAGAAAAAAACACTTACCTAATCATATCACTCTTGTTAAAACATATTAGTCTCAAAGGAAAAGTAAAACAAAATCTGGCTCTTCACTCTTGAAACTCACCATGAGGCTTCCATGTTGCTCTCTCTGTGTTAGGCAAACTGAACTTTTCTTAGCATCTCCAACTAGTTAGGCTTCCCTGCCTCTTTGAACACACTGCTGCTTTTGTCTGCAATACCATCACTTTGGCCCCCACTTTTAATTGACCTAACTTGCATTCCAGTTCTTAGCTTAAATATGACTTTTGAAAGAATGTTATCTAATTCACCAGACTAAATTAGTACTGTTCCATTTTTAATTGAACTTCTTACTGAAATAATTGTAAATTTACATGCAGTTATAAAAATAATACAGAGATCTTATGTATCATTTACCCAGTTTCCTCCAGTGGTATTATCTTACAAAAGTGTAGAACAGTATCACAACCAGGATACTGGCAATGATACAGTCCACCAATCCTATTCATGTCTGTGCTGGTCTACGTGCACTCACTTGTGTGTGTCTGTGTGTGTTTCATTGTCTACGTTTTTATCACATAGGCATCTTGTGTACAGTGGTCCCCCTTTATCTGTGGTTTCACTTTCCATGGTTTCATTTACCCACCATTAACTGTGGTCCAAAAATGTTAAATAGAAAATTCCAGAAATAAACAATTCTTAAGTTTTAAATTGCACACCATTCTGAGAAATGTGATGAATTTCTCACTGTCCTACACTGTCCTTCCCAGGACACCAATCATCCTTTTGTCTGGTGGTTGCACCTGGCCTATGCTACCAGCCTATTAATCACTTCGTAGCCTTCTCAAGTCATCTGATTAACTGTCACAATAGTGCAGTGCTTGCGTTCAGGTGACCCTCATTTCACTTAAGAATGGCTCCAAAGCACCAGAGTACTGATGATGGCACATTGTTATAATCGATCTATTTTATTATCAGTTATTGCTCTTAATCTCTAACTGTGCCTAATTTATAAATTAAACTTTATCATAGGTATGTATATAATACAAGAAAAAACATCATGTGTTTATATATATAGGGTTTGGCACTCTCTGTAGTTTCAGGCATCCACTGGGGGTCATAGAACATATCGTCCTTGAATAAGGGAGGATCACTATATAGACCACCACAGACAACACACAGTTCCATCAATACAAGAATCATCCCTGTTGCCTTTTTATAGCCGTGTCCACCTCCATCTCCTTCCCTCCTTATCCTTGGCAACTTTCATCTGTTCCCAATTCCTCCTTTATACCCTCCTTTGTCAGTTTATTCTTCTTATATCACTATGCTTGACTGTACTTTATTAGTCAACTTTTATTTGCTATCTACATTGCTAGCTAGACTATACACTCTGCATTGACCACTGTAAATTTACTTGTATCACATTGCTAGACACACATAGGTGATCAGTAAGCATGTATTGACTGACTCGTGGATTTGGAGGGAAAACAAAACACACAAAACAGATGGAGGGAGCCTCGACCAGGAGGACAGTGATCATGGGGAAACCTCAATTCTAAGAATGGCCCCGTAGTAACATATGTGACCTGTGGATGTTAAATGATGTCAGTTAATTCAGGTGTAAAACGAGACAGATTAGGACATGAAGCAGCGCTTGCTCAGTAAACATCCTGGTGTAGAACGTCAAATGGGCTGGGTTCTAGGGTCACCAATGGCCAGGTTGTACTGCACATACCATGTCAGCCATGGAGGCATTATAGGAAGGCTCAGGCTAATGCTGCAGTCATGTATATCTCTGGGGAATGTTCAAAGTGAATCTAACCTGAAAAAAATTGTAGTATCATTGAGCAGTACAAAGGAATTTTGTTAATAATTTGCATAGGTGATTTTGTGCATAATGATATTCCATGTACTTTTTTTTTAACAAAAACTGTATTGTGATGTACTGGGACTTTGGTCAACTTCTGTGATGTGCTTTTCCCATGACACTATATAATTCTATATTTCTAGTTTAAATATATAAGTATGTATTATGTATATCTATCTATAGATACATGCATACACATATAGTTGTAGATATCTAATTCCACAAAATGAAGCCCAAAATCAAGGGACTGGGAAACTTAAAGCAACGGGAGAACAACCTAAGTAAGAAGAAATGGACGCCAACAAAGAGAACAGATGTCTGTGTGACGGAGTAAAATCTTGCTATCAGCAATATAGGAAGCCATCTATTTGCCAGGCTGAGTGTATACAAAGCAGTCTGTCAACTTATAATGGACAACCTTTATCCCTTTGTACAATAAAAATGTAATTTCCTTAATTTTAGGGGGATAAAATAATAGGGGCAGGTGTTCACTTAAACAAAAACCACAAAACACATGTAAGAAGTTTGCACCTGTGCCGAAGTGCATAAACCCGAGAGTAGCCAGTGGCTAATGCCCACCAACGTGATAGGAAGGAGCTCTTTGAATGAACAGAAGGAGGTTTACACGATCCTTTCCACTTGCTGATACAATTTGTATGTTACATCGCCCTGGTCACTGAACCTTCCCTTTTGCTGGATTGCTTTGCAAGAGCATTTAACCTTTTTGTGTCTTATTTGCTGCTCTTAGGAATAAAGATCATAACATTTGATATGACTTTTAGGAGTAGAGAGGAGTTGAGAGGAGAAACGAGGAAGCATCTGAAATAATGACCTCTCAACACCTGGATAAAATCCAAATCATATCCATTCTATAGTTTTATAATTCCCTACACTGGCACCACACTGCTCATTCCATTCTTATGAGATACTTTAGAAATACTTAAAGTATTTAGTCTATGTTTATGTAATTTCCTCATGAAACAAAAGACAAAATTTTCAAGATACTAATTGCATGGACAAAAATTACCTCATATGCATAGACCAAAGCAATTGTAATAATTTCTCTAAATATGTTTCAATTTAGAAAATGTAAGGTCTATGGCATGCCCTAAAATTATTGTTTAAAGAGAATTTTGACATTTAGCAGTTAAATTAATGTTTTTTAAAAATACAGTGAACAAAGAGAACCAAGTGGTCTGTTAGCATTAATAATAACCAAATTTGGTAATGTGGCTATATGAAGAATAATATAGAAAGAAATTCAGCAAATCAGTGTGGAAAAGACAAACAACTCCATAGAAAGTTGGAAAAAGATATGTGCAGACAGAAAAGTAATTGGTCAAAAAATATGAAAAGATATTTGAATCTCATAATAATCACATAAATATGTATTGTAGCCAGAATCAAATCAAACTATTAATGATTATTCTTTCTAGTGCAGGGAGTAGGAACTGATGCTGGGTTGGGAGGAAGGTTGCTGCAATGTTCTTTTTTTCTCACGTAGACCTCTATAGTTCTGAAAAAAATATTTTAAAATGAGGGTCTAGAATAATTTTCATAAGAACAAGATATAATGGGATAGATTATACGGATGGAATATAGCAGCCATAAAATTGTGGGGTAGCCTGCATGCTAAGGAACTTTAATAAATCAAGATGGTTTTTGTAATAATTAAGCAAAGATTCATAGACATATTTGCTGTGAGTTTATTTATGTGTGTATGTGTGTGTTGTTATCATTTTGTGGGGTATTGGGAGCCTGTATGTTTCCATACAAGGTATGGAGCCTAGCTGCTAGGTTAAGAAGAGTCTTCCTCAGGTGACCAACTATCTTGGTCTGCAATGGACTGAGGGGTTTCCAGGGACATGAAACTTGCCTAAAGTCCCTGGAAGGTTCCCGATGAGCCAGGACAGATGGTCACCCAGCTCTCTCTGGGCTCTCCTCACCTTTGCTACTCATTTAACATCATTGCTCCTGATATTAAACATTTAATGGTAGGGCTTTACATCCCTATATAAGTATCAAGTCTGTAATTCTATTTATTTACCAAATATTCATACATTGGACGCCACATGCGTCCATGACAATGATGGCAGACATCGTAAAGTGTGTGTCAGTTTAATTTTCATTCATATTGTAGTCACCCACATACAGCATATGAACTTGCCCAAGAATGAGATAGAGAGAGCCTGTGGGCTATGCAAGTTATGTGTCTATGAATGTTTCTTTGATTATTACAAAAACCATCATAATTCAATGAAGTTCCTGAGCATGCAGGCTACCACATATTTTTACGGCTGCTATACTCCATCTATACAATCCATCCAATTATATCTCTTTCTTATGAAAATTATTCTAGACCAGGGCTGGGGAACCTGTGACCTTAAGCCACATGTGGCCTTCTAGGTCCTTATTAAGTGCAGCCTTTTGTTAAATCCAAATTTCACAGAACAAATCCTTTTATTTTTATTAATACATTTTTTGTTCTTTTGTATTTATATTTTATTTTTAAAATGAACATATGAAACACATTAACTGACACACTAGAAAAAAAATTTTTCCTTGGGGCCACGGTGTTTTATTAGGAAAATAGAATAGAAACTTTGAAAACAAAATGATCCTTTCTAATTTAATGGAAAATGTCGTACTTTTTATTGTTTTCTATGCATGAGTTATATGCAATTTGAAAAATAGTTCATGCAGCTCCCAAGGTAAAGAGATGTGTGAGTTACATATGCTTCACAAGGCCCCAGTCTCAAAACTAGCGTGAGTTAAATACAACTCACATGGCAGTTAATGTATTAAAATACCAAAGAATAAAATAAATTTCAACAAAATAATCCTCCCAGATTGACCATCACAATTAAAACATGAGTAAACCATAAGGGCTAAATTGACAGCTGCTCCACTCATGATTTAGTTCTAAATTCGCCCGCCTGACTGGTGCCAATACTGCACGAGGCTGGTTGGTGAGAATTTAAGGGGGTTGAGTACACCAGTCTGTTATCAGCTTTTGACAATGGTGCACTGTGTTTCTGTTTGAAGTGGAATATGCGAATAGTTGCACAGTTCGACAGTGTTTTTTAATTCTGTCTCCTTAACAGCCCATCATGTCAAAGAAGACCAAAAGAACACTGAAGTAAGAAAACAGATTTTTTAATGAGGATTGGGAATTGCAATATTGTTTCTGCTAAAGATAAGATGATTTGCTGATTTTCTTGCTTTGTGATACTATCAATATTAAAGAAATTCAGTGCTCATCAGCATTATAACACTCATAAGGACCACAAGTATTTTAAATTAGAGAGAGAGGCACAAAAGTTTTTATTGCATAAATTAAAGGATGAAAAGCAAAAGCAAAGACAATTCTTTCAAGCAGCAATAAGACCTGGAAATAATGCCACTGAAGCAATTTACAAAGTAGCTTATATACTTGGGGAAAAAAGGGAAGCCGTTCAGTGATGTAGAAATTGTGAAATAATGCACTGTCGCTTAGACCCTAATAACGTTTCAAAGTACAAACAACTGCCTCTTTCAAGGAGAACCATAATTGATCAGCAGCATGAATTAGCCTTCGACTTAACAGAACAACTTCATGCTCAAAAGGAAAATACATGTTATTCAATCACTTTGGATGATCAACTGATACTATTGACTCAGTTCAGATTTTACTTCATTCAGGTCATAACAGAAAATTTTCTTTGCTACAGTTACTCACTTTGAGCACTCTTGTGAATAGAACATAGGGACTAGATAGATATCTTCAACAACTTTCAGGATAAATGTCATGAAGTTGGACTGAATTTGGTAAATTTAGTGAGTTTATGTACAGACAGTGCACCTTCCATGACAGGAAAACATGACGGGTTTACTGCATAGATAAACAAAATATTAACAGATCCAGATGCTTTCATTTTTTTTCATTGTATCTTGCATCAGCAAAATCTCTGTGCAAAAGGTACTATTTTAAGTGACACTTTGTAATAAGTTATAAGTATTGTTAACTGTATTCATGCAAATGCAACACGGCATGGTCAGTTTTGTAACATGCTAAAGTTGAATGATGAGGTATTCAGTGTGGATTCATTCTAAAGTGTGTTGGCTATCGCGGGGACAGGTGTTAGCCAAAATTTTACCTATGTGAGAACAGATAGTTAAATTTTATGAAGAACAGAATCAGCAATGTGAATTATTAAAAGAATATTTCTATAGGAATGCAATATTTCTGTGTGATATCATGTCAAATCAAAGCAACTTGAATATTTATTTGCAAGGTAAAACTAACTCTATATATGATATGTGGCAAAAAAAAATCCAAGCATTTCAAAAAAAAAAGCTATCTTTTTTCAAAATGCTTCTTCAAAAGGAAATTTGAAATGAACATTTTCCTCAGTTAGCAAAGGTCATTGATGAGCAGGATAATATATGAGATTCTTTTGAAGAATTCACAGCTCTTATAGACCTATTAACTGGAGAATACAATGAAAGATTCACTGACTTTGAGAATCACGGCATCACACTCAAATAGCATATTGATATCACCAAGACATGTAAGGAACTACAGATGGAATTGATTGAGCTCTCAGTAAATGACATTTTAAAGTCATTATTTGATGCTAAGAAAGATTCAACTGAAATATAGAAAAATCCAGTAGAATACCCACGCCTTAGGCAACATGCCAGAAAAATGATCTCTTGCTTTTCAACCATTTACTGCTGCAAATATACATTCTCCTACCTAACCCTAATCAACATGCCCTAAGTTAACAAATTACTGGTACCCATCTAAAGGATCAACTGAAACTGCGGACCTCCACGCTGCAACCAAATATTCAAATGCTTTCCAACAGAAAGCAGACACAACAGTCATTAAAAGGTTAGTTAACTTTAAAATTAACAAATAGTTTTCAATTTTTGAAATTATTAGGTACATAGTTTCTTGAATGCAGCCTTATTTGATTACAGCTAAATTAATGCTGCCTTCCAACATGAAAATGTTCCCCGCCCCTGTTCTAAATGTTTATTTTAAAAGTTCTGTGGTATGTCTTTTACCCTGATAATACTGGAAAAATTGTGACATTGGAGCATTTACCCAATCAGGTAGCCTAAGTGACATATTTTTATAAACAGTGCTTTCTTATGGTAAAGTAACATTTCTGCACGTATGTAATCACGTTTGCTGGGGGAAACGACTGTTTTCTGTGCCCATATCTAGTTTATCTTGGAAGTGAATGAACTCTTCCAGGGGAATAGATACATGGAAGGGACTATTATTTTGGTTTGCTGTGTACCATTATCATTGTCTAAAAGAAATACTGTAGCTTCCATATGGACTTCATGATAGCTTGCTTTACTTGCTATAATAATGTAAAGAAGCTTGCTCAATTTGATTAATTAATTAATTTATTTATTTATTTATGTGAGTTCTACACCTGTAAGCAAATAAGAAAATAACAGATATTAATAAATTAGTAAATGTGATTTATTGCCCTAGATATATTTCTGTGCCTGGATACTTTATTGAAATGGAGAAAAAACAAAAAAGGAAAGTCCTTATGCCTTTAAAACTGTGCCTTGAAATTTCCATATTGAAACTACATTCGTTGAGATATTTTCCCCTGATATATTTATTACATTTTTGTTAAACAAATAAGGAATTTATTTGCTCAAGTAACTGGAAGTCTAGATGTGAGTCAGTCTCTAGGGTCAGCTTAACCCAGTGGCTACTGCCTCTGTTGTCTGTATCTTCTTTCATTTTCTCCTCAATGACCTCCATACATGTTGGTTCATTCACAGGCTGTTTACCTCCATGTAGCAAAGTACTTATAGCAGGTTCTACACATCATAATATCTAGAAAAAAATGGAGAGAAGCCC
Organism: Propithecus coquereli; assembly: GCF_000956105.1. Classification (NCBI taxonomy): domain Eukaryota; kingdom Metazoa; phylum Chordata; class Mammalia; order Primates; family Indriidae; genus Propithecus; species Propithecus coquereli. The sequence continues at coordinate 4,045,396 of NW_012136636.1, read as the reverse complement.
ACTGTTCCAGGCTCCCAAGCAATAGTTCTGAGATTTCCCTAATTGGCCCTTTTAGATCCTGTGAGTACACTTGAACTTCACTATAGTCAAGTAGGATTTGAGTACAGGGGCAGCTTCTCCCAAAGCACATGAGTCAGAGTGTACATCAAAATTAAATAATTGCAGATAGGGTTGGGGGAGGAGAAGAATGGACCAACGTTGTCCACCACGGGCGCTGGGTGTAATATGCAGCATGGTAGAAGGTGGGCTAGAGGTCGGAAGGTACATAAAGTAGAGACAGAGCAGAGGGAAGCTAAAAAGAGAGAGAGATTTCTATTTAATTTCACCCTGGATGTCACCTACATCCTTCCTCTGGGAACTCCAGACAACAGGACTACAAGTTTAATACATTTGTATTTGTTTACTCTTTAATTTGATCTACTGCTTAGTTAGGATAGGCCAACTACTAGAACCAACCCACACAAAACTTTAGGGGCTTAACATAGTGAAGTGCCTCTACCTTTCAATGCAGGTCAGGTGACCTTCTTCCAAGGATTGACTCAAGGATCCTGGCTCCATTCATCTTGCGGAGACAACCATCCTTGAAATGTGACAGAAAAGAATAGAGGATTGTATATGGGAGACTTTTATGGACCAGACTTGGAAGAAAAGTATATTAATGTCATTTACATTCCACTGGCCAGAAGCCATGCTCATAATACTACTTAACTGCAAAGGGGGGCTGGGGAATGTATTTATTTTTTTATTTTCATTTTTTGAGACAGGGCGTCACTCTGTTGCCCGGGCTAAAGTGCTATGCCATCAGCCTAGCTTACAGCAACCTCAAACTCCTGGGGTCAAGGGATCCTCCTGCCTCCGCCTCCTGAGTAGCTGGGACTACAGGTGTGCACCACCACGCCTGGCTAATTTTTTCTATTTTTAGTTGTCCAGCTAATTTCTATTTTTTTTTTTTTTTTTTAGTAGAGATGGGGTCTCACTCTTGCTGAGGCTGGTCTTGAACTCCTCACCTCAAGCAATCCTCCAGCCTCAGTCTCCGAGTGCTAGGATTACAGGCATGAGCCACCATGCCCAGCTGGGAATGTGTTTAAATGAGAACCCAAGAAGAAAAAAGAAAAGAGAGCGAGTCAATCACGACAGTCAGCCACAAATAGCTATCATGTGTAATTTCAGAAAATCATGGTTGTCCAGATCATCTGAATTAAAAATATGAATTGAAAAAAATATAATGGCAATGAAGAGAGGAGGAACATTATCATAAAAATATAATGGCAATGAAGAGAGGAGGAACATTATCATGGCCTGCTAAGTTATCCTGACATATGCCAATAGATCAGTCTATGAAGCATCTCTGCTCGTATTTTTAAGTCAAAGAATCACAAAAACAGGACTAGAAAAACAAAGTGAATAGTTTCATTGCAATATAAATTCATGAGAACTCTGAAAACCAAAACTCTGCAAGAAAGTTGCATTGAAGTTGGAAAAGTTCATGTTTTAACAGAATATTAGAATAATGTCCTTATAAAGTAATTTTGTCTGACTTTCAAAGTGCAACAGAATTCTATTTCCATCATGTAGAATCTATGATGCAAATGATGTCAATGCCTCATAAAAGGGGGACCTTTTTAAACCTGTCTTCTGGAATGCATTTGCAGCCATTTATAGCAGACTGTTTCACAGACCAGTTATTGGATGCATGCAATAATTTTAACAGTGACTTCATCCATCAGAAAAGTTTACCTAATTACAGCTTATCTAACCTGGAGATCACAGGACAGTTAGGTCTGAGTTTAATTGTAAACGTGATTAAACTCAACTTCATTTAACTTCTACCCTTATCTTAGCTTACATATATAAGATACAATACAAAGGTCCAGATTCAGTTCTATTTTCTCTGTGAAACTTTCCATGTCTCTTCCATGTCTAAGAGCCATGTCCCTCTTCTGATACCACAAATTCATTTATGAGGAAAATGTTTATTGAGTTCTTATCAATTAGCAGGTAATAGCAACAAAGTAGTAACTGAAATAGTCATAGTCCTTGCTCTCATGGAGCTTTTGCTGTGGAACTCATTGTTATGTATGTATTTTTTATATGTAGATCATGCTTTCAAACATCTTGAAGATAGGAAATGCTATTACGTTTCTAGAAGCCTGTATAGGTTCTACATTAACCCCCACCACTTACGGGTGTCAAATGAGAAACTAATGAATTGTTATCAAGTTGAGATAACTATATATGTCTCCTCTAGCTTAATGAAAATATAAACTATTTAAAGAAGGAAGCTTCACAATTGATTTTACTTCTGGTAGTATCTATATGAATAGACTTGTCATTTTTGAGTCTTCTTCTAAGGATTGCTCATTTCTTTTCCTATGACAGCTCCAGTGCTGAACAAATGACAGAGAAAAAAAACGCATTCACTTACACATTCACTCCAGCCATGTCCTCATACCGGTCAATGCCCTGTGAGCATTACTGTAGGCCCAGGGGACAGACACATATGCAAGACCCCAAAGGCACGGTGACCAATCTTGAGTATATTATAAGCAACATTTGCCATTTTTCCTGACCTCTGACCCACAGAAACTAGAGGATCTAGAGTGCATGAGTTCATTTCTTCAAATGGATCCCTGGGACTCTCGATTTCCAGGTGAACCCATAGAAAATAGTTACTCAAGACTCATCATTTATAAGACACTCTGCTTGACAAAGATGAAGAAAGTGGCAGCCTTTACATTAAGGAGTTTATCAGCATGTAGAGGAAAAAAGCATATCTAACCAGCAGCAACACGGAGGCATAGGGCACACTTTTTTCTGATACGGAGAAAGAATTCTGGAGTTGCAGAAGTGCAAGGAAGATGGTAGTTCTTGCAGACAGTGTGATCAAGGGAAGGTTTCATTAAAAATGTGACAATGCATAGAGTTGTACACATCCTTCCCGTCCTCTAGGGACCATCTTTAAAATAGAAGGTCTTTCTATATATGAAATTCCAATAGATACGTTTAAGCTGCTTTTAAGTAAAGATGTTGCTGTGTATATTTGCCCAGGAGCATCTTTTTGCTTTTCTTTAATCTTGTGTTCCCTCTTCTTATACCCTTGGGCCTCATACCTCTGGTTCTCAACATGGGCTTCCATGTCTGACCATATGCATTTCATCATTGCCTTGTCCTCCTCTTCCCCTAGTCTCTCTGTCTCTCTCTCCCCGTTTCTTTCTTTCAATCTCTCTCTTTCTGTCTCTCTGTGTGTATATGCATGTATGTGTGTGCATGTGTGCTTTGCAAACTTCCTTTCCTGGCTTTCCGGTATCAACTTTCCATGTAACCTGTGTTATAACCCAATTCTCTTGCTGTGATGATTTCTGGATCTTGACATCTAAGTGGGATTTTATAGCAATAAAGACTTGATATTTTGAAAGGAACAAATGCTTGCTAGATCAATTCTTGAGGCTTTAAGTTCCTCTGCAAAATGACTGTCTGGTTGTTGACTAAATCCCTTTAATGACGGAGAACACATAGCCAAGTGTGGAAGCCAATTCTACTTCAGAGAGATTTGCCATGAGTGCTCCTTTCACCTTTAAGCTGAAAGTTGACTCTTTGTATGTTAAACCCAGTCATTTAAAATTTTGTAATATGGAGCTACATATTTGTGTCTCATCACGAATATAGCTCGAATATTGAAAGGCAGCTTAGAGTTCTTTCTGTCTGTGCCATTTAAACATCCTTAATTCCTTCAGCCTGTGGTCCCCAAGCCCCAGGCCATGGACCAGTACCTGTTAGGAAATGGGCTGCAGAACAGGAGGTGAGCTGTAGGCCAACAAGAGAAGCTTCATCTGTATTTACAGCCACTCCCCATCACTTGCATCAGCTCACAAGCTCCACCTCCTGTCAGATCAGCTGCAGCATCAGATTCTCATAGGAGCACGAACCCTACTGTGAATTGCACATGTGAGGATCTAGATTGCGCTCTCCTTATGAGAATCTAATGCCTGATGATCTGAGGTAGAGCCGAGGCTGTGATGCTAGCGCTGGGGAGCAGCTGCAAATACAGATTATCATTAGCAGAGAAGTTTGACTGTACGATAAATGTAATGCGCTTGAATCATCCTGAAACCATCTCCCCCGCCCCCTGGTCCATGGAAAAAATGTCTTCCATTAAACCGGTCCTTGGTGCCAAAAAGTTTTGAGACCGTTGCCTTAAGCCTTTCATAAACATGTTTTCTTTTATAGGCCATCCATCATTCTGGTCTTCTTGCTTTTGAAAGTTTTTCATTTTGTCATATAGAAAAGAATGGAACTCACTTCTCTTTGTGTGGTATCATTAACGCCAATATCACCTTGGCATATTGGCTTCCACATCACCCTGATGGACTGTATCAAGCTTATGTAGTTAGCTGTGGATAAACAACACATCATATACTTTTTATTTCACCTAATTAAATGTCATCATTATAGATGGGACCGATCTTTCAGCTCATTATGACCTTTTGACTCAGAGGCTATTAGCTCTCTAGGTACGAGAATGAGACACAGCAGTGTAAAACATTTTGTTTCACCTCAGATTTCACATGTGTTGGGGAGGCAATGGAAGTGGGAATGTATGTTGTAAAAACTAAAACAATGTTCATTTTGCTTGAAATACAGACTTAGCAACCTTAGCAACTAAAATGAAAATAAAAATTTAACATATAAAAATAATGATCAAATTTAATTTATTAGAAGTTATTAAAATATCATTAATAATTTCTATCAATTTTACCTAAGATTGGAACCAAATTTTCTTTCCCATTACCAAATGATATGAGAGATTGTTTCCCCAAAATTGTATATTCCTATGTGAAGCAAATAATCTTCCTCAAAAACTACTCCAGTTCAACATGAACTAGACTGGACTCTCTTACATATTTACTGATTATATAAACTGTGACCCTTCATTCTTTACTCATTCCTACAAAAGTCTGTTCCACTAAGAAAAGGAGCTATGCAACTTGCTAAATGTTTCTGGCAAAGCAGGAGTTACCAAAAGCCGAGTTCTTCCTTCCATTCCAGTCTTGGTAGGAGAAGGACTTTCAGAAGCCACAGGGAGACCTTGAAACTCTCCACAGTGCTGTGCTGCCTTAGCCCGATGCCCCCTCGCAGGCCCCCAAAGCCAGGCTTTCTGCAGTTGTGTGACTCGGCTGCAATGTTTTGCTCTGCAGAGACACCTGCACATGGTCTGGCCACCTCCGGGCATCCAGTGGCGGGGAACGGGTCACTGGCTCTTCACAGATAGGAGAGTTCCCTGCTGCATTTTCTCAAGATCAAAGAGAAAAAAAACATCTCTGTGATTCTCTGAGGCTCTTAATAACTATCCCAGTGGCTCCTACTAGAGCCTAGATGATACTAAATTCAAAGCAGAAAAAAAAATTCAGAAGAAACAATTTTGAAATCTCATTAGTGTTCACTATAGCTCTTTTACACACTGTTATTTTCTCAAAAAATTAAGAATACTTAATAGATCCAGTATTCTAAATTTCCTATAATTAGTAGAGTGATTCTGTGTTGCATGAAAAGAGAGGTCACAGTAATCATGATTATTTTATTCACTACCAAATTCTGTGGTCTGGTGATGTCAATGGTTAATAATAGACTCACGAGGAAAGGGTATGCATTGTGTATGCATTTTGGATATAGAATATGTGTAGTACACACTTTACAAAAACAGAAATATGAAATAATCTGTTGTAAATTCCATATAGCTAATGGATTCTCACAGATGCTTTTGCTGATTTTTGCAAATTCCTCTATCTGTAGTCAAAGTATGATTGCAACTGACAAAGGAGTGTAATCCCAACATAAATATTGATTAGTATTTTTAGTTATGTTAACAAGAAGAAAAGGATACAGTGAAGATAAATATTAAAACTTTAGTCATTTTTCAGGGCAATGAAATGAGCAACTTCTTTCCTGAATTTGATGAAAGGTTTTGAATACTAGAAGAAACTTTCTTCAGTTATTGTGCTACTTACAATGTAACAGTTATGTACAAGATGTACCTTTTACTTAATTTGATTTATTAACATTTTTTCCAGCACTTTCTTAAGATGAGACAAACAAAATTATCAAGCCCTGATTTATATTGTTTGACACTTTCTGTGGTGTAAATACTCCCTTTGGGCTAATTTAGGCTACGTCTGCGACATCACTGAGCAGAGTTGGGAAGAGATACACAGTAGCACTACAGCTAGGTAGCTTTTCCACCATGCAGAAACACTCAATGGAAATAATCTCAAGAACACAGATAATAGTAAGACGAAGTAAAATAATTAAAAAGCAATGTGTTTTAAGTATTAGTCTTTGTTTTTAATATAATTGATTTAATTGTAAATTTATATAATTTAGTTTTTAATATCTGTTTTAGATGACTAATTTGCAATATTCCTTAAAATTTAACAATGGACTTTCCTGAGCCAGAATAAGCCACTCTACACACCATTGGGTGTCCCTGTTGTCTAATAAGCATATTTTGGCACTGAATATATACTGTTATGTATATGTTGAATATACAATGTTAGGCACTGAATGTATAATGTTAGTTATCAGTGCCTGTGCCAATCTTATTTCTTAAAGTTCTCAACATATGGATAATACCTTCCCTATGTGAAATGGCCAATAAATAAATGTGTTGATCAATGGATAAGATTCTACTTCTGCTTTACTTGAAGGCATTAGAAAAGTGATTAAAGGGTTGTCTTCAAAGCAGACAAAACTGAGTTCAAATGTTGGCTCTGTCACTTACTAGGTATGCAGAACTAAAGAAGTGGCTTCAAATTTTTAAATGGTGATAATAATAACAACAAAATTAAGGGTTGCTATGATCAGTAACTTAGACAGTGTGTAGAATGTATGTGTTTGGCATATGTTAAGCACCTACTAAATGTTAAGTATTGTAAATTTTGGATGTGTGCTCTTCATATGTTTTTATGGCATTGAATTTCTTTATCTATAAAACAGATTGATTGATCATTCTTGCTACTTCCAAACCTGGTAAGGATGTCAGCCAATGACTCAATAAGGTTGTGAACATTTCTCTGTAACTCAGAGAGTGAGGGGCCCACCCATGAATTTGGGACTTATTTTATGCCATAACCACTGCAGCGGCAGAGAAGTTGTATACTGACCCACCCTCTAACTTATAAGAGGTTATTTCAGTATTAGAGAATGTAAAAACATAAAGGGATAAAAAGAAAAAAAATGAACTTTCTTGCAGAAAACAAAGACAAAAACCTTCTGCCAATAAAAGAGCAAAGAGGTAGCAAAGGATGAAGGAATCGATTGTGTTTTCTGCCAACACAACACCGTCCAGGTGGAGGATATGCAGTGTGTGAGAGGCCTGCCTATTTCCCTACTTTCAAATGGAATTTCAGGTCTGCAAATGAAATGGACAGAAGTTTCCCATGCACCACTTATAATCCTTTTCCCTATGGGCTGGGAGATTGTAAGGGCTATTTGTGAAATGCCTGTGAACGAGAATATTCAGATATGCTGACTGTATCCTAAGCTTAACAATCTTACATTGTTTAAGAAATAAACTAATTTTTAAAGGAAAGATGAAGTCAATAGGGTCTTCCATAGGTTCAATGATATGTATTGACTACTATGTATGTTTTCCTTGAGTTAGTATAATTAAACTGAATATTTTATATTTACAAGCCATTAGGGTAATAACAATAATTATAGTGTTTGCTTGACTGAATTATATAAGACTGAAATATAATTTCCCCCAATTCTAGATGCATTGGGAAATTTGAAACCAGTAATAATAAAAATGTTCTGTTTGTGATGACCAGAGTCTAAGGGAAAAGTCTCTTATGTAGGTTATGTCGGATCACATACCTTAGGTGGTTACTCACCTCAGGACAAGTCTTAAAAATGGGAAAATACTGAGTTTTTGGTGAGAGATGAGAACATCTCTCTACAAGCATCTGTGAGCCTGGACAGCTGTGGCAATGACTGCAGAAGTCACCATTCCCCATTCCAATAACACTTCTTAGACTGATATTAGACATTTTTACTAAACCTTTTCCATTATCTTCCTGCTCCCAATCCCTTCCTTGTAATGTGGACATCTCCCCTCCAGCCCCTCAGTCTGTCCCATTTCTACATAATATTCAACACCCAATTTAAGTCTTACTTCTCACATGATGCTTTTTGGTGTTGTGTCAAGCTAAACATGTGAGCTTCCAACCAGCAACCTGAGTTCAAATTCTGACTGTTCATTCCTAGCTGCGCTACCTTGAGAAGTTAATGCTCACAATCTCTGCTTTTATGAAAATGAGAATGACAACAACTTCTTACCCAGAGGACAACTATGAGAGTTAAATGGGTTGGAACATATAAACTATTCAAGACTTTGCCTGTGTAGAGTTGGCATTCAATGATTATTAACTCATTTTTTTTCTCATCAAGCTTCTGTGTGCTTTGAGTTTATATAAACACATTTTGTAGTTAATTGCTCAGACATCTGCCATGTGTGGGAGCTCCCTTGGGCGCTGGTCAACAAAGCAGTGAGCAAAGACTTTGCCATCACAAAGCTAATGTTCTAATAGGAGAGACACACCGTGAACAAGCAGGTGCATGAATATATAATACCATGGTGGATAGTGATATAAACAATGAAGGTTATAGAGTGACAGTGTGGGAGATTGAGAGGGAAGGACTCTCTGAAGAGGTACCATTTGGGCAGAAGTTGAATGACATATGAAGATTTGGGGAAGGAATAAATGAGGTGAAGGGAGTTACATGCCCAAAGGTATTGAATCAAGAATGAGCTTGGCATGTTCAAAGAGATGCAAGAAGATTTCTGTGGCTGAAGAGAAATAAGCAAGGTAGAAAGTAACAGAAGATTAGGTGAGAGAAAATAAGCAGAAGTCATGCTAAGGGTTAGTGTTTATAAGTCTCTTTATAGGCCATGCTCTAGAATTAATATTTTACATAGAATGAGATGACGTGGATTCCATCATATAAACAAACTTTAAAGATGCTAAGGATACAAAACGATGAGTGGAAAAGGAGTTAGGATGAGGGGACTCCCCCTGCCTCCTTATGGAACTGGATTTCACCTATTGTCGGGGCTGTCCCGGGGAGACAGGGGCATCTGAAAAGCAGTCCCAATGATGCCTGCTACTGAGAGGAGAGCGAGCCCTCAGTCACTTAGTGTGTCTTGGTTTATGGACAAATGGATTTAGAAAACAGCCTGCTGGGTGTCTAACTTGTTGCTAAGTAGATGCGCTGCAGTGCCCCAAAATGAAGTTGTGACTTGATAAATGGAAATAAGGAATAATTCTGAAAGTATATAAGAAAGAAAAATCAAAGAAAAAAAAAAGAAAAGCTTGGTACAAAAGGAGAACAAAAGACTCACTATTTCAAAGATCTTTGCAAATATGAATCAATTCAAGCCTCCCTTTTTAAAAAAGATTATTTAAATTTACATTTCATTGCTAATATTTTACAGAATACTTCTTTTCATAAATATGAGGTTAAACAATATAATACAAATAGAAAAAAGTTATTATTTTAGGGTAAACTATTGAGTTCAATAAGGATAATAAGTATGAAATTATACAGTAATAATACTATTAAAAGATGACATGAAAATATTTATAGTGTTCAAAGATAACATTTCATGTCATATCTTCTCTTATGCTAGCTGTCTAGCATGCCTTGAAGTATTTGGACACATACCTTTTGGCCTTTAAGAACAGATGTCTGCAGTAAATTTGAGTTATCTTTAGAAAAGAATGTTGTTTATATTGTTAATAATGGGATGAAAATAATAATAACAATAGTAACAACAAAATACCTAACTGTGGCCACCACCTGGCATTCGCACCCTTGTCTAATCTCCTTCTCTTGAGTGTGGACTGGTCTTCTTGATTCATTTTCAAGGAAGAGAATATAGCAAAAGTGATGGAATGCTACCGTGGAGATTCGGTTACACAAGCACGGTGGCTTCCATCTTGGGCTCTTTCTCTCTCTTCTCTGTCTCCCTTCCTCCCCCTCTCTCCTCCATCTCTCCTCTCTCCTCCTTCCCCCCACTCCCCTCTCAACCCTTATACCAGGAGAAGCAACCCCCATGCTGTGAGCATCCCTATGAAGAGGCCCCTGCGATATGGTCGGGAACTGAAGGCTCTTTGCCCAGAGCCCACAGAAATTGGGACCCCCTCCACCCAGCAACCTGTGATGAACTGACACCTTCCAACAACCATGCCACATGACTGAGCTTGCAAGGGGGCTCTCTCCAGTGGAGTCACAATAAGCACCCCCTCACTCAGCCCCTGATGCCCAGTGGGGCAGGTGGAGGCTCCACTTCCCACAAGATGCCCAAGGTGGCCTACCTTCTCGCCATCTCTCAGAGCTCTCCCATTCCTTTTGTGCTTTGTCTGGGGCTTTTTAGTTGCAAGGAGGACTTGGAGCATAGCAGTTTCTCTCTGTCTCTGCAGACCCAGGAGGCTTCCTCTCCTTTTCTTCACAGCACATGTCTTTACCTCTTTGTAGGTTCTAGTTTTGAAAAATCATGCAAAAAGCAATAAAGATAATCCCAGGAAAAAAATATCTACACATTCCAAGTAACATTCTTTAATGGGCATATTCAATCTTGCTTTTCTTTCATAATTCAACTACATAATTCCCAATTAAACATGGCTAGAAAAAGTCCCTCTTGGTGACAGAATGCAAGTAAGTCCATATATACTCCTGACGTAGTTTAATTTACCTTGCGTCCATTACCCCATCTTCTTTGGCTTTTCCATAGTAAAATCCTGTGCTCTCCTATCTTTACCTTACAGCTTCTCTTTGAAGCCACATCAAAGTTTTTAACCTCTTATCCTAGACTGGGTCCCAAGGCAGGTGCCTACTGGATGTAGCTGCAGGCAGGTACTTATCTCTTTAATGAGGCACTTACTCATAATTGGTGCAGGTTGAATGTCTACTTTAGCTGTAAAAGAAGCAAAATCTTCTGCTCGCCTTTTACCAAATTTGTGTCTTTTAAAACTGAGACAAAATGAAGAATTTTGTCCTGTATTATTCTTCCAATTCTGTGACTTCTTTTCCAATCTGCCAGAAATTTGATTTTCTTGGACTTTTCTGGGTTGGCCGCTTTCTGAATTCACTCCATCTAATGTAGTTGAAATGGAGGCATTTCATCTCAACAACTGTGTTTAACTGACTTTGGAAGAAAAACGTTCCCTGTTTCATTCTGATCTATATAGCTAACTATACAGTAATTTTTGATTTGCTCGTTTATGAATAGTGTCACCACACAATCTATGAAGTGGTAGATGTATAGGAACACCCAATGTTAAAATATGTAGGGGATAGTCATGAGAGAGTTTAATTCCACACTATTCGTTGATTGAAGAAGAGGTTCAGTTGTACCAATATGCCGAAACTGGTGAAGAATGATATTTTGTGTTTTCCTATCCTCTCTGAAGATTATAGCACAAGAAATCAATGCAAATAAAAATATGTGGGTAATATTTCTACCACATAAGTCTACAAAGTCCAGTGCTGTTACTATCCAAACTGCCATTAAAATTCTATTGAGAGATAAGATATCCTCATCTTCTTTTGTCAGTCTCTTCTCTAATTCCCTATTTAAAAAAAAAAAAAGTATTTTAAAATTCGTGTTACTATTGCTGAGGGTGATATTTTTGAATTCCTTTTTCTGATGTGAGTACATTACCGCTTTGGGTTAATAACAGAAAATTGTTTTTCGCTGAATTCAACTACGTAAATACATTTTTCCTATGCTATTTTTCTTTCAGTGAAAATGTCTCTCAAATAAATAGATGATTTTTTATGATGTATAATTAGCATTGCATGTCATTTTAATTTGGGGTTCTAGTAGCAGTGGAGAATTGGTCTCATCTGTACTTCTCAATCCTGGCCGCACATTAATATTAAAAAACAACCTTAAAAAAAATATCAGTGTCTTGGGTCAACCCCTAGAGGTTCTGTTTTAATTGTTCTAAGTAGGAGACAAAGCATTGTTTTATATTAAAACTCCCAAGTGATGCTAAAGAGCATCCGGGTTGAGACCCAGCGATGTGTGCTGACTGACAGAGTGTCCCTTAAAAGCAGATGTGTGTTTACAAAGTGATTGATTGTCCGTACGAAAATCAAAAGTGTTATGATTAAGTTAACAAATACAATTTCAAAAGACAAACTTTTATGGATAAAAACATTTTGATAATACCTAAAGGACAATATGATTTACAGGCAGTGTGTTTTATAAAAGGGAGAGGAAGTAAAGAAGGAAGGGAGGGAGGGAAAAATTTGAATACAAAATAAAAGTTCATTTATCTAAGGCATAATAAAAATGATAGATTTGGCCATCTTCCTACATCTATGTTCAAAACTGATATAGTTTGTCATGCTTTAGGATGTATCCTGAGTACCTGAGTTCATTTTCTACAGAGGTATCCAACCTACGGTCACTCACTAGGTACATTTTGACTCCCTAAATTGGTATTTTTGTTAGAATAAGAACATTAACTGGTATAAACAATTCCCTAGCATTCTCTTGTGAATTTCATTTGTATGAATTTTAGAGACCATTTGGGATGTGATTTTTTTTTAACTAATATTGTTTAAAAGTTCTTCTAGATCCATTCCCCAATGAAAAAATAAATTCTTATTAAGTCCCATTTAAAATAGATTTCCTTTCCATAAGCCATCACAATATCTAACCATAAACCTGTGATTGAACATAAAATCATCTCCTTATCACATCTTTGTAATTAAAATCTCAAAGGATAAATTTTGCTTTGATAGTAACCTGAATAGTTTTCTGCCATTTTTGCAAGTGATGATAAGGATAGTAGAAACCTTACTCTGTGTAGGCTGGAGATTAAGGGGAAGAATGCAAATTCTGAAATCAGAAAATGTTCTGAGGTTTCGACTTGCACCATGTTGTTTTAGAAATACATTTTTTAGAGTCTAAATAAGGTGTCTATATTTGTCATCTTAAATCAATCGTCCAGAAAATTTTTGAATTGTCTTTATGAGAATGCGTTTATACATATTGATCAATGTAAACTTTATTCACTTAGAAATTGCCTATTTCTGAACTCTATATTGTGAGGATAAAATACTGTACATTAGTCTGTATAGGCAAAGTTACCATATTATCAAAATGTTTCATTAAACTCTGGAATATGCTATCCATTAGAACTTTCTGCAAGGGTGGAAATGGTCTATATCTGTGCTGTCCAATAGGAACACATGTGACTATTGGGAATTTGAAATGTGGCTAATACAAGTGAGGAACTGGATTTTAAATTTGATTTAATTTAAATTTAAATTTTAACAGCCCCACGTGGCTAGCAGCTACCATATTAGATAGTGCAGCTCCAGAAAAAAAATATTTGGAAAAGTCAGACAGATTTTATTAACTTAAGTTTTACTGTTAACGTTTCTTTAGGCCACAGGAAATTTTGGAAGTTTTGCCTTGCTAAATTTTTGCAAGAATTTAAGCTTGTGAATAGATTACTTTCAATGGTTGTCTACAGTGCCAAAAAGTAAGCCATAATCAGCTGGATAACTAAGCCAGCAAGACCACGGCAGGAAATGATAGGCTGTAGCCTAAATTCTAAGCATGGTGTTCTCACTGCAGAGAGCACCTGGATGTTGTACAGTAAAAGCCTTTGCATAAAATTTCATTCCTAATTTTGCTGATTACCTGGGTCTTTTTTCCCTTTTTTGTTTTCTGACAGTCCCCTTTGCCAATCCCTTTGAAGAGCTCACATTCTACTGTCCTCATTTCCTCTTTCTATCTTTACTTTTCTAAATAATATTCCTCACCCATGCATTTTGCTACCACAAAGTGGTGGTGATATGAACGTAATGGCCAAGCTCTTGGTAGGACACTTTCTTTCTGAGGTGTTTAATCTCCCCATCAATGTGCAATCCTCCAAGATGCTCCAGAGTTGTAGGTGCTCTGTGCTCTTCTTGGCACTTCACTAAGCTACTGTAATGTCCTGAACTTGAGCAAAATGACCCTGATGTGACCTCTCCAGACACTGCATAATGACAACTAATTTGTATTCAGGCCATTTCTGTTACAGAAGTCAGACAGATTGAGCCAAGGGAGGGGTTTTTTGTTGTTATTTGTTTCTGCTTCCGTGAATTCAAAATCCCAAAGTCATTTTTTAATATCCATGCTTTCCTTTCTACGATTCTAATCTCATTCTGTCATCATTACTTTTTGTTTTCTACACTGAATTAATTAAATTCCCTTTCAGTCCAAATAACAGATAGTCCCATGTGTTCCCTGAGAAGTAGAGAGCTCTTTCAAGAATATGGGATTCAGCTGTACATTTAACTTGTGACGTCAGTGTGTAATATTTTTGTCCTATTTAAAGCAGCTCTTCGATTTTTTTCCCCATTAAATATCATTTCAATTAGGATTTTTAAAACTCATTTTCATTTCAGAATTTCTAAAGAATAACTAAATTGTATTGTTCTTTGGCTCATGTGCTTTGATCACATATACAAATCAAATTCATTTTGGGGTATATCATCAAAAACATTGGTCATCCATATTTATCAAGATAATGCAAGGAAACAGATTTTGTTCATCATCATCTTTGCAGAAATCTTATTTTAATGGATGATACTAGATATATTTTGAAGAGAAATTGAATTTCATTATTGACTCTTAAGATGTGCCTCTGTCAATATTAAAGAAAAGAAAGGAATTATCATGCTTATAATATAATATAATATGTTGCCATTATATACTTAGGTCAATAGATTATTTTTCACTGTAGCATTTCCAACTGTTTCTTTTTTCTCCTTTATTTGGTTCCAAGGTGATAATAAGGCCAAACTAATTAAAAATTAAATTGAGTGAGAAGAATTTATTCCCTGGCTAGGAAATGTTCAGTTGCAACACTGAGTAAATTCTTACAGAAGAGAAATAAATCCTTACAAGTAGGTCTTATAATGGAAACACTAGAATTTCTTATGTAAATGTACTCCAATGAAAACTATTGTAAATGTGTGACCCAATTGCGATAGAAATGCATTTTGAAGTGAGAAAATTACCATTTAATTAGTTGTTTATTATAATTTTTTAAACTATCATTAAGAGATGAAATTTTCTCCCTTCCCCTATCCTATGTCCAAATACAAGCATGATGTTTGATAATTTACCATAAAGAACGGTCTCCAATGTGGCATGTTTCTTCGAGAGCAAATATAAACTATAATCTTCTTTTGTTTAAATTAGATAATCTTGTTCGGTTTTCATATTTTCAGTGGCAAAAAACCCTGGCAAAACTATTCTGAATGAAGCAATGTTTTTGATCAAATAATCACAATCTTCCACTGATACTCTTGAGAATCGAAGTATATAAACGGGGTTGAACTGTGTCTTTGAAAGGCATAGCTCTTACCTCATGAGAATTCTACATTACCTCTCACTGTACTCTGAAAATCAAAGCAATAATTTAAAATAGTAATAATAATAATTTGATCTTCTTTGAAAGAGGGTGTAAAGAAGATGCAAGAACAAAAAAACACCCTACATTCCTTGATAGAATTTCAAGCTTTACCATATCATATCCTAGCAGGATTCTAACTCTACCTGCTTTGTTCTCTTCAATAAAAAAAGATTGCTAAACATTATAGAATCACAACTTAATAGCTATTAAGTTGAAATGTTAAAAAAAATTATTCTATGATATGAACTGAAGATAAGTCAGAAAAGAGCTGGGCTTTGAAGGGTGAAGAAAATAGTTTTTGTTATTGTGGGTTGTTGTAAGGAATACTTACACAGGAAAATCTGCAAGAAAAATATTTTATATCACTTGATACATGCCTTAGAATTAAATACAAAATGCACAGATGAAGAATGTACAAAATGTTCTGGTGTTTAGAGTGGAATGCCACTGTCAGTGTAGAGTGAGATAGAGGCATGTGGGTGGAGAGAGAGGACAACCCAGGCACCAGCAAAGTCAGCAGAGCAGATGAGAAGAGAACCTGGTGTGAAAACAAGGGCAGTAAATTCTATCTCAGATGTGCCGAGTTCAAGTCTGAGGTGATGCTTGCTCACCTGGGATTCAGGATGCAGGGCCTGACCTTGGGAGAAAGACAGTGTCAGACACAGATGTATGCATTTGGGAATCATCCACATTGAAGTGAGAAATCTGTATGAATGGGAAGTAGGGGCCTAATTTGGGCTGAATATAAAAGAAAGAAATCCCTTTTTTTCAATTTTTTGAGAGAGAACTATTTTAGAAAAAACTATATAGAAAATATGACTTCCTGTGTGGTGATAGGCAGACAGTATTTTTTTTTTCTATTTGATGTGATTTCAGACTCTTATCAAATAAATATTTTTAGGGAAAAAGATGCAAAGGTGAAAAAGAAAGAAATCCCTTTTTTTCAATTTTTTGAGGGAGAACTATTTTAGAAAAAACTATATAGAAAATATGACTTCCTGTGTGGTGATAGGCGGACAGTATTTTTTTTTTTCTATTTGATGTGATTTCAGACTCTTATCAAATAAATATTTTTAGGGAAAAAGATGCAAAGGTGAAAAACAGCAAAAAGTATATAAGGTATCAGTGCATAAAATTATCTTTTTAGGATTTATTTCACAGCAAAGATATATTATGAGACAAAATTATTGTTACAATGTATTGATTTCAAAATCAGAGTTATTCCTTGGTAAGACAGAAGTCTGAGCCAGCTATATGGGTAGCCTAAATGCAGACAAATTTGTGATCCAAAGAACAAGAATGTCTTGTATATAGCTTTTGAAAAATATGATGAAATAGAACTTTAATCTGGATTTCACTCTATACTAGAAGCCTAATGAAAAGTAAATTTTAAAATTTTGACAAATTTGTGACTTGCCACTAATCAACATGAGAACCATGTTTGTTTGTTTTGTTACATAGAAACTCAGGTAAAAAAAATAAATAAATTACTTTCCATTTAACAGATACTTCGTAAATATATTACCAATGATAGAAATAGACTCAATGTTACAAAACCGTCAGGGTTACCCATACTGGCACTGTGGATGCAGCTCTTTGATTCTGATGGCCTCAAAATTAAATAGCTATCTCCAAGCTATAACCATAGCTACTTTATAAGTTAAAATTAGTGTTAAATCGAAAAATGACAATATTTTTGCTCATCCCAGACATTATAAAGTATGAATGGCTCTTAGTGAGGCTGTTGAGTCTTGGTCAAATAAGTAATAGGCAAAGCATACTTATCTGTCTGCTACTTGCTGATTATCCGTTAGGATCAGAGGTTACTCTTAGTGCATAAACTGAAGCTGAAAAACATGTTGGTAGGCAAATATTGAATGTGTCTTTCTTTCAACTTCATAACAATAGCTTACATATGGAAGTAGTTTTATAATTTGTAAAATGGTTTCCCATATACTGCCTTTCAGTTTTCTTTCCACTGACACGATGAGGAAGGCAGAGAGATTCTCTTTTCCTAATTGAGGACTTTGGTTTGCTCAACTGTGGAAATAGAACTAGTAAGACTAAAGGAAGGGAAAAAAATGAAAGGGAAACCTTGAAAGATGTGCCAGAAGCAGATCATGGAAGTTCCAAAAATGCTGGCTGTGTTTGACCATCGACATGGAGAATCCATGTCAGAGGAATAAACACATCTACCTGTTCAGAAAACAAATCAGTCATCTTAAGACTAAAATTCATGTAACTCTTGTTACCTGAACAAAAAATGACTTGGGACAAAAATGAATGTACTTTCATAATATGCTTGGTCACTCTAATAAAGTATAGCATTTACGAAGACTCAGTAGTATCTGTCATATAGCATTTGAATGACAAATAAATAATAGATTTGGCATTAAGGTACAACTCTTGAAAGTGACAATACATACTCTGTCAATGCTGTGCTTCTTTGAATATAGGACCATCATAAAATCACAAGAAACGTCTTTTCCCCAGCAAAATCACTACAGCAATTACTGTATGTTTTATAAAACTTATAACTTTGGCCCTGGTTTTTGCAGTGTCATTGCACAGAGTAGATATGAACAGTGGAATAATTTATTGCAGAATGTGAGATGACTTCCAGTTGAGGGAAAATTATATAGCTAATTTTGACACAAAATGATGGCACTGATTGTGACAAAGTCTTTGATATGCCTTTTAATTGATGAGTTCAATACAAAAGGCAACTTCCATAAGGTCCAGGATGCTAACCTGATTTTTGTGACTTCAGAAGCTTTTAGCACTGCTTTATCCAGTATTTTTCCTCAGTAATTAATTAGAGGAGGAGGGGGAGAGAAGGGAGGCAAATGGGAAATACCCTTTGACCACACAGCATTTTTCTGGCAAAAATGAATGAATCACAGCATCCACAGCTCAGGAATCCAGTGAGGACAGCACTTCTCTGTGTCTTGCTTCTGGCTGCCTGCTGTCGCCACAGCAGAGATTATCCTTCAGTTTGTGATCCTTGACCGTCAGCCCTGCTTACATGCACAGCACGGCTGGCACATCTCACACCATCAGTAAAAGAAATAAAAACAAAGCTTTAAAACAAAAAAGGATGCCGGGTGCGGTGGCTCATGCCTGTAATACCAGCACTTTGGGAGGCCAATGAGAGGATTGCTTGAGACCAGGAGTTTGAGACCAGCATAGGGCAACATAGTGAGACCCCGTCTCTACAAAAAAATGTTTTAAAAATTAGCTGGGGCTGGGCGTGGTGGCTCATGCCTGTAATCCTAGCACTCTGGGAGGCCAAGGCAGGTGGATTGTTTGAGCTCAGGAGTTCGAGACCAGCCTGGGCAAGAG
>NW_012136636.1:4006639-4026177 GCF_000956105.1 Propithecus coquereli | reverse complement strand
AAAAAACAAGGAGACAGGAAAAGGAGTAGCATTAAATATCTGAAGGCCCTTCTCATGTTCTTTTTATACATAAACAGATGCACAGCTCACTTATTTGCCTGTTCGTGCCTTTAAAAAATCTTTACTGAATGCCTACCACATTCAGTGCTGGGCAATAAGTGAAGACAGACGTCATCTCGACTTATACCAAGGTCTTATAGACTTAGAGTTTGGGTGGGAATAGACAGTAATCATAAGCACAAAGGCATCAATGGCACATGTCCCGGAAAATGCCATTGAGGAAACCAGTGGGGGCTATGACAGGGGACAATGCAAATCAGGGTTGAGGACACGCTGAAATCAACTGTTTGGTCCAGGAGCAGGGGACTCTCTCTGAGATGACACTTAAGCTGAGGTCTTAGGAAGGAGAAGGGATGGGGGCAGGGCAGGTGGCATTTCAGCACATAAAGTATGTGAGATGCAGAGAGAGTTGAGCCTGTTCGAAGAAAGGAAAACAAATACGGAGTGGCAGACTTTAGGGAGAGATCTCAGAAAATGGTGGAGCAATAGGCAGTGGTCAGACTGTGCCAAAGCCTCGGGGGGAGACATATGGGTGTCATTCCAGGTTCAACGAGAAGGCAGGGAAGGGCGCCAGTGGGGACCTTTGGGTCATACTGGCTGCCTGCCGTGTGGGGATGGATCGCACTGGGGCCAAAGTAAAAGTGGGTGCCTGGGAAGGAGGGTGGCTTGGCCTAGAGCTGTAATGGTGGTGGAGGGAAGGGACAATTTGGAAGTGCCTTAGCTATTTTTGTGGAGGTGTGATTGACAGGGAAGAATATGAGTCCATTTGCTAATAAAGCAAAAGGTGGCAGGTAGTTGAGAGATCATCTGTCCAACAAATTGAATTTATTTAGGAGAACCAGAGAGCTTATATCACCCACCTAAGTCTTGCACCTAAAGAGTGACAGATACTGCCGAGTCTTTTTACTGTGGTCTTGTTTCCACGACACCAAGTTGCAAAATGGATCTTTAGGTAAACAGAGAGACATAAATAATGAGCACTTGGCTATCACTTTGAATTATTTATGAATTCTGTGTTAATTAATGCTAATCAATTAATGAAAATAAATGTAAATTAATTCAAAACATATCATTCATAACTTGTTCAAATATTATGTAAGAACAGTAATTTACCAATGGAAAAAACCAACGTGCTACCTTATTCTGTAAAATAAGTCAAAGAAAACCCCTTGTCCCAGATATGTCAAGCTTTTCTTCCACCTTCTCCTTTCATTCCTCCTTGAGGTCACAGCCTGACAGCACCTGCTGGGCACTCACCTGGCCCAGGACATTGAGGGGGGAAGGGCCTTCCCAGCAAGGGGCCCCCTTCCCCTACAGCTTCTGTGGCCTCCACTGTGAGGACACCAGGCAGCTTGCAGGAGAGTGTGGAAAAGGGAGAGGAGGAATAAGGCCAACTTCCTGCCTAGAGCCACAAAGTCTTTGATCAGGAATTACACGCCAGTCACAGAAGACCCTCTTTGAAGATATGTTTGCATATTCTCCTGAGCTGGGAATACAACACAGAAAATGGGGTCTCAAGACCAATTTAAACCTACTTAAGAAGTAGGGGGCAGTGAGCAAATGCTGTTCATCCAAGGGTTTAAGAATTTGGGTTTATTTCTATATCAGGAGCAGTGCTAACAGAAAAACAATGTTTCCCAATATCCCCCTGAGCCAGCCGGCCCTCCTCCACGTCTCAGCCGAGGCACTTCGAACAATACACTTTGCTGCTTCTGCCAGAGCCTGGGGAGTTGTTCTGCATGGAGTATGTCTCCTGAGAGGAAGGGAACTTCTCTCTACCAACTCTCTGCTAACTCTTCTGCCACAGCAATTCACATTTATACGTTTCTTAAAACCAATTTCAATAATCCTGTGAGATAGGTATTCCCACTTTGCAGGTAAGGAAACTAAGTGTTTGAATAATTAAATGATGTTAATAAGATCCTACAGATAGTAGCAGCATGACTTTGCACAAACTTTGCAAACAACAATAACACAAATACCTACTGGAAGCCAGACACTTCTGTAAGGACTTTACTTGTGTTAATCATGAAATCCTCACAACAGCCAAAGAGCTAAGTATCATGATTAGCCTATTTTTGTCCCTGGCCAGAAACTGAGGCATGGAGTGGTTAAATAACATGCCTGTGGTTACACAACTAACAAGCTGCTAAGCCAGGGGCTGGAGAGAATTTACCTTCTTATCGAGCAGGCTCCGTTAACTATTAAAATTGCAGAGAATCATTTAGAACCAACATCAAGTATTCCAGCTTCCTCTGTTCTGGTGGTCAGCAAGGACACCGATGGCCCTTTTCAGTTTGGCTGGTCTTCATATCTTATATGAAAAATTTTGAGAATTACAGTGATTTATGATAACTAGGCTTTGGGCTATGCTTGCACAGGTTTTCAAGCAACCCTGGAGTATCAGAGCTGGAAAAATCTCAAGGTAGCAGAGGAGACAGTAACATTGTCTCTGGTGCAGGCAAAGTCAAATGGATTAAACTATGTGTTCATTCTCAGATGGAGAGTGAATGGCAGTGACAACAGCCTCAGCATGGAAACCCAGGTGTTCTAAACCTCTGTTCCCCAATAGCCTGCCCCTTTCAGCTCTAGACGTCTGCGATCCTGTGCTCTGTATGGAAGAAGACCAAAACTGACATCAGGGTCTTTCAATAAAATGTCATGATTGTATAGAGGAGGAATGGTATTGAAGTAGCATTAGAATCTAGTTAAATTTTGAGGAAAGCAGTTTGGTCCTATAAAGCCATCCCGAAATTTTATTTAGCTACCATTTATGTTTATTTTTCAGTGTCAAGGTAAAAGGCATATTAGCTATTCTCTTTTTTCTTTCTGCCATAACAAATAAACGTTCTTGTGGTTTGTGTCCTCTCTGCAAGAATTCATAATAAGGCTGCCATGGTTCATAAACAAATTCCCAGACTATGTATGTGAGATCATTTTCTTCCTTACTTAGAGGATTAAAACGTATAGCTCTACCCTTAATTCATAATAGAGCATCCATTCATACTAATTGAATAAGCTTAGATGGATAGTGTTAATAGCTGATAAAATGAAGGACCAGCTGCAAGAAATTTCTGTCTTGAGTAAAAACTCAAGGGTAGGTCAGGAGAGGACGAATAAAGCAATACAGAAAGAGTATGAAAAAGAAAGAGGGAGACTTAATGTGATGTGGTCACAGAGCCCACAGAAGTGTTTCACGTAGGAACAGTCTCTGTTCATAAGGAGAAAAATATTTGAGGAAGATAAAGTTTCTATTAGTCATTTGCTAGAGTTTGAAATTGTCCCCGAAAGTTCATATATTGGCAACTTAGTCCCCAATGCAGCAGTGTTGAGAAGTGAGCGGATCTCTAGGCTTGTGCTCTCACCCATGCACGGCTGCCGTTATTCCAGGAGTGGGTTCCTGATGGAAGGATGGATTCCACCCTCCTGTTCTGTCACATGCCTTTCTACCTCCCATCATGGAATGATCCAGCAAGGAGGACCTCGTCAAATTCAGGCCCCTTGACTTTGGACTTCTCAGCCTACAAAACTACAAGAAATAAATCTCTGTTCTTTATAAATTACCCAGTCTCAGTATTCTGTTACAGCAGCACAAAACAGATGAAGACACCATTCTAAGACATAGATAGTTCTCAGACTTAAAATGGCATTGCTTCCAACACTTTCCCACTGCATTCTAATTCAGTCTACAATAATAGGGGGAGAAAAAAATATCTTCAGTTTGACAGAGTTTCCTGAGTGAAATGTAAACACTTTAAAATTTGAAACCACACTGAAACATACTGACCAAAAAATTCTGATTTGTATTCTAGCAGAATTTTTAAAAATGTGCTCTGACGTGGAAATGTACTACAGAGTCCCGCCCTAGATGGGATTGGTTGTCCTTGTGTATTTTCTAAAGTGCATATTGTTAAGAGCCAATGTGTGATCTGAATAAAGTGCCCTTATCTTTCTAGATCTCAGTTTCTCGTTTGTTCTACAAAGCATAATAGATATGCACATACTAAATGCATACTTTAAAAGCACGAACTCTTTTAAATCTAACAACTGTCCCATAATTATTATTGTTAACCTTATTTTATAGGTTAGGAAACTGAGGTAGAGACAAATAAGGAGATGTGTCTGTCTTAGTCTGCTCAGGTTGCTGTAAACATCTACTGTAAACCAGGTGGCTTATAACCAACAGAAACTTATTTCTCACTGTTTTGGAGGCTGGGAAGTCCTAGAACAAAGTACTGGCAGATTTGGCCCCAGACTGGTTGGTAAAGAGCTGTCTTCTCTCTGTGTCCTCATATGATGGAATTTTAACTAAATTACCTCTTTATATACCCTATCTCCAAACACAGTCCCATTCTTAGGTGCTGGGGATTAAGGGTTCAACATATAAATTATGCAGGAACACAATTCAGCCCGTAACACTAGTGTTAATTCACCCCTCATTTTTACTTCTAAGTGACTTCTAAGTGATATTCCTAATAATAGAAATTAACTTTCTTGCCAGATTTGCTTAAACAGACCTCTCAAATTCAGAAATTTAGGAATTTCCAGATTCCAGCTTCCAGGATGCCTTTCCTGCAGTTGCCCTCTCATGACCACTCTCCACTAGGTGTCTTTCTTCCTGCACTGTGAGCACTTGTTTCCCCAAGGCTGTGCTACTGCTCTTCTTTACCTTCATACCTACTGGGAAAATATGCATATCTGTGTGTGCCATTGGCGCCTAGATTTATATCTTAAACGCCTGTCTCTCTCTTGAGCTCTAGACCAGTGTGCCCAAATGACCATTAGCTCTTTCCACCTGGTATGACTCACTGAATTCATTGGCTCTCTCCCCAAAGCATGTTTTAATACTTCCTCACAATAAACAGCATTAACTTATTCAAATTAAAAATTTCATACTTGTTTTAGGTTAAATTGTGTTCTTCTAAAAAGATAAATAGAAGTCCTAACCCTTACATGGAAATAGGGTTCTTGTAGATGTAACTAAGTTAAAATGATGTCATTAATTAGTGTGGGCCCTAATCCGAACGGACTGGCATCCTTATAAGAAAATGTGGGTATATGTATACCATGGAGTACTTACTACTCAGCCGTAAAAAAGAATAATACCTTTGCAACAATCTGGATGGAACTGGAGACCATTCTCCTAAGTGAGGTATCTCAAGAATGGAAAGACAAACACCACATGTACTCGCTATCAAATTGGAACTAACCTATGAGCACACATGTGCACAGAGGGAAGAAAAATTCAGTGGAAATCAAGCAGAGGAAAGGAGGAAGGAGGGGAGGGGCCAAAACCTACCTAACTATTGGGCACAATGAACACTATTTGGGTGACAGGCACACCTATAGCCAGGACTCGAGCATTATAAAAGCAACCCATGCAACCTAAAACATTTGTACCCCCTTAATATTTTCAAATAAGAATATATACATACAGAAAAAAAAAGAAAAGGGAAGAGCCATGTGAGAACACGGACATATAGGATGTGATGATGGGGCGGAGACTGGGTCGATGCAGCTGCAAGCTACGGAACATCAAGGATTACTGATGACACCAAAGCAGGAGAGCAGCATGGACCGTAGTTTCTCCAGGAGCCTTCGATAGAGCATGACCCTGTCAACACCTCAGCTCTGGGCTTCTAGCTTTTGGAATTGTGAGAGGATAAATTTCTATTGTTTCAAGCCACCCCATTTGTGGTATTTTGTTATAGCAGCCTTGGAAAACTGATACAATATTCAATCTAAAATCCCTTATTTTTTTCTTTGAATGTCTTCCACATTCAATCAATCACTTTGTTTTGTGTTTATTTAACCTTCTGTAAATTTTCAATTCTATCTCCTCCTTTGCATCCCCACTCTCCCTGCTCCAGTTCAGGCCTTTCATAATTTCTTTTTTTGAATATTACATTATTATACCTCTCTTTCAATAATCTTGCACCATTAAAACCCATCCCCCACACAGCTCTTAAAATAATCCTATTAAAATAATCCTATTAAAATATCTCTGAATAAGGTTCCCCCTTTCTTAAAATCCTGTGTTATTCTGCGATTTCTCTTCAAATACAAGATAAAGCTCAGGTTTCCTGGAATGCCTTACAAGGCCCTGTTTCCATGACCTGACTGTTGGGTTTCATCAAGCCTTCTGCTTGCCCTGTCATTTACAGGAACAGCAAATTGCTTGGTATTCTCTGCCTCCCCCCAAAGGACATTGTTCCTTGACTCTTTCCTGTTGCTCTTGTGCCATCTGTCTAGGAAGTCCTTCCCTTTCTAATTCCTTGGGATGACATCTCCTCATCTGCCCTGATTTAGCTTGGGAGCCATCTTTCCATGAGGCATCTTGAACTTGCCTACATGTGCTCCCACAGCTTGTTATCTTATATTAAAATGATTGTTGTCCTTGTCACATTCCCCAGTGGAATGAGAGCTCCTTGAGCCTGGCAGAGTGCCTGGCAGAGCTGGTGGTGTTCGATGAAACCGTGCATACCTGAACTGACTGCTTACCTGACAAATGACCAACCACCCATTTTAGGAAAAAGCCATGGTACTCATGTCCTTCTCATCTTCCAAACAGCATTTACTGAGTGGATGCTATTCAAAGAGCCCTTCATCTAATTCTGAGAGTAAGATGAGCTCTCAAAAGTTAAATGACTTGTCTAAAACCACATGGTAGGTGAACAGTGATTTCATGCCCCCGATGTATTGTACTGCACCACGCTAGATCCATGTTTTATGGTTTTGACCCTTGTAACAAGTCATGTCTGTTTAACAAGCAGAACTCCTATAGTATACAGCTTGGCTCCATCCTGGGAAATGGGCCTTATTTTAAACTAGGCAGTGCATTTTATAGTCCTCAGGATTAGAGGTAACAAATTTGTTCATCATGGTTTATGTGTTTCCTATGGGAGATTTTACACACACACAGGTACACGTGTGCACTCTACCTACCTACTCAGTGTGTGTGTTGCTGGCTCCTGGATTTGTATATTAAACACCAATCTCTCTCCTAAGTTCTAGACCAACTGACCATTAGCTAATTTCACCCAATATGACATGTATGCATATAATATTAATTGTATAGATCATTATATATTAATCATATACAGCTGGTCCTTTGTATCTGCAGGTTCCATATCCTTGGATTCAAGCAACTGCAGTTCAAAAATATTATGGCTTATGCATACTATGTAGTTAGGCCTAAAATGGTTGCACCTGTGCTGAACATGTACAGACTTTTTTCTTTTCATTATTACCTAAACAATACAGCATAACAACTATTTAAATAGTATCTACGTTGCATTAGGTATTATACGTAATCTAGAGAATGATTTAAAGTATACAGGAGGATGTACATAGGCTATAGGCAAATATCAAACCATTTACATAAGAGACTTGAGGGTCTGGTGGATTTTGGTATTTGGATGTGGCCTGGAACCAATCCCCCAAGGACACCAAAGGACAACTGTGTATGTCTTTTTGAAGTATAATTGAAATAATTACAACAAAGTTAGGAAGTTAGGGCAGTGAGTATTTCTAAATTTTTTTCAAAATTTCTTCATAGCTAATTTTTTAACCTAAGAATATAAGTTCTACATACTTACATTTAAACATTTTATGTTTCTAAAAATAATCACGGAAATAAATGAATATATATACAGTTGTCCTTTGGTATCCATGCGGCATTGGTTCCAGGACCCACCTTGGATACCAAAACCCACAGAGGCTCAAGTCCCTTATATAAAATGGCATAGTGTTTGCATAGAACATATGCACTTTAAATCAGCTCTAGATTACTTATAATACCTAATACCATGTAAGTGCTGAGTAGTTGTTATACTATATTGTTTAGGGATAATGACAAGAAAAAAAGTCTGTGTGTGTTCAGTAGACACTCGACCATCCTTTTTTTAAAAAATATTTTCAATTTGCCATTGATTAAGTCCATGGATGCAGAATTCACAGATACTGAGGGCCAAGTGTATATGTAATACCAGGAATATAATTGGCCATTTATATTGGTTGAATATAATTCAACTACTTCATGTAGAGATGAGATTTACAGGGTTTTTTTCCCACTAATTTGATGTGTACCATTGAGAAACACATCCCTTTATATTTACATTCTAGTTTTCAAAATGGAGAGATTATGAGTTCTGAGGACTTTCCTAACTTGGAAGTTTACAGTTCTGCTATCTCTGGGCTATTCCAGGGAGAGGACCCTGTTTCTATTCTTCGTCCTGAAAAGAGCCTTGCATAGTATCAGAAGAGACTGACTGCTAGCCAAATGCAGCTATCCCGAAGCATTGGAAAGTTATTCTTCTATAGAAAAAATTAAGGCTTCCTACTTTTTAAGCCTTAGAAATTCTGACACTTCACTGGTCCTTTATCCCATCCCATATGCCTTCACTATCCTTTTTGCAGACAGCATGTCTGAGAAAATGCTACGACCTACGAGCTCTAGCACAAACCCGAGAACAAACAGCAATAGCAGGCCGTGGGGACTTCAGCCTGCCTCCGCCAACCTTTCCCGCAGTCTTGAGCATATGAGCCTGGGACAGAATCGGGGAGGAGGGGGCCACAGGGGTGGAACCTCCTGAAAACTGCTCCCAAGCACTTTCAGAAGATGGTACATAATTGAGCTCATCTATGAGACGTATGCTATTCTTTTGGAATGTTCTCTGTTTGTAAAATGACTTCTTTCCCCATGATAGTTTTATAAGTGAAGAAAACATCTTAACATCTCTCTAAAACATGGACGATGACAGCAGGAACACAAAGCCTTCCATGTAGTAGACCTGTGCTAAACACTAATGAAACTGAGTAGAATAATATCAATCTCTACCATTTATGATTTCATGTAATTCTGTCATAATTCTTGAGAAAACATTTGATTGAAAGTGTTCTTGAAAATGGTTTTTCTTTGAATCCTACAAGCAAACAAATTACAATCGGTCCTCCAAACCTGTGGGTTCCACATCTGTGGATTCCACCAACTCCAGATTGAAATTATTTAAGAAGTGGCTGACTGTATCTATATTGAACATGTACATACTTTTCCCTTGTCATTATTCCCTAAACAATACAGTATAACATCTATTTTCATAGCACTTACTTTGCATTAGGTATTATACGTAATCTAGAGATGATTCAAAGTACAGGGGAGGGTGTGCCTAAGTTATAAGCAAATACTACCCCATTTTACATCAAAAACTTGATCATTTGTGGATTTTGATATCCAAGGGGGATCTTGGAACCAATACCCTATGGATACCAGCAGATGACTGTACATTGCATTTGACGTAATGGCTTTTTTGAAAGAGGAGGTGTTCACAAACTTGGATTATTTTTGTTACTGTTTAAGCAGCAAAAAATTTCAATAAGGTACAATTATTAGCAAACATATAATAATTAACTACTTTCAGGGATCATTTGAATAAGTGCCTTCTGATAATGAATATTCCTTGTTTTATTGATTTCTACTAAGATTTCTAGTAACTTATCAAGTGATAAATGGTATCGTGGTGCATTAGTCAATTAAAGTAGTTCAAACCAGAATTATACAGGAAAAGAAAGTAAAAACTAAAAACTGGATGCGACGGCTATTCTCAGGCTTCCCATTCAAAGGGAGGCTGACTGGGGTTAATTTGATACGAGCATCGCTAGGATGAAGGCGGTGGGGAGGGGGGCCGCAGGGTGGCTGGACCCCGGCTTGTTAGCATTCCAGAAAGCAGAACGTGGCGATTTTCGTGCCATCGAGTTTGTCTGAAATCTAAGGAAGGGAAGCTGTGTGTCAATCCGTCAAACTGCCATCACCAAAAATAGAGATGTCATAGGCCAGTTCTTAAGAACAGCCACATTGGAAGGCATTTAACATTTTTCAAGCAAAGGGAAGAGTATACTATGGGTTTTTTTGTTTGTTTGCTTTGGTTTTCTTGCTGACCTTATACTGGCCACTGTAGTAGGGACTTGGGGGCGGTCGCTTGCCAGAGCTCACTTAGCAAGGCCACGTAACCCCGGTGAAGGAGAGCAGATGCTCTCGGGGGGGCTTCTGCCTCTTTCCTGCATGACCCAGTAGCTGCTGAGCTCCGGCCGGCTGGCAGACAGTGCTAGGCGGAACCTCACAGCCCTGCCGGGGCTGGCTGTCCGGCCTGTCTTTGATGTTTATAAAAATGGCATCCTCATTAAAGCAGAGAACACAAAATCCTGCCACCTCAAGGACACGTACCCCTTAGTGAAAGGATAATCAGGTCACTGTTTGTCACAGACTCCGCCAGGCAGGTTGGAGTCTTGTGCCTGAGCTCACAGGCAAAGTCACCTGGTGTTTTCTGGTGAAATAGGAGGCTCACCAAAGCTCGGGGGAAACTTTCCCTTTCCATTTGATTCCAACAAGATGCTCATTTGATTTATGTAAAAATACAAAAAGGAAAGATAGAGAGCATCTGGAAGAGCGTGTCAATTTATCACTCTTTATAAACAGAACATACAAAAATCTCTATTTAGTTGCTTGCACTGGCTCCATTTATAATGTGACATTAGCCCTATTGTTTAATTTCTCCTTTGCAACTCTGAATACCAGAGACCATAGTTAGTACCCACTACTGGGAAATTAAAGATTTTTCAGCAGTATACTTCTCTATTTCTATTGTTTTGTTTCTCCTATAATTTGGGTAGTAATGAAATAATTCAAATAATGTAACAAAAACAATGCAATAATAGAATAAGCTCATGTGGTATAATAAATAATAATATCAGAGTTACATCATCTATAACTCTTCTTTCTTCTTTGTCATTTTTCAAATAGACTCTAGATGTTCTTAACCATAGTATTTTTTTCATTTGGCCTGAGGAAGAATAATAGCTTTTGAAAGTGATTTAAATTATAGTCGAGTCTTACGCATCTATTTTAAATTATACTCTTTACAATTATGATTACATGGGTAGTTGTTGCATTTTAAAATACCTTTATAGACCATTTCCTTTGACTTTAAAAAAAGCATGTTCTTAAATGACAAATAAGTTTTAGACAAAGACTTTTAAGAAAAAAGATACAAAAGAAATGTTTCTTTTAGTGAGTAGAGAGTTGGGTGCAAAATTAGTTTCTGAAATTAAGACCGATTCTATAATTTCATTTCAATAATAAAATTTTTAAATATGAGGGGGTGTAATTACTGCTGACTTCATTATTTGATAAGTGGTGCTGTGAGCAGAGAGCACTCTGCATGTATGTTATTATTCTAGGCTTTTCCTCACTCTCTTTCCCTCTCTCCCTCTTTCTCTCTCTATGGCCTTGTGTGGTAAACGTAGTTGTTCAGGCACTGAATTCAATTTAGCTAGTACAGTATTGATTGTTGTTCTGTTCTTCCTGCCTAAGATCTGCTTATGTAACATGTAGCAGAGCCAGACAGAAATCAGCCTTTGGAACTCTGTAAGCAAACCACTTCCATATATTTTTGTTCTCTTTGTTCCCCAAAGTCTTGGCTGCAATTGTCTGTTGGGAGTGTTTCCCACTCAGATATCTATTTCAATACCCAAAGAGTATTGAAGTAAATACTATAACTTTATTGAAATAAAGTAAATCTTTAGCTCAAGGTTTTATGAAGATTAAAATGGTTTGAGAATCAGTGGGCCCACACTATGGAATGTGATACCTTTATACCTTTTACTAAATGACGAGTTTCTATAGCACAATACAAATGCTTCTCGTGTAAACATGTAATCTTTTCTCATTAGAAAAAGATCGTGCCTCTAGCTCTAAATGCTTATGAAACTCTCTTGCTGTGGTTTCTTGTTTGTATTCTGCCTTCGTCATTGTATCTCACCTTCTTCTGTACCTGTATTTCCAAATTTCTTGCTGGTCTATGCAATCTCCCTGATATGAATGTTCAAATTATGACCTGGGGAGATGTCTCTGTCTTTCCATTTGTATTTCTTCAAAATTCAGAATTAAAGCAGATCCCTTTCCAACTTAACTATTTTAGCTGTTTTATGTCAATTCTTAACAGCATAGAATTAAAGAGCTTTGAACCTAAAATACTTTCCAAAAAGAGGAAAGAAGCAGTGTAGCAGAGCAGAAGAGAATATGGGTTCTGAAGCCAGTCTGTTTGGATTCAATTTTGCTGCTACCGACTGACACTCACTACCTGTGTGATATTAGGCAAGTTACTTCACTTCTGTGAGTCTCATTTCCTTTGTCTGTAAAGATGTGGATAACAACACCGGCTTCTGCATGGAGTTATTTGGAGTATGATATGAGCCCAGCATATAAAGTGTCTAGAACAATAACTGAAAAAGAGTAAGTGCTCCCAAAATGGAGGCTTTTTTTTTATCATTTGTTTTATTAATGTTCCAGAAGCTATGCACAGACTCGTTTTGCATGGGCCTTTAGCTCTCTGTCTCTGAGTACTCTGCAGCCCGCCCAAGCGAGAAGGGCTTTCGTCATTTCAGCCTGGATTGCTTATGAAGTGATAAATATTATTAAAATAGAATAATTTCCTAAATTTAGGCACACATTTAGCAATTTAAGCTTATTAGTAGGTATTTTGAAGAAGGATTAGATAAGATGATTTGTGGTTAGGATGGTGTATCTCATTGATTTCTATGTCTGTTGGTTGCTCTAGGTGAATCAGTATAGAATCTTAGAGATAGAAGGAATCCGTAAGATCCTATCATCTTTTCTCTGTTCTCTCATATTTTAAATCTCTAGTCCTTTCTATAACCTCCAACACTGGGCCTCTCTATACCCTGGAATAGTCTTCCCATTATCAGAGGGCCTTGCTGATTGGCTACATTGTTTCCTCTTATCTTGAGCTGTCTGTTTGTACATCCTCTAATGTCTGGCACCCATGGTAGGAGTGATAGGGCATGCCCTTGCCTACCTCATTACCTTGGCTTTATTTCCAAGTGCTTACGTAATGGTGACTGCAAAGGAGAAAATTGCTGTGATTTGCAGGACTGACGTACATATCATCTCTTTCCAGACCTTATTTGTGAGTGTTCAAATTTAGATCCAAGGACTTGATCAAGGCTTGCTTATTATAAATGCCCTAACTTTCATAGTAGTTCCAACACATTCCTTTGCCACCCAGCCATTTTGAACTCTATTATTAGAAAATAAAAAGAAATGGATTAGATGTGCTTAAAAATGCTGGACTACTTTCACATGAGATGAAACATCAAAACCTTCTTGCTACTAATGATGCTGTCTGCAGTCATCAGTTCAGCAGAACATTTGAAAGATCTCTGAAAGGCACATTTTCAGGTCTCCTTCTCCTTTAAGTTCATGCCATATTTGTGGGTCTGGGTTGCTGTTTCACATACACAAATCAGTTTTGGTACTCAAAGTTACAAAACAATTAATCCTGAGAAACAGAGTTTTTGTACATTAGAGTCATAGGACCTTGCTTAAGAAGAGCTAACAGTAAAATCGAAATGTAGTCGGTTGACAGAGATTACTGAGACCCAAAAAGTGAAAAATACAGGACATAGACTTGCTGTGAAGAACTCTGCTATGTAAATTTATTTTTTTCTCATCTGAAGATAATGAAACTTCTAATATTCACAATTATTCACAGCACAGGGAATAGAAAAGAAGCATCAACTATATGAACCATTAAGAGAGCCACATCTGGAAGGCTTACTCTCCAATAAATTATACCAATGTGATGTTTAAAATCATTAATACTGTAGAAGACATTTGAGATAAAACAGACACAAATATGCAAATAACTGAGGAAATGTGACGTTTTTCATTTAAAGATTTTTGGGTCACATGGACATTCTTAGATCTCAGATTCTTCTATTCCCCTCTTTACTCCGGGTAAATATTTTTAGAAAAACTATATTTGCCAATTTTCCATTTCAAAATAAATGCTACTCAGCTTTCCTTTGGTAAATTATAAGCCCTTGAACCTAGACCCACCCACGGCTATCACTAGTTTTTCAATGTCTGTATCAAAGGGGCCTCGGTGGTCCATTTTCACTCTGCTCGGCCTGGCCATATTCTCTTCTCCCTCCATCTCTAGCACTTTCTGTGGTTCACTTTCATTTTTGCCTGGTCC
Organism: Propithecus coquereli; assembly: GCF_000956105.1. Classification (NCBI taxonomy): domain Eukaryota; kingdom Metazoa; phylum Chordata; class Mammalia; order Primates; family Indriidae; genus Propithecus; species Propithecus coquereli. The sequence continues at coordinate 4,012,063 of NW_012136636.1, read as the reverse complement.
TATCTTCTTTGTGTCCCTCACAATACCTACTAGGCAAGCAACAAATATTTATTATGTTCAAATTTGTAATTTTCCTACATAAGCCTACTATTTCTTATGTCTTGAAAGGCAAAAAAAAAAAAAAAAAAAACCAGGATGAGGATGTATAGAGGTAAATACAATAGCGCCAATATATTCACACTCAGAAAAGACTTACAGGCTTTTTTACTTCAACAGGCAACCAGAGATAAAGCTGTTGACCTTATTCTATGCTTCTAGCTCATATGCACAGATATAGAATTGCTTTCGAAATTTAAGGGAATATAGGGATGAGGGAGAGAAATGAAGAGTCCCTACATTTTGTGAGTAGAATAAATTTTCTCTTCCTATTTAAAATCTAGAATTTCTAGAGTTTATTAGATTGAACCATAAAAAAATTGCCATTTTTATGGACCGAAAATGGTTGAATATCAGAAATGCCACATGACTCCACTTAATAAATCTAATATACTCATGACATAATAATTTTAATTCAAAAGTGATTCTATCCGTAAAGATAGAAGGCTACATCTCCGTGAATAGTTAACTTCGGGCAGTTGGCAGGAACAAACATAAGCTTTCACCATAATTCTAATTATCTTGCTTCTTAAGGGCAAAAGCCCATGCAAAAGGACTTCTCTGTCATTTGCCAAGTCTTCCATCACAGACCGGAAGGGTGTCCCTCTGCCTTACTTCTTATTCTTGCTTCTGACACCGGAAGCTTTGCTCGGAATCCAGGCAAGAAAAATAGTTTTGCTGAGGCAGCAACGGAAAGAGAAGAGAACCTGGAAAACCCCTACCTGGCAAATGAGCTTTCACGAGCCCAGGGAGACTTTAATTAATGTTAATGGAGAAACCTCCTTCAGAACCCAATTAAGCACTTAAATGTGTTCTTAATGATCTCTGCTCCCCGAGTCAGGGTGTAGAGAGGGGAACTGATTTAACACCAGGGATGAAAATATAAATGTTCATGGGTACGGTGCACTGCTTTCTCTCGATAAACAAGCCTTCCTCCAAATTTCTCACCCACTTGGAATCTCTGTGGACTCCTCACCCTGCTCTCTTGAACTCTGCTATGAAAAGGTTAGCAGCTGAGCCAACGGCATCCTCTGATGCATAATAACAGTTATATAAAGCACTTTTAAAATACAAACAGATTTTGAGTACCTAATTATGCTGCAGGTGTTGCACGTCCCCCAGCATGAGAAATGATTGACGCTCTTTATCACCCGGCTGACAAGGAAAATTTCCCGTGTCTTCACGGGGAGCAAACACCCACCCAAGAGTGCCTTTCTTCAGCAGAATGTGCCCCCATCATTAGGATTGCTACTGATTTTAGATTAGCACTTATTTCTCATGATATATTTCCTCATTAAATATTTTAAATGAAATCCAAAATGAATATGCTTACCTAGGTCTATCATTACTTCCAGATATTTCAGCGTGTGTGTCAAAAATATGGTTTATATTTTATCTGAGATAGCTCTAGCTCAAATATTATTATGCTGGGAGCCAAAAGCAAAACAATATGAGAAAATATTATAAAACATTCAAATGACATATCTTCATGAAGCTGGTTGGCTTAAACCACAGAAGATAATCGATTTTCAGAAAAGACCCTTAATAATCGAAATGGAGGATTTTTCACGCACACGAAGAGAAGCGTCACCAGTCAAGAGGCGCCAACACCGTTCGGCTTGTGTATATGTTAGATGTTGTTCCAAGTGGCAATATAAACAGCCTAAAAGGACTGAAACGTCTTTGGCATATGTTCGAGGTAAATGTGACAGCCGAGCCTGTCGAACGGTTTACGTCAGTTTCCACGCCCCCTTCCCCAGCAGAGGTGCACCTTTAACCTCTAGGACTCTTTTCCCTTTGACAGTGGGACTTCCTTTTCTTGCCTGCTTTCTCTGATGTCACTACTTTCCTAACAAGTTCTTTTCACACTCCACCTCCTAGGAGGGCAGGATTTTTTAAGACTGTAAAAAAGATGTTTGATGGCCTGATTTCACTGAATGAGCCTGTCCATTTGGCACTAAGAAGACCATTGCAGGAGAATGACAGGAGCTAAGTTTGCAATTCCATACTGCCTCATGACCTTTTATTCTGTTTTCCCAAGTGGGCTATAATAGATCGTAGCTGCCATTAACCTTCTTTGAGATGAACCTTCACTGGTACCACTGTTTATCTGAATTAACTGATAACTACAATTGGATCAATGACGGCACCACTCCTTTCATCAGTGTATCTGGCATATCCCCTCACGTGATAGATACTCACTAAGTGTTGGGGGACTGAATAAGCCAATCAAAAAGGTGATTTCATTAGTTCTACTGTGACGTGTTGCACGTGAAGAGCTTACATTTTGAAATATGGGCCTTTGCCAACACGTTATTACCAAAGTCTTATTAGACTTGATTATGTTTGATTTTTTCTAACATAGATATGCTTATTTTATCCTCTCTAAAAGCCTATGAGGTTGATATGACTAACTGAAGAGCAGATACATAAGCTAAGTGCAGATAAATGTTCTTCTCTAACACATCACAGGGAATGAATTCGTAAAAGGAGTCTTATCTCCTCATTACATGTCTTTTTCCATTGCATCATCAATCTCATCATGCAAAACTGGCATATATGGGGGGGGTGTCGCTTGCTTTAACCACACCTACCTTCTTGTCTATCAAGATAGGAAAACCACCAAGTACTACCCAATCTTGAATTGTGTAATGGAGAATATGCTTCAGAAAAGCAGTTTGCTAAAATTGTAATTTAATTTAATTATCAAGAATATTTGATCAGAAGGTCTGAATTCATTCATATTCACTATTTTTATCCTTTAAAAACCCTTCTACAGACATGGTGTTTACCAGACATTTTCTTTAGAAGGAATTGCCCACACTTTGTGTCTTAAACATCTTTAGCAGCTTGCAATAAGCAAACTCACACACAAATAGTTTAGCTCAAGGCACACATAGTGCTAGACACAGAGGGCTCTTTCGAAGTATCAAAGTGTTGTTCTAAGGAAGAGTCTAGTAAGTGAAAAACTGCCTTACCTCTACCACTTTCAAAAAAGAAATCGAGGCAGCCAAAAGGCTGTTATTATGAGATGGTGTCTGATTCACCAACAGTCAAAAGTGCAGGATTTAGACGCGTCAGCAATGTCTGCATTACGGTGACTGAGGATGGTCATACTATTTTTCTACAACAAATATTGGGAAAAGTTTTACACACAAGTGACAGTCTAAGTAGAAGTACACAATATCTACATTTTATAACATGAAAGATTGGCAGGGAGGGAGCTAAACTTTGGCTTAAATAGGAAGAGAACTGTTGGAGATGAATCATGCATAGCCTCAAAGAATTTTCTATAGTGTTCTGACAGTGTGTTGAGTGCTTTGTTTATACTTTTAATCTATTTGGCCAAAAGAAATAACCTGAAATAACTGAGAATGTCTACATACAACATATATGGTGACAAATGAACCACATACTTCTGAAAATGCAAAATATCTAGCAGGCATCATAGAGGTCATGTGGCCAAATATCCGAACATGGGCTCTGGGTTTTGAACTCTGGCTTTTCAGCTTTTCTGAGTCACTCTGGTTAGGGACTTAAACTTTCCGGGCTTCATTTTTTCACATCCATAGAAAAGGGAGAAATATTGCTATCTACCTCAGAGGTTTGCTACAAGAGTTAAAAGAGCAACTTTGTGTAAGATTTTACCAACAGTTTCTGGCATAAGGTAAATGCCATGTACGCGTCGGTAGTTATCATCTGCTTTTGCTACACATGTTGCATTTGTGAAATTTAAAATCAACTATTTGCTATAATCATCACTTGTATTGCTTCAGATTGATAGTGATTATAGAAAGTCACAAAACTGATATTAAAATTGGCTAAATTGTAGATCTGTGACATTCAAACATCAGTATTACCTACTCGCTCTCTTCCACAGTGAGTAAGAATCTGTTTAGAATGAACTTTTACGTTTGTACTATGTGAAAGAAACAGATTATTGGGGAATTTTTCATTGGAAAAGAAATAATTTCCGCCTAAGCATTTACATATTCCAATAAGTGTACAACTAACATTGTTTTACTCTTACATTAGAAGATGTAAAATATATTTTCTGACTGAAACTGATTTTAAATAATAAAGAGACTCAAATTCTAAGGAGCAAAATAAAACTATATGTTTGCCAGGATTTTCTAATTTCTTCTCTTTGAAACATACAAATCGCCTTCATTTCTGATCTCTTTTAACCCAGGGTCTTCCATCCAATGCTGTCTGCTCTCTGGATACCCTATGATTTAGGTAGGGTGTGTGTAAAACTCCAGGAACTTACTATGGTAAATCATTTTCCTTCCAGTTCATTGACTCAAGAAAACAACTTTTATGAGGGGATGGAGACAGCTGAAGGAATATTACTACCCAGGGAAAAATGTTAGGAATACCCACGTATGTAGCAAGTAGTAAGATTTTGTTTATTTGTTTTAACATAGAAGAAATAATTCAGTTCCAGTTCCAATGTAAGGAAAATAGATAGAGGGTGTTTTTTCCCCCTCTGATAAAATGTGGAATCTGGCCAAATGTAAAGAAAGCGTGCACAGGTGTGTGGATGTGTGCACATGCAGGTACACGGGGTGAGCATATGGCAATCAGAATTCGGGAGAAATTATGGCCCTTTGATTTGTGTTTTCAGTATCTCTATGTAATGAGAAGATTGAGTGATAAGTTCACTTTGTTATTCGGGTTTCAGAATGCACATTTTGCAATCTATTCCATTTACACACTTGGTTCTCCCTCCCCACCCATTAGTTGGTCAATATTTAAGTGTTACCTGAATCTTCCCATCTTGATATGAAACTGATTTGTTTGCTTCATTTCATTTCCATTTGTTCTTGTCGTTCTTGTTCTTGTTCTTCAGTGAGGAATGGATGGATACTTCAAGTTATATAGGGATAATCTTTGAATAACTAATGTCTTGTTTGGTTTTTAAACCAAACTTTAATTTGGGATTTGTGCATCATAAAATACAATTTTTATCACTATTAGTACGGAGCCACAAATCTTTATCACTGCCATAGATTTAAAATGGTCTTTGAACCTCGGTATTATTTGTAATTGAATAAAAATAATTTGTTCAGCTGCTTATTTCAGGGTCTTTGGCAGCCAGCACCCCAAAGCACACCATACGAAAGCAAATTATCATTTTAAATTTTAAGACATTGCCATGGACACAAATTCATTAACTTTTCTACCAATTAGCATTGCTTTTGGCTGCTTATATATATATATATATATATATAGCTATATTTCTGGGGTAGGGGGTTAAAAGGTTGAAAGCACAGCTGTTTGTTTTGACACACAGTTTCCTCAGGATATTTTTAGCACTTAGATTCA
>NW_012136636.1:3990707-4006359 GCF_000956105.1 Propithecus coquereli | reverse complement strand
ATAAATATTTTATTATCTCAATGCATTATTTTATATTAAAGATCTATTTCTGATGGCATGCTAAGCAGCATAAAAAAGACATGTGCCCGGGAGTGACAGGCCTATTAATGTAGAAGTAGGGAAAACGCCTTCTTTCCTAGAGTTTTGTGCTCCTATGCACATTTGCAGGGGGGATTCAGAGGGTCATGGAGTGTATGTTGATACTCTTAACTCTGAATAATATGACACTTATTTTTCTCTAGGATACACAAAGCACTCCGGGAGAACAGGAAATGCATTGTATTTTACTAGCTTCATAGGGATAAGACTCTAGTAAGTAAATAGAACACAAGGAGCACCCAACTAGAAATTGGCTTCAGAAATGTTTTAGGGTGCAATTCAAAACTCCTGCCCTCCAACTTAACTGTTTGTCTTAATTTGAATTATGAAACCATTGTGTATGAGTGAAATCTATTTTTATTTTACTTGAAACAACTGAATTTTTCCATTCGAAGACATGTGTTTTCTGATTTTCTTGGAAAACTACATGATCTAAATGCCAATAGAATTCATTTTGCTCTGTATTTACTGAGGAAACACAAAAAATTCCGAAAGAAAAATGTTTCCCTGTTCCATTGTCCTCAAATGTTGGTGAAACAAGAATGCAGATGATGAGTTATTAACGATGGGTCTTGATTGGAAATTGATCTGATTTTCTTAAATATATATGTGTATGTATGTATATTTAACAATTACAAATATTTATATTTAACAACATTTTCACAAGGTACCAATAAATTTAGTATTAGCAGTTATATATTTAAGTCTTACTTTGGCTCCAGTAACTGCTAAGTCATTTCAACCCAAACAAAGAAATAGTAGCTGTCATTATCATCTTTGCTGCCAAAAGTTAGCATCATTACAGCTCATCCGAAATTGTACTTATTAGCCGTTTCTATTGCCTGACTTTAAAAAAGGTGCATCAGAGAAAATGGATGCCATTATTTTGAAGATTAAAATGATAATATTAATAATAACAATAGTAAAATGTTGGTCAAGAAAATAAATCCTACTAAATAGAACAGGAAGGATTTGCATAGGTCTGCTGAGGCCAGGGCCACTATGATCCACCTTCACCTTGTGTCTAGATGCATCATTCATTCATTCATTCATTCAGGAAATAATGGCTGAGTCATGCCAGAGGCCAGCCCCCCACACTGTGGGGTGTTCATTTGTGAGTAAAGACGAATCAGGTCCTTGCCCTCATGGTGATTTTTGGTTTTTGTCTAGTCAGTTATATAAAATTCATTAAAATTTGCTTACATAATTCAAGTAAGTGCTCAGTTTTAAATGTCTGTGTAGCACAATTTGACAATTTGCATGATTTATTTCAGTACTTAAGTAGTTTACAATTCCTATGTAAGTTGAACCAGGCTACTCATAAGTGGAGTGTATCCCCAGAGCAGGTACAAGATAATCCACTGGAATGTGACAAGAAAATATTAAATTCTATTCACAGTTACCATTTATTGTCTCCTTTGCGATCACCTATGTTTTGTGTACTTTTTATAATGTTCACATTATATAATAGTTCATGAGCATACTTTATAAATGAATATTTATGGAAAGAAAATGTTCTAAAAATCTTAAATGGGTGGGGTAAGTACTAAAAATGTTTAGCAAGTACTGTTTAAAACATACACAAGTTAGTGTTACTTCTATATAAAGTAATAGTTCAATAAATGAGAAATAACCAGCCACAGAGAGAGAAAGGAAGACTTACGATAGGCACCAGGAAAATAAGCTTCTTAATTGAAGGCAGCTGTTAATTCTAGTGATAGGCATGTTTTTCAGATATAATTCTGGCTCCTTCCTCATTAACAGTAGCATATAATTCATGTCGACAATTCATAGGGTTTCAGACTTGTGTTAACAAGATCATGAACATTGTGTTCCTTTGCCATCTTTAAACTAGTTTGCTATAGAGCAAAAGGCACATAGCAGTTGCTCAAGTATCTTATTGAACTACGGGGTGAAGCATAGAAAATGTATGAATCTCCAAGGCTTAACCCCAGGAGATGTTTCTTGCAACCCACAAACAACTACACTTAAAATATCATGAGTTACTATTTGTTTACATCTGACTACGGTACAAAATAAAACACATTTTGATATGGGATGGAGGGGGGGTGTGGGGTAAAATGATCTAAAACCCTATCTTGGCTCTGTTATATCCTGCTGTGGGACCTTGTCCACATTGCTTACATTCTCTGAGCCTTCGTTTTCACTTTTGTAAAATTAGACGAAAGCACGCACATCACAGAGACAGTGCACTGAACACACCTACCAAGATAACTGATGACAATACGTATCATCTCCTTCCTCCTTCACTGTCTTCCTCCTGCGCTCTGCCTTTCCTTCTTGTCTTCCTTGTATCAGAGGCACACTGACCTCCACTCTACTCCTCCCTTCGACATGCCCATCCCCCTCCCTCACAGGAGGTCTCCTTCTCTTCTTCAGAAACCCTCAGTCACCGCTGGTTCCTGCTCTCTCCACAATAACGTGCACTGATGATATAATAAACTCACAGCCTGCTCCATCTGATCTTGGCTCCTTGAATTTGATGGTGATATTTTTGATGCCAAGGAAAATGTCTTGAAATTTTTAATCTGCCCTCTACCCTTGCTTCCAAGAGTACCTATGTAATTTCAAACCCACAGCTGGTTCTCATGGAAAAATGTCGGATTAACAGACAGATGGAATGATACCTAACGAGCCAGTTCTCATAGGAGTCAGCTTCTTTCTGTTTCAGGGTAACAGGCTACAAGTCTGTATTCCTATTTGAATACTGAATTAGTCACTCTGTGACTTTTTAAAGCTATAAATTCTAATGGAATCACTGGCACTTGTCTGACAGTAATACAGCCCAGGTTTAAATAAATAACATGTTTAAAGATCCATGCAACACATAATACTGTTCCATTCCCAAGTCGTGGGTTTGCTTTTAATCTACAAAAGGGGCTTTCATTTATACCTACTTTTGCTCCTCACTAGCAGGACACATTAGGACAATGAAGAAAACAGTAAAGAGAGCACGGCATTAGCCACTGTTTGCTGAACTTCAACTGTGAAAACAAAATCAGAAATGTTCGTGTCTGTGGGAAGAATAAAGCATGCAAAAAGCCCACCCCACTGAGAAACAGCGGCATTTTCTTTGAACAAAGGCAGATTATTATTGTTTTACTGGTAACCCCTGCAAACCTGATATTGGCAAAGTAGGGTTACATTACTGGTACAGAAATATCTTGACAATCTGGCAAAGAAGAAGAAAATTTATACACATACACACACATACACACACCAAAAACATTTTAAATTCTAGTTCTATAAAGTATACAGCTATGTAAAATTATCAGATTGTTAAATAACTAATTATACATTATTATTTCAAATTTTTCACACTTTACTTTGACTTATATAGCAAAGTTAAGTGTTAAACTTCTTTAGACCTTCTTTGTGCATTTCTACTAAGTGAGGTAGTTATAGTACCATCCTATTTAGTTTTATGAAAAAATTAATACGTCTGCATTTTATAGTGAATTTACTGATTGCTTATTATAGTCTACAGAGTGCATTGGTATTTCATAAACACATTGTAGATTCTGGAATATAACATGCATTTATTAATCATCAAATGTACCATGAATTTCTGTGAATCCTGCAAAACGAGGAAAGCCTAACAGTCACTCTTCTATCTTTTGTGAATATATTATCCCCTTATAACCTTAGACTAGTTTCAGATTTCTTATTTAATACTCACTTCCATTTCCCTTTCTTCAAAAGACTGATTTCCCACTTTTTAAAAACTTTTCAACATTCTCAACTCACTCGAGGTGTAGAGCCAAAACTGAATTTATATTGAACTGTGTGCTTGCTCTCTTTGTAAAGATATAAATTCTAATAGGCTCACGGGCACCTTCCCAATGCACAGCACTGACCAGCTTTACATAAGCAGTGTGCTGCAGGTGGCGACTGGCTGCGAGTATACCAAAGGCACTTTCACTTATTACTGTCCCACCCCTCCTTGAGACAATGCTGTTGAGCAAGAGCAGTTAGAGCCACCCATGGCCCAGCCTTAGAAGTATCCCCCATGAAGGGATGTCCTTCCATTCTGATGTCTACTAGCAGAGCCATTGTGTCACTAAGATGATAATCTGGTAAACACAGCTCACTAAAAGAGATCTTTCACACCCGAAGAAATGGTTGCTTATTTACCGTGAGCTTAATTTGCTAGTCACTATCATTGTTAATATTCGCGTCGGGGTCTACTACAGAACTGTTTTAGAAAGGTATGAGTTAGTATAATCGGTCTGCCGAAATGTTTTGCCATCATTCTAGTCAAAGTTATGTATCCATTTAAATAACACTTCTAAAGTGAATTCTGCCCTGTGAAGCTCTGCAGGCCTTCCGTGAGCCCTGTGCAATAGACCTCACCTTTCCTCATTTTCGTGTGAAAATCTTTCTCAGCTTGCAACCCAACTCCATACTGTGCATCGGGACATGAACCAGGATATCTTTTTGGAAAGAGAGCTTCACTTCATGAAGTAGGTTTTTAAAATTGTACTTCTTTAGGTTTTATTTGGCTTTTAATAAAGACCACTTTATTGGTCCTTTGAAAAAAAGATTACGTAGATATAATGTGTTGGGAGCTCATCAAGGATCGTGATTTGAGTCTCTGCTCTGTGTAGGATCTCAGAGCCAGGTGGGCTTGCTGATACTAACCAAACCACGAGAAGTTGTTGTGCAAACTTGAAGGCCATGTTACTAATTTCCAATGAGAATTCCACCGAAGGTAAATTCCTACCAGGTATATCCAGGGCACGGTGAATACTAAAGCACACAAGACTTTGGCCTTCATTTCAGGAACGTGCGATCTAGAAAGGGGGCAGATGAGAAGATGGCATCACAGGAGTGCAAGTCCGTAGAAGAGCACATTTCAGAGTGTTGAGTGGGGGTATGCGGAAGGCTTACAGATGAGGTCAGACAGGACCAGCGGGGACTAACCAGGCTGAGGGATACACGGGGGGAGGTGAAAGGAAGAGCATGGTGCAGGGGCCACGGAGGGCAGGGCAGGTTTAAGGACCTGCTTGTCGCTGACTGCAGCCTGAGGGCACAGTGTAGGGGTGGGAGCAGACAGGAATGAGGCTGGGTAAAGTCGCAGAGCTCAGAGTCTGTTAAGGACTTTGAACATTTTCCTGGGTGGTGTTGGGGGGTGTGGGCAAGAATGATTTCAAGTGGAGGCATGAAATAATCAAATTAGTTTTCTAAAGATTAATCTAACTGCAGCATGAAAGAGGTGCTCACAACGGAAGGCACGACTGTAGGATGCACTGGCTATGTCCAAGGCAGGAATCTCCGGAAGAGGTGGTGATGGTGGGAGCAACACAAGTGTCAGTAGAAATCAAGGGATTTGAGCAGACTCTTCAGGAGGCAGACTTGTAGGACCTGGCGATTAGGTCCTTGAGGCAGAGTGTAGAAGAGGCGTCAGGGAGACTCCTAGGTTTCTCATTTTTTGCTTCTCTCTGAAGAGAAGATGCTATTTTCTACTTTGAATTTTATAGAGCTTGAGAGTTAAAGAATATTGAAACAGAGTTTGTACATAGATCAGATGCTCAAGAAAGAGTGATCGAAAAATAGGGGAGGAGGGGAGAGAGAAAGAGAGAGAGAGAGAGAAAGAGAGAGAGAGAGAAAGGGGCATTGGAAACAGACTAGACTTCACTATTTTAAAGACACCAGTTGAGTCATAAGGGTGGATGATTGCCCAGAAAGAATGTGAGGAAGAATGTTTAGAACAGAAGCCTAATGGATACTAACATTTTGGGGAGAGGCAGGGAAAATAAACAAACAGCAACCAACAAACAAATGAAGACTGAAAAGTGGCCAGGCCAGCGCAAGGAGAGAAAAAACAGTAAAAAACAAGTCACATAACAAGGGTTGCTGTCATTTCAGGAAGGAGTTTAATCAACTGTGTTGAGGGCTGGCCAGAGGTCGAATAAGAAAATAACTGACTTTAGCAGCTGGATTTATCAGCAGATGGTCCAAGGAGCTTGAAAAGAACAATTGCCATGCAGTGGTTTGAGCTGAAGCCAAATCACAGTGAGAGGAAGAGTGAGGAGAAAGATAAAACAAGGAGGATACTGCACATGACATGAGACGTTTATTAATGAGGAAGAGAGGAAAAGAGAAGACTAAGTTGTCGTTGTTTGTATCATAATTAGGGCATCTTTTTCTCTTGAATAATGCCAGAGATGTACTGATAAATCCTTGTTAGGTGTCCCTTTTCCCTGAGCCCCGGGGAAGAGCATCTTTGCATGGGAACATTCTCTAGTCACGAAAGCACAGTGGGGTTGATGTGCTTTTCGTCTTCTGTGCCATCCTGTGTCTGGGGACTTCCACAGTGCCACACCCGATGAGCAGGCTCCAGCCGGCCCCGTCGTCTTCAGGCTGATCCCCTCTGCCGTGTGCGCAGAGCCTGGGACACGGTCCTGGACGGGCACTGTGGGAGCCTCCCCCTCACCTCGGCAATGGTCTGGTGGACATGGAAATGTAGGGCAGAGCCAGGAAGCGCAGGAAGCTCAGAAACACAAGGGAATAGACCGAGTGTTAGGACAGGACCCTGAAAGTGGGTCACCAACAGAAAATAGGAAGACATTTACATTTGACTTCAGGAAATGGAGCCAAAACGTAGCCCAGGGAGAAAAGGTGTGTCAGTGCAGCGCGTCTGCAGTGGGTCAAGGAGCCTGGTCACAGGCCACCGTCTGTCCCTTAACTTCCGCACAGACAGCTCCGCCGTAGGCAGTGGGTTTTTTCCTTGTTCTGCTCTCAGAATATATCAGTATTTTCAAGTTCTGGGTGCCACGTGCCTTCAGCAGACACTGACATGGATATAGAAGAGAACAGACATTCAGATATATGAATGTGAACATTTATTTTGAGTTTTACCCCCACTTAAAACTGTCACAACATGCATTCTGCCTGAGAGTGCCCCAGCCTGAGCAGTTGCTGTCACACACTAATGCTTACATAACCAATTATGTCACCCACACATGCTCCAAACTCAGGCCACTAACGCATTAGAGCTGACAGAGATGGAGCTAATAAAATGTATCAACGAATCAACAGACCTTATAAATGTGAGAAAAAGTGAGTCCTTCCCAATACACGGGGACAAAGAGAACTCCACCTCTTGATGTGCAGATGGCAGCCATTTTTAATATCTGACATTTTCCGTGGTAATAAAAAATGTAGCCAATGTGATTTTTTTCCAGCTGGCTAACATATATTTACAATAGAAATCTATTAATAATCTAAACATAGATAGGGATTTAGGGGAGGGAGGCAAACATTTAAAAAGCGATGAGAATCTGACCTTCTATTGGAAAAATATTAATCTTAGGAATTTAGTGAAGGATTCTGCACGGATTAGCTGTCGTCAGATGGAACGTCCAGAAACAAAAGAGGTGACGGGACCGTGACACAGGTACATGCTGCAATGGCAACATTGTTAACCACGGTCATTGTGGGCACCGAGCATGGCTCCTTGAAAACAAATATTAGTGGTGGCGACTTCAGGGGCTTCCTAACTTGCACTTAAAACATTCCTTTCTAGAGATCCACAGTTTAGTTTAACATCGCTTCTCATAATTGGGAGGCAGACAAAGAGCCCTCCCTCTATCTCTCTTCTCAGGTTGTACCGTTCATTACAACCAAAGCTTTCCTGAAAACTGAAAATCGTCTTAAAAAAAAAAAATAGTCTTCATCGAGACTGTGGAAAACCGTTCTCCAGACACAGCTCTCCTGGATTGCCCTTCCTCACTCCAGCCTTCACTGTCCTTGATCACATCCTCAAACAGGCTTGTGTCAGGGAGGGGATTCGTACATGGAAATGAATGCAGGAAAGATCTGGAAGCCAACCTTCTAGGGCTGGGGGCTCAGCACGGCCCACTGTGCACAGATGCAAGTGAAAATCTCAAAAATGCAGATCTGAAATGATGTGACTTGCCAAAAAAAAAAAAAGAATGGACATGTTAGGAATGAATAATAGTTGGTGCCTTCTGAATATTATGGCGTGTCATTAAAACAGTCACATCTGGGTCCCAGGCCACCACCTTCGTCTACTGTCATCTGTGATCTTCCCAGGCCCCAGTCCCCACGTGAGCATCGAGAGCCTCTCCTGGATGGTCTCTAAGACTTTCCACTGTGGAATGTCACGCCTTAGTGACTCCAGAGACCCAGACTTGCTCATGTTCCCATCACTCCCCACGTCCTCTCAGAAGAGCTCTCTTACCAGAGTTGCCGAGGAGAAAAGTATTGACCGAGCTGTGCAGAGAGAACCGAATTCCACTCATTTGCTGCATAATTTCCCTGTACCTCAGTTTTTCTTATTTGTATAATGTTTCCCAGATGCGTCTTGAGAATATTATGAGGAAAAATAAGTGAGAAAAGGCTTTGGGGGAAAAAGAGAAAATCGTTATTCAAATATGAAGTAAAAATGATGTTTTCATTTAGGCCGCTTTTATAATTTAGTCTGTTCCTTTTCTAGGCTGCCAGTTGAGACTATTTCCTACAGCCTGTATGGTGGGAAGCTGTCAAACAAAGATTTGGTACAGTCAGTAGTCATTTTCCAGCGACACAGAGCAGAGAGTGCAGGTGGATGGGTCGTTTGAAATACCCCTTAAGAGCGTAATTTCCTAACCAACCTCCTATTTCTCCAGACGGAAAGGGCTGCGATCCCCTGTGAGGAGCATGAGTGGGGAGAGGTGGGGAAGTCACACGTATTTTAGTTCCTTCCCAAAAGTGGTGTTTCACTTCATAAAATTATTTATCCTATTCAGTGACAGGTAGAAAAGTAATTTATCTAATATTTCTCTCTATAGGAGAAAGCTAAGCTGTCTGAAAACAGATTTCTGACCTTCCTTAGACTGCAGAGTTCTTGTGAAATAAGACAAATATATTCATTTTTCATCATGTGCTTGTGTTTGAAAATCCTTCAGTACTTTTAACAATGAAGCACTTTATTCTTTTAGCTCTGTGCAACCACAAAACATCTTTTTCAACTTCCCTCCTTCAAAAACTTCTAGAAAAATGTTGGAGAGTATCTTGGAGCCCTTTACTTCTCTTACCTTCATAACACAGGAATCCTCCTTACAGCATCTGACAAGACTTACCGAAAGTCTATTTGAAATTTTCTAGTTACTGGGAACTCAATACCTCAGAAGAAAACCTGTTTATTTGCTTCTCTTCTGGCAGGAAAGTTCTCTTGTATATCAAGCCAGCATTTACCATTTGTTTTCCTCTTGTCTTTATCTTCTGATTCCACGATTTTTTTAAAAAGCCACTGTCGTCAGCACATAGATGTTCCTTCACATATTGAAGGTGACTATAAGAACCCCACCCCCATTTTCTTCCAGTCATGGTATGTCCTCAGGTATTTCTCTGTTCTTCCCATAACAGTTTTCAGATTTTACTAACCTGGTATTTCATTTTACATTTCATACTTTTGAAAATCAGAGAAGAATCTTTTTATTTCCCATGCAAACCTTTTCCAATTTACTCGAAACATTTTAGCAAGCGGGCTGTGTGCATGTTTTGCCTCATTTATCATAAACATGTCTACAAAGAGAAAAGATAAATACTTATCTAAAACTGCTTCTCAGCCTTAATCTCTTAAGTAACAATAAAATATTTCTTCTCTGTCCTTATTTTGTCTCAACTCGCACAGTTCCCCCCGATTGCCTTCTGACATATCTTATCCCTAGAACTAAAATTGTAGAAAATGTTTAATACTCAAACGAGCAATCCTTGTTGCAACTCCAAGCCCTGGATGCCGACCGTGAGGACTGAGGATGCCGCGGAGCCTGCCTGGAGCGGGCGTGATGGCTGCTGTGGGCTCCAGAATTCGGCTGTGCAAATGATAACCGCTTTTCTGCATCAGTACTACCTGATATTTATAAAAAACTACTTGGATCACTTACTAGTTTTCAGAGTAAAAAAAAGCCTGCAAAGGAAATGTAGTTGAAATAGGATTTAAGGAACTGGAATAAAAGCAGATCTGTTTCAACTGGGCAATGCTGAAGAGAATAATTGTGAAGAGCACATGTACACACCCCAAGAGACTCCGCTACGTGGCACCCAATTGTCTGTGAGAGAGGAGAGAGTGTTTCTTAAGAGTTTACAAGTACAGGATGTGACTTGCTATTCAGAAACCATTTTAATCTGGATAATTGTGTAAAAGCAAACTGGGATTAGGAGAGGGAACAGGGAGCAATTGGACAGTAAAAATACATGCTAAAATTACCTTCAGCTATCTATTTTCTGGACTGACTTAGGGGTATTCCTCAAAAGAAAACAGATAATCCAGACTTTAGAGTGCCAGACATTTGCAGAAGGCGAGATTTCCTTATAATGGAATTGTATTGTTAGAATTGCATATATAAACACACCCAACTTCCTCTAGTACCTAAAAAAGGGTAATTAAAACCAGGAATCACAAAGTATACACATCTATTCTTAGATTACAGCTCAATTTATATCATAGATGTCATACGTTAGATTACATACTATGTCAGATTACACAAAAATAAATGGTATTTTGAAAAACATCTTCAACTCCCCCAAAGTATGGCTAAGAAACCACTTGATTTTTTTCCTCTTCTGAAACTGATGCATCTAACCTTGCTGACAGCACGACAGCACCCCTCCACCTCCATCTGCACCGGCGTGGCACCCACCCACACCCTACCTCTGTTTCCCAGCTGACATGTAAGAATTCTTAGGGATTTCTTCAGCTATCATAGCATTTTAGTGCAATTTTTCAATGTATACGTTTATGCTATGACCCATACGAATTGTAATTATTTGTACGTTTTTCCAACAAGTTAGATGGTGATTATAAAACATTGATGATGTGACAAATAAAAATTACCTTCAACTATCTAAAATTATATCTGATATTTATCCCATATTACCTCTACTGAGGCACCTTGATCGAAAAATAAAGCTTCATTTTGATCAAATTAACAAGAAGTTATGAATAAAAATTCAAAACAATCTTCCTTATACCAAATGCATATTGACCAAGGGCATGCAAGGCCATGTTGGTTTCAGGTTTATTGCAAACTCTCTTGTGATTTTATAAATTATTTATTAAATGTTTTCAAACTAAATATAGTATAACTATTAAGAACACCGGCTTTGGATCCTATAGAACATTGGTTTGAATTCTGGAATTCCCACTTTCTTCCATTACTTATCATTATTCCTTTGCAAAAGGCAACTAATACTTATGTTCTAAGCTCTATGCTGAGAATTACATAGGAAAAAATGTTTATAACTTGCTTAGAAAAAAGTATAAAGTTGATAAATATCATCTATTCTTCTTGCTATTATTATGAAGTATTTATAATCTTATAGGATACATTTAACTGTATGTAGGTCCCTCATTCTTCTAGGGAAAATATAATTGAAAAAATGTTAACCCTAGAAACAGACAAACAACAGCCATCAGTGCCAAGGTCCTGGGAAGCCCCTGAATTTCACCGATCTGTATTGGAAATGGGTACCTTTGTCATTGCTTTATTTTTATTTAGGATCAGCTTATTCCCTTATATAAGAAAAAGGCGTTCTTTAAATGTTTATTTTCCCAAATAGCTATCCAAAACAAAGAGATTAATGAAGTCACAATCCTTTCACATTTCATTAAATTACATAAACGCCTAGCAAACATTGATGTGGACCACACAAGCTGTGTTTCTGATCTGGCTTCCCTCCTACTCCTAACCTCCTACTCCCAACTACAGCGTATTATGTCTGATCTATGTCGGGTGTTTCCGGGCTTTCAGACAGTGAGATTTTTAATGCATTCGGTGTGAGTCACAAATGTCCATTTCTGCTTGTTCTGTGCTGCTTATATCCGGAGCTCTAAGTAGCGGTTTGCTAACCCCCTGCTGGGCCGTCACTGTAAGGTCCTTAGCGCCATCTAGTGTCCGAGGGAGGCGTGGCTGCAGGCTCCACGCTGGGGCACTGACCCCAGCACCTTGCATATTGCAGTAAAAGACTCCAGGACGGCGTAGCAACAGGGTCAAGTACTTCTCTCACTTTATATGTCGCTGGACTTTGAAAACTTCAGTACTTCCCTAAATCCACTGTTGTTCAAATGAGCTACATCAAATTAAACGCCAAAATACCTTTTGCATTTTATTAAAGGCTCAATCAAACGCCGATTTTGCTTTTCTGCGAAGAATTTCTTTGCTACGTTTTTATCACTCGCAGCTGCTATTGTGTGACTATGCTTTCTCGAAAGGAGGGTTTTCTTACGATCGGCTTGAAACCACAGCATGCTTCTCGCCGCACATATGTCCTTTATTGCAGTCAGAAGTGTTCCCATCCCTCCATATTTTTCATTCTTCTCTTTTTTCAGATTGTCTACAAAGCCTGGCTCTGTTCCCAGTATTTTGAAGTCACACAATTTAACTGCAGAAAGACAATTCCATGCAAGCAATACTGTTTGGAGGTTCAGACGAGGTGTCCGTTTATATTGCCCGACAACGATGAAGTCATCTACGGAGGCCTCTCCAGCTTCATCTGCACAGGTACAGTGCGGCAGCGCGGGGCGGGACCGTGTCCGGGAGTCTCTTGCGGTTTTGCTTTCTTCCGTGGTGTCTGCTTTGCTGTTTCCTTCACTGACAACCTCGAAGATGCAGCTGGTAGTTTTCCACGCTTTCATTAATAGAAGCGCTGCAAGCAGCCCTACACTGGTTTGCAAATGATTCAGCTTTGATGCCACAGTGTCCATACCAGAACCAAGATGACAATGATTAACTTTATAGAAGGATCATTCTGAGGGCAAAATATTAACAATCATCGGATATACATACATGTGACTTAAAGTAGGTTGGATTCTGCCTGTAGTATCTTTCCATTACATAAGAACAGATGGTGTGATCAGGCCAGTAAAATTATGTTTCTTCAAATTAGTAACAAGTTTATGTCCCCATGCCTATTTTCTGACAATTTTTATGTCATTTTATGTTCAAAAAGTATTAAAAGTACACAGAAGTATCTGCCAAAGTCGTGTGTGTGTGTGTGTGTGTGTGTGTGTGTGTTTGCATTAGAGCCACACAGCACGAACCAGACACAATTCTATCTTACATTTTCCATTAACGATGTTTACTTCTTTCAGCAAAAGACAACGATTGGGCAAAACACCAGTATCAGCCCTCATTTTCTGAATATTTATAAGCATTACATAATTTAGACACAAAATAAGATATAAAGGATAAGAGTAGTTCTGTTTTTTAAAATAAACAATAAATAGACAGTGAGAACAAGATACTTTGCCAGGGTGGTGTGATAATCAGAGTTGTTGCTCTATATTCTCTTTTAATAAAAATAATACTACACGATATCCTTGTAACTATGTGGCTTTAGTTGTAACATGTTTAGTTTTCAAGTTTTAAGGATAAAACACTATCATAAGTATGGAGAAACAAGAACATTCACATCTTACATTAGACTTCATGAAACTCCTCTAAACCAGAGTGACATACTGAGATGCTCAACATGAGAATTTATCAAATCATTTTCTAGATCACTTATTTAAATACATACCCATTAGCCATACTGTTCCAAGTCTAAATGATTAAGCTATCCAAAGAGAATTCACCAAAGTTCTTTCCTCAGAGCCCACCCTAAAATAACTGGAGGAATATTTCTTACTCTGTCCAAGATTATGGGGAGATCTGACTGAAAGTTAGGAGACACGGGATTTCGTTTGGTTTCCATTATGCATTCTGTCCAAGGCACCGTATCTCCACTAGCAAACTAGTAGCAATAACACACACAGCATGTTGACTTGCTATGAGGATTACAAACAAGGGAGAAGCACAAGGTACATCATTAACAGATGACAGCCATGGTACACAGAAAGTTATCCATGAAATGTAAAATGATTTAACAATCATTTTTATTATTCTACTGATTTTATTCTTAGATCATTTTTCATGTAGCTTCTCTCTGCTGCAGGAAAAAGAAAGAGAAAGAGAGGAAAGATGAACAGAAGGAAGGATGGGAAGGGAGGAGGGAGGGAGGGAGGAAATGAATATCTTCTTGCTTTGGGTCTGAGACATGCTATTAATTTATCTTGAATTTCACATAGAACCTTTCATAAATAACTGGAAAGATACAGGCTTAAGTTTTTGACTGTGGATCAGTCAGATGCCTGTGATACTAGCACTTCAGAGAAACTCGTGGAATTTTATGGGAAGGTTGTGTTTGCTCATTCACATGTATGTTGCTTTTTACCCAGAGAAGATCAATAGCTTTCACCAGGTCCTCAAAATAGACAAAAAAGCCAAATCAAGGGCAAATTATTATTTGTCTTTATCTTCTATTTTTTTTCTTGGCCTCTGTCTGTATTTGTCAATCTGAAATAAATGTTTGAATGTCCATCCCCTTTCTCCAAACACTTTCAAGGCCACCAGAACGTTAAAGATAGGGTTAAATCTCTTTGTGCACAACATGGGCAGAGAATCTAAGTTGTATTTTTCATTGTTTTTGAGTTAAGTAAAAACAGCTTCTTCATAGCTATAGCTACATTATTAAGAAAAAGTGGGAGGAAAAGAGATTTGTCATCAGGTGCAGAGAAAAACGCCATCTCCGTTAGAGGCCTTCTGGGATAATCTCATCACTCAACATTTAGAAACCTTACTGTTCTTATGCCACTTTTGGTTGGGCTCATGGTCATTTCATTACTAAAATGCTCAAAATGTGCAAAATAATTTCTAAAGGCAGTTTTCTCTGAATTCTGCAAAATTACTTGAAGAAAAAGATATTTTTCAGAGTAATCTTCTTTTTTAAGGTGTGACCCAGGCCCCTTTGAAGACTCTTACCTATGTTGGTAACTGGTAGAGACCATCTCCCGCCCGGGTCATCAGTGCTCCCTAAGTGTGTACTGCTCGGCCTGAACAGAGCTATTTCCACTGCTGCTCTCACTGCTGCCTCACCCCTGCCGAAGACAGTCCCAGACATGGCCCCAGTATAGTGTCCATCATGGAAGAAGTTAGCACAGAAAGCAGCCCCAGGACCACTGGTTAAATGATGGAGCCCAGTGGCTTGTCATGCTTCTAGAGTAACTAGTGAGACTACCACATGTGTATAGCATTTGTTCCCAAACTTTTTAAGTCCTACGTTTTTGGAGGCTCATCTCCAAAAAGTGCATTTTCAAATAATTTACCTTTTAAATAAGTTTGGAGGGAATATGAGCCCTCTCAGGTACCTTTATGCATTCTGAGTGAAATGTCTCCTGTACTCAGGAAGGACCAGAATAAATACAGAAGAGAAATAGGGTCATTTTTCCTAGTTTCCCAGCTGGCAGCCGATAACCTAAGGCCACCCAGGTGACAAGCGCATGGCGATGTTGCATGTCCACAAGGAGGACCAAACCTGCTGTATTTCCTCCTCACTGAATTATGCGCAGTGACGATCACTCAGCGCAGTTCTATAAAAGGAATCCCCAGGGAAACTGACCCGAATCTTGCCTCCAGTAATTCCTCTCTTAAAAAAAATAGTTTTGTTTTCATTCTAGATGCTAAAATATGTAATCATTTATCATGAA
>NW_012136636.1:3949319-3990302 GCF_000956105.1 Propithecus coquereli | reverse complement strand
TAAGTTTTTGAAGATTCTTCCCCCTACTTGTCAACCTCCAAAACAGTATTCAGTAAGTGCATAACGACATATGGCCTGTTGCCACATGTTCTCCAAGTAAGGATCAATTTTATTCAAGGTGCTTCTCCTAAGTGACAATCCAGTGGTACGGTGACTACTTCTCCTTAGAGTCCCCTGTACACAACATTTCAGGGATGTGGAATTATAGGACCTCAAGTTCTTCCTCTCATAGTTTTATTAGACATGTACTGGTACTGAAGATTCCCATCATTCACAGGAAAAGTAAATATCAGCCTTTGGGGTCAATGAATCATTTGGAAGATTCAGAACCTTCCAAATTTCTCTAAATCATCAGGAGTTATTTACAATTTTGGTAACAGTTACTAAATTCTAAATCTAGTGCATCATTTCTTTATGACACTCACATTACTTGCCCATGTTCTAGATTTGAGAGTTATTTATAAATTTATATCTTTTTAATCATCTGCTACTTTATGTGCCTATGATCCTTAGCAAGCCAGTAATTTATTCTTAGAAGGAAATATTTGAGAACACATGGCTATTACTATAAAATGTCTTTGACTGAGGATGTTACAGAAGGTCATGACCAAATGTCCTAACCACAAACCTGGGTGAGAGCTTTGTTAAATTCTGATCTCCTCATATGTTTAATTCTGATTCTGTTTTAGGAGATAAAGGAAAGACACTTCGCCTGGGATCTCCCTTGGTTTTTCTGTTAAAGAATAAAACTGACAGATTACTAAAGGAGTGTTTGAAAAATTAATTAGGGAGACATTCTGAGTTGCCGTCAGGGTGAAACCTGTCATTTAATGTTAGGCATTATTGAGCTAACATTTCTCAAAGTGGGTTCTGTTCTTTTCTCAGGCTCTGTGCACATAACTCACTGCTATTTTAGAAACTCAGTTTCTTCATGTTTAAAGTGAGGAGGTGGGAGTCGTTTTTGGATTCTACGATGTCAACCCGTCATTGTGGTAATTATACGGGTTTCCTGCTCCCCACTCCCTCGCCTCGTTCTCGAGTTCCCTGGAGAAATCCTTGATTGCTTACCTGTAACAGTGAACCGAGATTAAGACAACAGAAGCAGCAGAGTAGCACGGGCTGTGGGTGCCATGGTAACAAACACTAAGAAAATTACCAGTTGATTGATAGATAAAACAGACTAGACGTGATTTGCTCCTCTGTTTCATAGGGAAATTATAGAAAGAATAAAAGTAAAAGTCGGTCTGCTGGGGGTTACTGACAATGGAGATAAAACATATTTTAAGAATTCTATGTAAATTCTGCATTCCCATTTTTTAACTATGACAAGAATAAGGTTATGTTTCTGTCTCTTGGGAAAATACTGTGGGCCGCTGTTGTTCCTTTCCTTGACAGGCGGATTATGATGTGATGGGGGTGGGCGCCCCCTCGTGGCAACACTGAGCTACTGCAGAGTGTCTAAAAGAAAGCAAGAGCGCGAAATCACCTGAAGGGAGAAAACGCATTGATCTGCATATTGATCAAGTTAGGAAGAAAACTTTAAATGTTGTGTGTCTTACCGTTTACTTGAGAGACAGTTCACAACTACGAAAGAAGAAACATTTCCCAAAATCCAGTTCCGATGGGGCCAGTGATTGACAAAGATTTTTAAAAGACAGAAGAAAATAATTCCTCATTAAAGGAGTATTTTAGGAGAAAAAAAAAGCCTGCTTCCCATAGATTTTAATTTGTACATTTATACTATTTTCAATTTATATATTTCCCCCAGTTTGTGCATATGTTCAACTATTGTCAAAAATGCAGGGCCTTTTTTTTCTGAAAATAAAAAAGAGGGGTCTAGTTATGGCATTATTTGACGTCATGCAAAATCTTTTAATAAGTGTATCAAACTTTAGGCCAAAGGAGAAATAGGAAGGGAGATGATATGGCCAGAATAAAATAAAGAAATGTGAAAATAAGTTGTAAAAAAAAAATACCTTAAGTAAAATGTAGTAACTTCATATGTTTGGGACATCTTCTTCCATTAAAACACTGTCCTTTTGAGTTTTATTCAAGTACAAACACTTAAATTAATTGCGTTCAGATAGATCACTCACACTTAAGATTGCTTTTCCTGACTTCCACTTTCAAGTTTGCCTTTGGCAAAGGAGCATACTTAGGGAAGAACTCTGCAGTAGAATTTAGGATGTCTGGATCCTGTCAGCAGCTATGAATTTCAGAAAATCACACCCACTCTAAGGCTTCCGTTGCCTCATCTGTGCACGTGGCTAACAGTGCTAGCCTCTGGGGACACTCAGTTCACAAGGCTGCGAGGGCAGAAGCCTGTGTTAGACGGTGACCAACTCTGGTCCAGCCTGGCGGAGCCTGCAGGAAAGCAGCTGTGGCTACAGAGGAGAATGGGGGATTCCATGCTTGTCAGCGCAGGGAGAGGAAGACACCTGCGTCCCGCACATGCTGAGGGGTCCTTGCCAGAGAGCTAGGAAGAGCTGTGGGTACACTCCTCTGCCCCCAGCTGTGCTGATAGCATGAGCATGTCCTTCACAAGCTTGCTCACCTCCACAGATTTTCAGGGAACTTCTGATGTAGCTCAAGTTACTCTGCTTTTCGTCTCTATACCTTACCTGACCTAAGAAGAGAAATGAAATGCATTAGACCAGGGAGAGCTGAGAAAACCATGCCTGGGGCATTTGAGTGGACTGGAGTTGAATCAGCTCTGAGAAGTATCCATGCTCAATCCGTGAGCCCCGAGCTCACTGCTCCAGGGAGCCATCGAGGGCCAAGCCTGTGGTCATTTCCTGGCCTGTCCCTAAGTCGGTGAGCACCACGGGAGGATGGAGCAAAAGCATGACAGCTGTCTTTTTAGATGCCGTCAAGGGAAGATCTTACTGACATCAGCCCACAATCGCCTACTAACCTTACAGCAGGTTAGTAGGTACACTTTCTGCGTCTGGCAAGTATGCTCAGTCCTCTCTGAAATATCTGGATGGAAAGCCACCCTTTGCTCAAGTTTATCAAATGCTGCTCTAAGGGAGAGGGCCTGGACAGCTGAGTTGGTTAGTCTGTGCTCAGGTGGAAGTTGAATCAAAACATTTAGAGATCTTGTCTACACCAAGGAGGTGACAGCATACACGTCGTGACATAGGCCCCTGAATTCCCCGTGAGAGACAATACTCAGAAGCATTTGCAACACGGTAGCGGTCAACGTGGTCAGCCGAAGGAAGAATTCTAACTCTGGAATTTCAGTTTAGGAAGGATAATTTTAGCAAAGAGATTTCCCAGAAGAGGTGAAATCTTATTCATTGAGATATCTCTTTTGTCTGCAAAGAAGATATCTATATGAAGAATTTATTCCTACTTTGTGAATCACTGTGACACTGAATTGCTTTGAACAACAAAATTATTCCACGTGATTATAGCTTCAGTCAACGTTAGACAAACCCCACGTTCTGAAGTCGTCTAGTCTGGTGGGTTGTTTCTACATAGGATTAGGTTAGGCCATTTTGTTTATTTCTAACCCACAGGATTAACCTCCCCCACAAACCTGCTATTGCAGAAACAAGAATAGCTCCCCATTTCCTAGCTATTAGTCTAGCGTTTGTATCACTAGTGCAACAAGAAATGACCAGTCAGCCCATCCCAAAATTAGGCTGTAGGCAAAGGTTTCCTTGCTGAGGTCCAGCTGCAGAAAGTCAGTCAGTAGGTTAAATGGAAGGTGACTGAGCCCACAGCTTGCAGTCTTTGCACTGTAGGTCTAAATAGTTCAACAAACATGTCCTAGTTTCTCAACCTCACGCATCACATTAAAAATGAATGTTACAAGTATTTTACAAACTATGCCATTTTTTTGTTGTTGTTAAAGAAAGAAGAACTACCTAGTGCACTGTTTTCTGGAAAATCTTGTGCTTGGATGGCTAACTTAGATTGATTAGTGGGAGTTTTAGGTTGCATACATACAGACACACGCATATATTAGTGTGAAGGGTAAGAAGAGTGCCAAAGTTTCTAAAATGCTCATGTAAATACTATTATGAATCTAAATGACTTTATTCTAATTTGTGTTATATTGTATCTATAACATATAAATCTATAACCTGTATCAACATATTTATACAATTTATATAATTACACATATAATTTATACATACATACAATTAAATAGCTAAATTTTACAAGCAATGTAGGTAATTAAAATAGGAACTATTTTAGGTATAAAAATTGGGATCAGTTTGTGAGCACGGCTTTAAAATTAGTTTTAAACTTAATTCCAAAAAAGAAAAGAAGGAATGAGTTCAATTTAAGGCAGCACTGCTGGAATAAATGTGCAATTTCCACAAAAAGAAAACTTGAAAATACAAAGCTCAGTTAATAAAACTTCTAGGGTGCTATTTTAAGACAACAGTCTGTCCCTCATTACCTTATTGCTTTACTGTATAGATTTTGTCCCAAATATGATATATTGTCTCTTTATTGACCAGTTTATGCTGTCAAAAGAGGGATCGGATGAGGCATAAAGACTGTGAAAGTTCCGAGCCTACACTGACACTCATTCCTGCTACAGTGTAGGGTTCTTGGTAACCTTCACTAATACCCCTCCCTTACTGAGTATTTCATTATCGGAGGGGAAAAAGAAAAGGTTTCTTGGGCTTGACTTGGAGGCAGTTGCCATTATTTAGTCTTTCTTTGTGTACGTGGACTGGGAAAGCCCAAAAGAGTCCACCTTTAATTAGTTGGGAACAAACATTGCGAGGGAACTTAGAGTAATTCCAATCACAAGGCAAATCATTGTCCAAAGATAGGATGTTTCCCATTGCATAATGAATTCTTCTGACAGAAGTAATTTTAAAATGTAAAGTCCCATTCTCAACTGTGCAGAGTCAAAGACTGTTCTGTCCGATGCCCTTGGAGGTCTACGATAGATGCATGAAAGTCAGCAGAGTCAACGTTTTTACCAAAAATATCAGATGGAAAGGCCAGTTTTCAAGAACTGAATACAAAGCCAACGTAGTTCTCAGCAGCCATTCTTTCTCTTGCAGTGCAACGCCTGTCTGTCTAGCAGGCATTTCCAGGGCTTGAACACTCCTCGTAACGGGGCCCCACCCTGCCCGGTCCCGCTTCGGCCCTCGGGGCTTCCACAGCAGAGTCACCACTGACGGCACAAATGAGTAGGGGCGAGACCGTGGGCCCACACGGAAATCGCTGGGACTAAAGCAGTGGATGTCATATACTCTTGAAATCTTTAAATAAATTGCGTTTCCTTCTGTTTCAATGAATAAGACATACGGTGGATGCAAAATCTGAAAGATACAAAAGAGTGAAAGTCAGGTCAGCTCCGTCCCCTCGCCAACTGGCAACTACCGTCATAGGTTAGAAATTTGTCGTAATTTACTCAGTTCCTGATTAATGGCCATTTAATTTGTTTCTAACCTTCTGATGTTAAATGCAGTCCACGGGGGGCTATTTTTATGGCTTCATCATTTACTACGGCCTGTGATTTCTTCTGTAAAATAAATTCTGCACCGTGAAGTGTAAATGGGTCAGAGCGTCTGCGCGCTGAGCGTTTGGAAGGTGCTCGCCACGCAGCCCCCTCCTGGCACCGGCCGTGCCCCTCCCTCAATGCTCCAGTTTCCCGGGAGAGTCTCTAAGCTCCTTGCATGGCTCGATGTGAGCCCGTCTCCCCTCCCTTTGGAGCCAGCCCTCCAAACGCCGTCGTCTAACACTAAGTCTGCGCGGCTGGTGCACTCGGCCTCAAAGCTTCCTCTGCCTCATCCTGAGCCATCTGCCCCTCCCACGAGGAGGCCTTCTCTGACCCCTGAGGCCGGGTCCACGCCCGTGCGCCCAGAGAGCCTGCACCTCCCCGCCTACAGCACCTGCTCTGCCGCGTTTTAATCATAGCGCCACTTGCTCGTCTCCTTCCCGTTCGGGTGAATTGGATCAGGGTAAGAATTTATGTTGTCGGCAGGCAGCTGGATCCCCAGGTATGCCAGAGAAGTGTCTGACACAGAGTTTGTGCTCATTAAACAAATA
Organism: Propithecus coquereli; assembly: GCF_000956105.1. Classification (NCBI taxonomy): domain Eukaryota; kingdom Metazoa; phylum Chordata; class Mammalia; order Primates; family Indriidae; genus Propithecus; species Propithecus coquereli. The sequence continues at coordinate 3,984,278 of NW_012136636.1, read as the reverse complement.
TTGAATTGATTAATTAATGGATTGTGACATGGGGGCATGGGTGGTAGTCCCTGTGCTTGGAGCAAGACCAGGCTTCCCGGGTGGGAGGAGTAGCTTGAGGCGGGCAGGAGGTGGAAGTCATGCCCTGCGGGGTCGGCACGTGCCTCTGCTGTGCACGTCAGCAGGGATGGTAAGACCAGTCATAGAAAAGCCGGCTGACGGTTAGATCGCTGTAACAAAATGGTCTCGCTTTGGAGTCTAAAGGAAGCACATCGGTATTTCCTTTTGAAGCCATTTTTGGTCCTCACATTGCACCCTCCGGTCAGTGCAGGAGAAGGCTCCTGTGGAACTGAGCCCCGCCATCACCATGCAGCTCGATTACGCAGCGCAACCTGGAATACCAGAACTTAAAAATGAAAACAGCTAATATATGATGTGACATTTAACTTTATGGAAATGGGAAACCCAAACTGAGTGCTATGGGTTGAATTGTGTCCCCTGGCTCCCCAAATCCACATGTTGACATTCTAACCACTAGCACCACAGAACGTGACCTTCTTTATGGAGGTAATCAAATTAAAACGCGGGCATCAAGAGGGGCCCTAATCCACCATGATTAGTGTACATGTTAGTGGCTCGGGCTACCATAACAAAATACCACAGACTGGGTGGCTTAAACACCACAAATTAATTTTTTTACAGTTCTGGAGGCTGGAAGTCCAAGATCAAGATGTCAGCAGGTTTGGCTTCTTCTGAATTCCTCCCTCTTTGGTGTGTAGACAGCCGCCTTCTTACTATGTCCTCATTTGGTCTTTCCTTCCTGCAAACTCATAGAGTCTTGTGCTTGGTGTCTCTGTGTGTCCGAGATTCCTGTTCTTATAAAGACACCTGTCATATTGAATTAGGACCCACCCTACAAGCCTCCTATCACTTCTTTAGGGGCCCTACTTCCAAATACATTCACATGTTGAAGTATTGGGGATTAGGCTAGCAACATATGAATTTTGGGGGGTACACAATTCAGCCCATAACAGTGTAATTATAAAAAGGGGAAATTCAGACGCACAGAAAACAATGTGAATAGACAGGAGGAAGATGGGCCTCTATAAGCCAAGAAGGAAGGCCGGAAACAGATCTTTCCCCCAAGACCTCAGAAGAACCAACCCTGTCAACACATTGATTTTCGACTTCTAGCCCCAGAAATGTGAGACAATAAATGCGTGTTGTTTAAGCCCTGAGTCTGTGGTGCTCTGCTGTGGTAGCCCTGCAGACTAGTACCCTGAGCAATACCTTGCAATTTTGGAATACGACAGGCACATTCAATATCGTTTGTTCAAGAAAAGAATAAATTCTGACTCTTACATGAAGACACGTTTTGTGTGCTTCAGATGTTCTAGAGGATTAGAGAACAGGAAGCGATAAAAAGGAATTATACAGGCAGTGAGAGAATTCAGCCAAGAGGATTTAGAGGATAGTAATTATGTGGAAAGAGTAATAACGAAGAAAGGGTATTAACACTGCAGATCATCTTTAATTGTAAAATAAAATTATTTTTACAAGTTTTATGAATATCCTTGTGAAAGAATTTAGAACAATAATCAATTTGCAATGCTGTTGTGTGTGCTATGCCCAATTAATCATGGTGCAATAATTGGAAGACTCTAGACCTAAGTCTGAAAACCCTTCATCTCAGGAAACTGCAGTTAGTGAATTTTTCCTTTGAAAAATCCAGGCACTCCCACTCTCTGTACTTTCTGCTCAATATTGCTGAGAACCTAAAACTGCTCTAAAAAACATCTATTTAAAAAGAAAAAAGAGTTAAAAAAAAAACTCTTGCCAAATAAACATTCTATCTCTAAAAAATTTTCTTCCATTAGGAAATTCATTTGTTCTATCATTTCTAGACTGAATTTATGACTATTCTTGTGGTTTTGAAAGGAAATAGACTAATAGTTTTATATAACAGTGTTACTTAATTTCTGTACAGCTTTCAAATTCCCAGCCTTAATCCTTACAAAAAAAAAAATGGTTTCCATCTCTCTTCATTTCTATTATTCTTTCCACAAAGAGATAAATAACATTTAAAAGAATAGAGTAATTTCCATCAGGAAAGATACTACATTTATTAAAAATCATGAGTTCCATCAGTCAGCACACACACAAAAAAGCAAATGTGAGCATATAATTAGAGAAAATCTATATATAAAATCATGAGAGTTTTAGAGATTAAAGGAGTCCAGTTGCTCTCCAGCTCCAGTAGGTGGGTGTCATTTCTGTTGCCATGAACTGTTGGGCCTGGGTCATAGGGAGACGGAGAAATGAGAATGGATTCACTCACCAATTAGAAACAGCAGCCATGAATGAAGGAACAGCTGGGGGCCATCAAAATCAGATTTCTTTGATAATTCAACAAATAAATTTAGCAAATAAATAAATTTGAAGAATAGAGATATTAAGTAGCTTTCCCAAGTTAGCAAGAAAGCCAACAGTAGAAGCCAGGGCATCTGACTTTCTGCCTGGCTTGGCCCATTGCTTTTCTGTACTCTTTTTTAAATATAAATTTTATTTTGTATATTTAAGGTACACAACATGATTTTATAAGATACATTGTCTTAGTCCAGTTTCTGTTGCTATGACAGAATACCACAGACTGGGAAATTCATAAAGAAAATAAATTTATTCCTTATAGCTCTGGAGGCTGGGAAGTCCAAGGTCAAGAGGCAGCCCTGGTGAGGGCCTTCTTGCTGCACATAGCATGGCTGAAGGCACCACATCTTGCAAGAGGGCAAGAGCATGCCTGCAGCTCAGGTCTCTCCTCCTTTTCTTGTAAGGCTACCAGTCCCATCTTGGGGGCCCTACTCGGATGACTTTATTTAACCCTAAGTATCTCCCAAAGGCCCTACATCCAATCAACATACGAATTTGGCTATTAAGTTCCAACAATGAAATTTGGGGGACAGACCATAGCATGCATATATACACACACACACACACACACACACACACACACACACACACACACACATATATATATGAAAATGGTTACTATAGTGGGACAAATTAATATCTGCATCATCTCACACTTACCCATTCCTACTACCTGCAAACTGCTCCCCCCCCCCTTGGCAAATGCAGCTATAATCTACTCATTTAGCAAAAGTTCTGAATACAGTATACTTTTATTAATTATAGTTCTCATGTTCTACATTAGATCCTTCAACTTGTTCATCTTACATATTTGCTACTTTGCATTCTTTGACCTACATCTTTCCATCTCCCCACCGCCTTAGACACCTCTGTTTTATTATCTCTATATACTGGACCTTTTTTTTTTTTTAGATTCACATAGAAGTGATATCATACACTATTTTTCCTTCTGTGTCTGCCTTATTTCACTTCACATAATGTCCTCCAGGTCTATCCATGTTGTGGCAAATGGCAGATCTGCTCCTTTTTAAAGGCTAAATAATATTTCATATATATATATATATATATATATATATATATAAACATATATGTAACAGTTTCTTTTTCCATTTGTCCATCGATGGATACCTAGGTTGTTTCCAAATCTTGGTTATTGTGAATATGCTTTTTCTTTTCACTAAAACTTTCTTCTGTAACCGGAATAGCTGACATTCTCTTAGTTATGACTTTCTCATTACTAGTTTGACTCCAGAGAGTTATAAATGATTTCCCTGCTTTTATTACAAAATACTTGTTATACTAGGGAGCAATTTATAAAAATAAACGTGATGAACCTCTGTAAGTCTATATTCTTTTTCTTTTTCCTTTATATTTTTCCTATTGAGAAGTGTGTTCTGCCTCCTTATTTCCTAAGCATTTTCTCTTAAACTTTCACTCATTCAATGAACGTTTGCTAAAGACCCATTTTATGTGTTTTCTATTGCTGCCTTAACAAATTGCCACAAACTCGGCAGCGTAAAACAGCACAAATTTATTATTTTACGTTCTGTGGGTCAGCAGTTTGGCACAGATCTTGCCCAGCTAGTACCTGGATGTCTGCAGACGCTGTTCCTTTCCGGGGACTTTAGGAGCAGCCTGAAGAACATCTAGGAGAAGATCTTGAAGATTGCCGGCAGAATTCAGTTTCTTGCTGTCATAGGTCCCAGGTCCCTGTTTCTTTGCTGGCTGTCAGCCGAGGATCCTTCCCAGCTTCTAGAAGCCACCACATGCCTCTGCTTGCAGCTCCCTTCCTGCGCCTTCCAAGTCGCGGTGGTGGAGAGTCCCTCACGCAACCCGTCTCCCTCGCACACACTTCGCCTGCTTCTTCCCATTTAAGGGCTCATGTGATTGGATTCGTCCCACTTGGATAATCCAGGATAATCTTATTTCAGTGTTGGCCTATAAGCAATCTTTAATTCCTTTTGCCATAAGATATGCCTAGGTTCTGGGGATTAAGATGTGTACTCATTTTTTGGAGGGGGACATCATTTTACCTACTACATCTACAATGTACCACGCACTGTACTGGATGTGGTTGATAAGGATTAATAGATGTGGCTTATAACCTATGATGTGCACATTCATCTGCAGAAGTAAACAAGTTAAATAAATGCTATCCTGGAGCCTTTAGAAGTAAAGTATTAAGAAAGCAGAGAGGAAGCCTGGGCAACATAGAGAGACTCCGTCTCTACAAAAAAATTTAAGTTAGCTGAGTGTGGTGGCGCACATCTGTAGTTCCAGCTACTCGGCAGGCTGAGGCAGGAGGATCACTTGAGCCCAGGAGTTTGAGATCAGCCTGAGCAAGAGCGACACCCTATCTCTACTAAAAATAAAAAAGTTAGCTGGCTGTGGTGGCCCACACGTGTAGTCCCAGCTACTCAGTGGGAGGCTGAGGCAGGAGGACTGCTGGAGCACAGGAGACTGAGGCTGCAGTGAACTATGCTGACCCCACTGCACTCTAGCCCAGGTGACAGAACAAGACCCTGTCTCAAAAACAAAACAAACAAACAAAACAAAAGAAAGGATAGAGGAAAAGGGAACAATCTCGGAAGTAAGTATGGAGAGTGTTATTATCACAAATAGATGTGGAAAGGCGAAAAGGAGATACAGAGAAACTAAGTTTCCTCAGGATTAAACAGATTATTTTCCAAACAAAGAAGAAAATCCATGGTGAACATTTAATTCATAGCTTTTGAGCGGCCTTATTGTGTATATATGTTACTACCGCTACATTGTAACTGTAACTAGCATTATTACTGGCCATTAATTTTGAGTGCTTAGTTTGTGCAAAGCATTCAGTCAAGTATTTAAATGATCTATCTCATTATATTTTCATGATGTCTCTGTGAGGAAAGTATGTGTGTTGGTGAAAACTCTTGCAAGTGGCAGAAATCTACGACTGACTTAAAAAAGACTATTCATTGGTTCATATAATTGAAAAATACAGAGATAAACATCAAGTATATTATCCATTAGATAGATGATAGATTAGACAGGTATGTTGAGCTCTATTGATGTATACCTATACAGAGAGAGATATAGGTATGGATACATAAATAGATCTTTCTATTTCTCTCTAGTTCCAGCTGCAACTCTAGCTTTAGATCTGTTTCTTCCCATGTCTGAGTTCTGCTTCTCTCTTTGTTGATGTATTTCAGCAGCAGAAACAGGTCTCAATCCCTCAGTTTAGAAATTACAGGAGGATTTCCCTCATTCCCAACAATTTCTGCAGAGGCTTCTCACTGGGATGTTGGCTTAAGTTGGGTGCCCACACTTGAGCAGTCACTGTATTGAGAGAATGAAATTCTCTGGTCAGTTAGGTTAACCAGGGGCCTTCCTGCCTGTGGGAGGGGGTTAGATTAGCCCCACCTGAACTGCACTCATGGAGTTGGGGAAGACTGCTCCCCACAACAAAATCTGGGTGCTTTTCCCAGAAGGGGTAATAGATGTTTAGTATACTAAGCGACAGCTGCCTGCTACACTACATGTCTTTGTCACCAATAAGACTAAGAAAGCCTACCTGAATTTCCCTGCAGGTCTCCTCTGGTAAGTGGCTGAGTAAAGCCCAAACCAGCCTTGTCTTTGGTGGTGGTTGTTATTAATAATAATGTATTACAAACCATCCTCGTTTTAAGCACTATAGTGCTGCCTACTTTGGATAATAAAAACTGGTGTCTTTGAAAATCTGACCATTTTGATCAAATATCCCCAAAACCCACAGCATCCTTTCTGTAAAGTCATATTTAGTGTTATATTTATACTAGGAAATGTATGCTTAATCATTCAAAAATATTTAGCAAATGAAGATAAGCAAAAAGAAAGTACGGAAGACTGTAACCTACTACCAAGGGGAAAATAATATTTTATACCATGAATAGTGTTCCAAATCACTAAGTATGTTTTCATAGCATAGTTTAATGTCTGCATAATAGTACAGTATATTAGTATAACATAAATTACTTATGTGTTTTACCAATTATAGAATATTTTTCATTTTCATTTTTTGCTACATAAAAATTGCTACTATGAATATCTACACACATAGTTATTTCCATACACTTCTTATTTGTTTCCTTAAAATTAACTCCTTGAATTGTAGTGGAAAGGTCAAAGGGCATGCAAAAGCTTAAGTTTTTTGATATTTATTGCCAAAAACTCAGAAAGTTTATAACCACATAGATTCTTACCAACAATGTACTCTGCTGTTTATTTTCTTACTTTCTGGTGGATATAAAGCATTATAATTGATATTTCTTGTTCATAAGTAAAATGTTCCACACCATTATTTTTTCAATTCTTTAAATACTAGTGTTTGAACTTTTTACATGGTCCTTTGATTTCTTTTGTACTTTGCTTTTAATGTCTTATTCTTTGTTCAATATATAATCTCTCTCTCTCTCTCTCTCTCTCTCCTTCTTTCTGTTTCTTTCCTTATCAATCATGAATATTCTCATTTTCCTGAATCTTTATTTCCTGTAGGAAACACAGAATTTTAAAAGTGCTGTTTTAGTTACAGGAAGTAGATTGACTGACATATCATAAATGCCAAGTGGAGGGACCCTAGAAATCCAACTTCTGGACACATTAGCTTATATCGTATTGCCTCTAGGAAACATGTACTTCAAGAACGAATTTTTACTTTTATTCATATTTTCTCAGTTTAATAGGTCTTTGGACCTTTCCAATATTTTTTGAAAAAAATAATGTAATCTGCAGAAAGACAGGAGATATCTAAACTGTTGTAAGAATGAATACTTTTGTCATCATAAAGAATATTCTCGGTCTCTCAAATAAGAGTTGTAACTGAGTGTTAAATCCTGTTTTTTTTTTTCAAAAAAAAAAGAACAATTTTCTGGTATTGTATCTTTATCATTTTAAACTCATTCTTTTCACTGTTTAGTGAGCATTATCCAACTTCTTTGCCTTGTGTTAAAATTGTATAGAGTCTTGTGTCTTCAATAATAGGTGTAAACCAATGACCACAGAGGACAATGACTGAGAAGCAAAACAGAGAAATAATGCAAGGTGCTGCCAAATAAAACAAGTCATAATCGTGCCACTCTGCGTGGCCCTGTAACTGAGGGATACATAACATGCCGCCCAAGACATTGCATTTGGCAACTGATATACCAGGGTCTGAGCCAAATGACTATTTTCTATCACTCGGTGGAAAATATGTGTGACCGTAACTTTATATTCAGTGAAATTGTGCAATTCTAATGAGTGGCAACCTCTTCAAACAGACCTACACCCCATTACCCAAAGCCCTACCTACCTGCTCTCCAGGATGTCACTACTACCAAAGTTTTTGTCATTCCTTTTTGAAAATTGCTATCTTCTATTACTTTATTTTCATTTGACTTCGAACGATAGAACTACTGGACGTCAGTTCAATTCGAATCTGAAAAATAAAGGTGACAAATTAGCTGATATTCTTTTGGTTAAACTTTAATATTGACTGTAAAATATACAGACTAATTTTCTTTTCTGGTCTATAAACTGCTCTAGTATATTTGCTTTAAAAGATCGTTGATTTCCTTTAGCATCAGAATATCACCAACGTTAAGTTTTAGCAATTGCTTTGGGTAAAAATATTTTGATTAAAATCCCAACTTTTTACTTTAACATTTAATGTTTCAAAAAGTGGTGATTCAAATTAAAAAAAATATTTCCCCCTAACTTATTGAAAATAAGACATATTTTTGAAGCCAGTGTCTATTTATGGGGTGTTCACATGCCTCGAAGCCATTACCTTGTCCCACATGTGCATGCAGACGCAGATTTGGGGACAGTTTTGTATGAGTTCTGTCATTACATAGAAAGTCTGGTTTTCTTTTTAAAAAGAAAAGCAGGAAATGTTGTTCGTACTCTAAATGCATTGGTGAATCAAAGCATTAGCAATACTGTCTCTTCAATTACACTTATGGTTTGAGATACCGCAGCAGCAACATTATTTATATAGTTTCCTGTTTTCAAGGGTATTTCCTTTGCAGAGTTGTAGTTACCAGGGATTTCCAATTTAAAAAACGACTGTGGGTAATATGCTAAACAATGACACCGATTTACAATATGCGAGCCCCATGGTGCCATTTCACAAAGAAAAATAGCAACAATAAATAGACACAGAACACAATAGGTAATGTTCTCAACAAGGAACATACAGTTTTTTTTATGTGGCTTCTTAGAAATGATGTGAATAAAATCAACGCTGAGCTAGCCAGCACTCGACATGAAGTTGCAGAAACATCCATGAGAAAGACCCAATTATTTTACACCCTCCTGTAACGTAGATTCATGCGGAACACTTAAATTATTCTGAGTTCTTAAATGTACTTCATGAAATTCCTTAAACACCCTTCCCACATATGAGAGTAATCCAACCTGAAAAGTGAAAGCATTTTTGCAATAATGGTTGATTCATTGTGATGAAGTGGAAGGAGTTGCAATTCTTATTCCTTTCCTAAGTGACTCTTACTGTCTCCACTTGAAGTCCCGGGACTTGGTAACTTCTCAGAATAGGGAAGAGGGACGCGAGTCACTCTGTCCTGACAATGTCCACTCCCTTGAACCCTGCTTTGTTCTGATGCCTGGTGCAGATGCAAATTCACATGACTTTCCTGCAGACCATCCCATAAAGTCCAACCATCTTCAGGGCAACCCTCAAAGGATTCATTAGGGTTGGGGTTGGAAAATTAAACAATATAGTTGGTGAACATACATTTTCTTTGCCCATTATTTTTTTTCTTTTCTATTTCCTTAGAATAAATTTTTCATGATTAAAAAAGTTACTGTAACCATTTTGGGGAAAATAATAATGTGAAATGTGATATTTAGCAGCATGTGTCAGGTTTCTGTTTAGACTATACTCTCTCTGGCTGCAGACAGTCTTTGTTCTCCTGGTAAAATACTGGAAAACATTAGGAACATTGGTTGAGGAAATTGTCTGCTTAGCTTCAAGATATTTCAGATGCCCAATTTATTCCTCAACTTAGCTTATGGTCTTAATGAATGAGTAAATGCTCTTATAACTTCTCTGCCATTTTAATGTGGGCTTTTGATTTTAATTTCATTTAGTATCACTTTTCAGTTTTTAGAGCAATCTATATTCCATCTAATGTGCAGTTAACTTTCAGCTCTGAATAGCTTTTACATAATCAGGTCCGTATGGGGCTTTCTTAAGAGTATGTGTCAGTTTTCTTCCTGATATGTGTACTTGAATTACATTTTGCAGTTAGGCTATGTGTAGGTGCTCTGTGGTCTAATACGTTCAATTCATTGCAGCACCCTCTAACAACTCAAGGTATTAGTGCATTATTCCTTGGTTCCTTTGTTCATTAAACAAATACTTCTTGTTCTTTTTTAGACATACTTGTCTACATACTGCTAGGTATTGAGGATACCAGGATGGAGTGAAGGAGTAGTCCTTACTCTCAACAATGTCAATAGAAGAAAAGTAATATGATTCCATTAATATTAGTTATATGTAGTGATATTAGCCTTTAATCATTATTACATATCTGATACATCTGTCCCTGCTTCCCACAAAAAACTGCCAGTTTACAAATATATGCCTTAATTATTTAAAATTTGCCCTGGCTTTAAAAAGATATGATACAAATTATAAATATATAGATATTCAAATGTCTACAGAATTCTTCCTGCAGACGGTCACATTTAGAAAGATTTTTCTAAATTTCTTAGATTGATCTCTTATTTTGTATTGTTTTACCTACCCAGTTATAAAATAAACCTAGAAAAGTAGCAAATTCTCTGGAGATTATTTATTTTATAATTTTTTACCTTTGGAAAAAATGTAGACACAGTTTAAATCCTGATGATTTGTTAAATTTTTTATGTTATTTTTAAACAAATTCTAGATTATGTTCATGTGAAATCACTATTGTAGCAAATATAACATGAAGAATTGTTAAAGTTCAAACACTGATTTCAAACACCATTTCTGCAATACTAAATTAGGATTTACATGATGGCAAAAAATTGTCTTGGTAATGAGTAAGCCATTGCATTTAAGTATGAGCGTAACTTGTGGTTCAAGCTGGCAAGCCGAAGCCAAAATTTTACCTCCTATCTGTCTCTAAATCCTATTAACATTGAAGTAAGAACTATGGAATGAGATACATTCGTGGAAGCAATAAAACCTAGAAAGTGGAACACCATTAGAATGGATACTTTTAAAAAAAGTATAAAAGAGAAAAAGTAGATTCCAGAATTGCGAGTCTTCAGAGTGAACTCTAAAAAAGAGAGCAGAAGAGATGGGAACCACTCTTCCAACAGGACCCTCTGGTGATCAGGATTTGTTTTCAGGAATTACAGAGAGCGAGAGAACAAAAAAGGCCAGAGATTACCTGATAGATCCAAGATTATCAGCAGATGTCTGAACTGCCTGGACACCCCCATTCCTACATATGTTATGGTGGTGTTTCCCCAATAAAATCAGGGATCCTCTTTCTAAAGGCATTGAACGAGCCATCTGAAATGGATGTGACGAATCTCAGATTTAATCTTCTCATTCACTTCTGGTAGTGGTGGGAAAGGAGCTGCAATTTGTTTGCTTTTTCCCCTCTTTGCTAACTGGAAGGAGAATTCTGCCTCTTAGAGAGATGTGACTGTTAAAGACAACAAGAGAAAAATATTATATGGAAGGTCCAGGATCCTTCCAATAGAAGCTTTTTGAAGAAAACAAGACAAAATAGAAAAGAACACAGCAGTAGAAGTGAGGGAAGGATTGATTATCAAAACAAGACTAGAGTAGAATAAAAACATGGTTTCAGATTGAAGGATTCAGCAGAAGAAGCTGCAAAGAAATCACATTTTCCTGAAATTTTGGAATACAGCAGATTATGGAATATTCAATATGACGTAACAGAGCATAACAAGCTCAAGCCCTCAATAAAACGGGAATAATGACATCAGTGTGGTAGGCAGGATTTTTACTTCAGTGACCTCCTCTCCTGATGTTATGCCTGTAAATATGTCACTTTGCATTGCGTAAAGGACTTTGCACATGGAATTAAGATTGCCAGTCAGTTGACTTTGAAATAAAGAGCTTAATTATCCTGGATTATTCAGGTGTTCCCAATGTAATCACAAAAGAAGTTAGAAGAATCAACCAAAAAGCTGAGGCAGAAGGAGAGTTCAGAGAAGGAGAGATTGGAAGCATGAGAAGGATTCCATCCACTGTGGCTGAATTTTAGGGCGGAGAAAGTAGACATGAACCAGGGAATGCAGGTAACCTCTAGAAGAAGCCAGAATTTCTAACCAAGAGCCAGTGAGAAAAAAGGAGTATCAGTACTATAACCACATAGAACTGAATGCTACTAATCTCCTCCATAAGCTCAGATAATGTTTTAGAGAGAATAAAAGGATGGTTGTTGGACAGAGAGCCAAACCAGGAGAAGCTGAGGTGCAAGGACCACACTGACCACCAGGATCAATGAGTGTCTACACCCGGAAGCTGAGTGGCCCCATCCCCAGCCTCCTTCTCCCACTCAACTGTCAGAAAACTGGCCACCAGGCCTTTCCCCTCCAGGACAGATCCTGGGTAGGATTTTCTAGGGAATCTGATCAGCCTAAAGACAGAATTTTAAGTTTCTCCATCTAAACACCTCAGGCATGTCATCCTACAGTTTAGATCATCAACAGCCTTCCTTTGATGCCCTGACTTCCAGCACTCTTTGATATGTACAGGCAATCAAGAATGCATAAATATCCCATGTGAAAAACAAGAGAAAAACAAACGAACAAAGAAGAAAAAAAGTAACAGAGAAAAGGAGCCCATTCAGGGAGGGAATGAAACACAACAAATACAAGTACCATGATTATCTCAGAGAGATAAAAATATATATTGTAATCATGAAATGAGAACCATCACTTCAAAAAAAACAACCTTCAGATGATGTAAAAGAGCTCTTGGAAATTAAAATAATCTTAGGGAAAAAACAAAAATTCAATAAAATTATTACACACAAAAAACCCACTGAATGCTCTGGAAAGCAGAGCAAAGGGATCAAGTAATATGAAATAGGAGAGAGAAGAGAATTAAAGGGCAGGTTCTGAAGGTCCAACAACCAAACGTGGGAACAATGCTTGAATAAATCTGAAAGATGGCAATTCCTGAATTAGAATTCCATCCCCAGCCAAACAACCAATTAAATGTGAGGTAAAATAAACACACTTTTAGGCATGCAGCATCTTGGAAATTCACCTTCATGAGTTTTTCCTACTGAAGATACTGAAGAGTTGTGCACTCCTAAGACAAGGAAGGAGAGGGCAGGATACAGGGAACAGGAAATCCCAATCCCAGGGTGGCAGCTGTGCATCAGGCATGAAAGCAACCAGTCCAGATGGGAAGAGGCTCCAGGAGATATTCCATCAGGAAAATGAACTGATAGGACACCTGATGCAACTGAAGCAGCCGGCAATGTATTTGGGGGTGAATTAGTAAGAATATGGAAAATGACAAGATAAGCATTAGCTCTAGGAGAAACAATGTGGGATAGGAATAGAAAACTGGAATTTACTATATGGCTAAATTAAGAATTGTATTTATGTCATCCTAATACTGTAAAGGGAATACCAAATATCCATCTTACTGTTTATGAAGGAATGGGTGCTGGTTTGGGGGGAAGTATATTTGCTGAAGGAAAGAGGAGAAGGAATGTTTTGCCTCTGTATTTCCTAAGGGGAAGCTACAGATAATGCTAAAAGATGAAAAATCAAGAAAAGCATAAACAAGTTATTCTCAGAAATGGAGCTAAATACAAAAGCAACTAAAAGAGGTTCAAATATTTGCATTTGAGAAGGGAGAATTTGAAAAGGGGGAGGTGGATGAATTTATTTTTTCTTATTTTGTAAGATACCCTGTGGTATTATTTAATCTTTAATATGTGTGCATGTCATTCATAACTCAGAATAAAAACTAGTCGAAAAGATGGATGGGAGAGAAAAAGAAAGAATATTAATTGTGCCAGTCAAAAAGAAGGGTTCATTTATTGGCTGAGTGAACTGCCTTATTTTTTCTGAGATGACTTTAGTTATAAATCAGCAAACTAGTTTCTGAGCAACTTTGGAAGAACTTCTTATTTATATGACATTGTTAAACACATTCTGACTATTAAACATTCCAAAATGTTGATCTTAATGACTTTTATACTTATATTTTTATAACTTATTGTAAATTATTTTTGCTGTAGAATATAGTATTAGAAAATGTATACTTCAGTAAATAATTAGTCTGCCAGTGAGGTATCTTATACGGAAAAATAAAATTTCATACAATAAAAATGTCAGAGCTGCAGATCTCATTAATTCAGTTTTTTTTTTCATATTCTACCTAGGCGAAGGTGAAGTTTACCTTTGAATGCCTAAGAAGAAATGAATATTGTAAGCATCATTATAAGGATATCTTGGTCATTTCTTTAAAAGAAGACTGAAGTGTATATTATTTAAGAGATTTGTTTTAATTAAAGAAATAGATATACTGAATTTATTTGTGTAATAAATGCTCATTAAGTATTTTGTTCAGGCATTCTGCTACATATTGGGAATGCAAAGCTGAAAATGTATAGTTTATGTTTTTAAGTTGACAAATGATTAAGGAAATTGACATGAAAATGAGCAATTGTGATTAAAAGAAAAAATAAAATCGCTCTCTTGAAGAGTCACATAAAATACACTCGTAGCTCAGGGGTGTGAGTACAGGTTTCACACAGGGAGTTTCGTTTGGGCTGAGCTTAAAGGATAAATCAGAATTATTACATGGATGGGTTGATGGAGGAAATTTCAGGAAGAAAAACAGCTTGACCGGTGATACGAGCTTGAGTGTTCTGGGAAGAGCCAGTGCTTCAGGATTGCTGGAGCATTGAGCACTATGTCTGCAGAGAGAGGAAAAGGTTTTAGATTTTATTACTTAAGTAGAAAGAGACAATGAGATACCATTGATAACTATTATTATTCACAGTAGCCAAATTTTTTAAGTCATTTCTATGTGCTAGGCACTGAGCCAAGCACTTTACATGAAAATCTCATTTAATCCTTACGGCTACTCTATTATTATCCCCATTTTTGAGGTTTTCATGCATGAGAATAATATGACAAAATTTGTGTATAAAGTTCCTTGTAACACCCATGAGAAAATGTTTCAGTCAAATTAAAAAAATAGGATGCACCAGGGCTTATACAGATACATGAAAATATTATACATAATATAGCTAGGCAAAATATTGGAAAGATTATAGATAATGCAGTAGTGTTATTTTTTCATCACTTCAAATGTTTGAAAATGTGCATTTATCAATTTTAAAATAAGAACAATGTGTATCATCAGAGAAAGAAAGGAAAAAGAGGATAAAACACAAAGAGATTCAGCAAGGAAAATAAAAAGAAAAGAGAGCGAGAGAGCACAAGCAAGAGAGAGAGAGAATTATTGAAAGGCAAAGTTGGAGGCTGGACTGGAAGAAGAGAAGAGTGAAAGCAGGGAGACTCCTACTGGGATGGTCCAGGGGTCAGGGAAAAGATAAAGCCTCAATTCAAGCAGTCATGAGCAGAAGGCAAATGGAGAGAACAGAGAAAAACAGGAGAAATATTTAGAAAATAAATCAAAATGTCCTGATCTCCCATTGGATGCATAGAAGGATATAAAACAGGCTGAGGTTTATGAGAAGAAAAGATTAGTAACATGTTGCTGTTGCTACATCATGATTGGTCGGTTGTTTTACTCAGCATAACTAGTTAGTGTTAGCTTATGCATTGCATTAATTGATCACATTCCTGTTAAGGAAAAAAGGATGGTTGAATATACGTGGTCCCCAAATTGATCCAGAACCTCAAGTTTTGATTTTGACCTAATGAAATCTTTTATTCAGTATTCACAACAACCAGAAATTCCATGGTATGCCTGGCAGGAGTGAAAGAGAGCAATTTGAGGAATCTAACAGTGCTGGTTTGAGACCATGGCTAACTACCCTAATTGTATGGACTTGACTTCCCTTTAAAAAATGTTTAATTGCTTGTAAGATTTTGTGGATCAGAAAGTTAAAATCACAGCTACACTCTACTGTGAGCTCCCTCCTGGGCAGATCTCCTTCCTTTTAACCCTTCCCTCTCTTCTCCCTACAGGGCTCTATGAAACCTTTCTAACCAATGATGAACCAGAATGCTGTGACGTCAGGAGAGAGGAGCGATCAAGGAGCCCATCCAGAGGGACGGTAGAGAAAAGTGACTCCTGTCACAGGACATCGCTCACAGTGTCATCAGCAACAAGACTGTGCAACAGCAGACTCAAACTGTGTGTTCTCGTACTCATTCTCTTACACACAGTGCTCACAGCCTCAGCAGCACAGAACACAACGGGACTGGGCTTGGGAGGCATCAACACGCTGGAAGAAAACTCAACCAATGAGGAATAACGAAAGGCTCCAGCGTCCCGGAGCAGCGGCTGGCCCACCGTGAAAAACGCAACTGCTGTCCAACGTCACAGAAACTGGGTGCTTTTACCCTCTAATTACTTCTTGCAAGGCCTTTAGGGTAAAATTAAAAAAAAAAAATAAAAGATGGGCCTGAATCCAAACGAGGACACCACCACAGCTTTTTATTGACTAAAAGGCTGTCAAGTGACTTTAAATTTCTCACACCATTTTATACACTGTGTTTTAATGTTTGGAGGTTTTATTTGCTTTCGTTTTGGTTTGGGTTTATTTGTCCGTTTATTTTTTGCACTTGTTAATACAGGATTTATTTTTCGGGATGGTTTCTCAGAGGTAAACTAAGTCTTTTCACTGTCTCTCTCTATATATATATTTCTAGTCATTGTGTGTGTTCATCAGATAGTTCTGTCTTTACGTCCTGTCAGTTTCTATTAGAGGAATGATTGCTATGACCTCATGGTATAGCAAAAAACAACAACAAAAAAATAAATAAAAACTAAAAAAAGACAAAAAAAAGAAAACAACAAAAAATAAAAATAAAAAAAATTCCCTAAGCCTCCCTTCTACCCATGGAACCCACGCCCTTCCCGGCCCTTCCTCCCCGGCCCTCTTCTCGTCCCCTAAGCAGACAACATCCGCTTGCTTCTGTCTGTGTAGCCACAGTGAACGGGTGTGCACGCTCGTGGGCCTCCGAGCCACTGTCGCACAAACCCAAAACAGAGCGGAGCCAAGGGGGCCTGGCGGGGGTTCCTTTTTCGCTGAACAAACAAGTGCTCTCCATAATAGGTGGAATCAGACAGTTAACACATTTTTATGTTGAAAACAAAATAAAAGGCAAAAAAAAAAAAAAAAGCTATCATGAACTGTGTTGCTCCAGTTCCCATTCCCAAGCGGTGCAGTCCTTTCTTGCTGGTCGGTCGGACAGGAGTAGCCATCTAGAGTCAGGCCGTGGGGAGCGAGGGAGTCTTTCCTTGAAGGTGGAGGTGGGCTTTCATCGTGATTTAAGTTCTGTCGCAGTAATATACAAGCACATTTTGGCCATCGTAACGGGAACAAAGAGATTGCAGACACAAATCTGAACTTCTTTTCCTCCTTTATTGTTGTGGAAGAGATTCTAGAAATGCTCAAACACCTGCAGTATACAGAATATATACAATTCTATTCCAGTTATTTCCCTAACATACGGTTTAAAATTATTCCAGGTATAAAGCGTATGCGATTGTGCATTATCACAGAGGAACAACTTCTTTTTTAAAAAATAAATAGGTCAGCCATTTTTATTAAAGTGCAAAAACGTTATCCCTCTAACATGCTCTAGGTAGTTGAAGAAAAGAGAAGTCTGATCACTCTGTTTGTATTTTTTTTTCTTCGTGGGAACATTTCATCTGCTGAGTGTTTATGAATTTGCTTTCTAAAAAAGGCTTTTATGAGTTTACAGTAGTATCAGTGGAAGGAAGAGTTAATAAGGGCTGTTTTTAAAAAAACAAACAAAACAAATAATTAAAAAAACATTTTACATTCCTTCCTGTTCTCTAACTACACTTGGGAAGTGCACTTCAGATAAGTTTGTGGTGTGACTGAGAGATGAAGGAAATCCATAGAAAAGGTCCTCTTAGCGAACAAAATTTAGTTATTAACTTTATAGCTATGAAATTGCCCCAGGCATTTGTTTTTGTTCCAACAGATTTTAACCTCTGCATCATACTTAACCCTGCGACATGCGTACAGTATGCATATTTTGTTTTGAATAAAAAAATGTTTTGTTCCAGTCTGTTAAGAATATTCAAAAAATAATAAAGGTATTGCTTAATAAAATTGCTAGAATTGTTTAGCAGTACATGCACAAATATTTTACTAGATTCTTTGTTTTAATAGTGTTTTGTTGAGACTGAAAATCCTAAAATGGTCTGCGCAAATACAAAAAAAAACACCAAAAATGCAAAATTCTCCAGTTTTTGTTCTTTTTTGAAAAAATGTTTTCCCTGCAAATACAAATACATTCACATGTGCACACACACATACACATTGGCATCGTATTTTAATTTTATGGGGACACAAGTTGGGGAAGTGAGTAGCTTGTGGGGGGGACACATTAATTGCATTCAGTTGTTGACTGTTAAACACTTGTAGAAATAAGCATTTTAATAGCCCTAACCAGTGGTGGAATATGGATTCTCAGTGGGGCTGGGATGATAAGCTGCAGAGACGGCAAGTGATTAGTGCAGAAGAACCCACTGGGTAAGCTCTTATTCATATGACCTCTTAAGCACTGTAAGTAAATGGCCAGGAAAGAGTTTGCGATGACCTTTATCTACCTGTGATGTGGAAAGGCCACTCCACGCTCTAGCCAAGGTTCCTCATGCTGCTGCTGTTCATGTCATATGCATTTCCATTCTTGCAGGAAAACAATACAGCAACACAAGTTAAAGTTCCACCCACTTTTACTGGTATGCAAGAAATGAGTTTCCAAACATTGAACAAAATGATGAAAAACAATATCCCTTAAGAGACAGGTTTTCATTTTTTCTTAACATCTTATGTGACTGATTAAAGTTCTTTTCAAATATAAGGAGATTAGAAGTTTCCACTTTACCAATATTTTAGCTTTTGTTTGGAGAGAATGGCAAACAAAAAAGGGGAAAGCAAAAAAACACTATTATTCTACATGAGGGGTAAGCCTTCCATAGAACAACTTCAAAAGTTGGGAGAAACAATGTGATATTAATTGCAAATATAAAATGATAATTTAGGTGAGGGAGAGATGGTAGGAGAGAAGGGAAATGAGTCCTTTCTCTCCAACAAGTTAGCCAGCATTGAAATAGTCTTTAATTTCAGTAGAAGTTTTTTTTTTTGTCATGTTCATTTATTCTTGTTATAAGAGAATGATCTCAGTGCCTAACACTTATTGTTGTAAGTGTGTAAGCACTTTCCCACGATATTTCCACTGGACATGTTGAAGCAAAGCAGATTTTCCTAGGGTCAGTTAGAGAATTCCAATAGGCAATGACTCCCTTACAAGGTTAAGAAACAATCATTGATGATGGAAATTTCACAACATCCATTGATTGTAGTAGTTTTCCTGGTACACACTTGAGCATGCTTGATGTTGTGCACATATTAATTTTGACAGAATAAATTCAGACCCTGCTCCTTTCGTAATCATCATCTTGTTCCTTTTTTTCTTGTAGTGGGTATCTATTGCATACTGGATAATTGAATTACCATAGTAAAACAATTATTTTTGCAAGCAAGTCGAAAACCAAGAAAATAGTATTTGTTTTATAAATGTATGGAATAGATTTCCATGTGTTTATTATTGTTTTTTTTTCCTGCAGTAGAGAAATTCCAGTTTGTGAAAAATGTTGGTAGTGCTAAGCTAAATGTCAAATAACATAAGCAGAGTTAAACATTATTCCTTATTACGTTTGCATTTGGTGATACATTATATTAACTTTTCTGTCATTAGAAAGATAGTATTGTTCCCCTCTCCCACAATATAGTACATGAAAGTTGTTCTTTTAAATGGCATCATTACAAAAAATAATTTGGCTTCTTGCCAATAAATTGGCGACTTTAAGGACAGAACCTATGGTCATTAAAATAAAAGAAGGTAGGCAAGTAGCAAGGAAAGAAAGACAGATAGGAAGGAAGGAAGGGAGGGAGGGAGGGGAAAATAGGTTTTTATATAAATGAATAATAGCATTATTTTTGCCAGGGGAAAAAAGTAAATGAAAGAGGCAGTTGAATGCCAGACCCATGTGCCAAATACTTGAATTGGTATATGACATTTGATATCTGAACATTAAAACATTAATTAGTCTGAGGCATGATTTTCATTCTTTCAAGGCAACAACTAAATTTATAGTGTTCTTGCTAATTAGAAGCATTGAATCAGCACAGACATGAAAGGTGCATCTTGTTTTTACTAGAACGGCCGGCAGGTATATGATTTCATATGTATGCATATGTACAGATAAGGAGAAAGGTTATATGCTATGGGATATCTTTACAGAGATAGGAAGATATATAATATATATGTATATATCACTTGAAAGTAAAACTTTAACCACAAAATTATTCAGTCCATAACAGCACATGTATTACATTATGACGAATGATTCTTATGTGTTTGCTAAAGTTTGAGCAGCATGCTCATTTAAAAACATACCTACTTTGATATGGAAAACAAACTCTCAAAATGTCTCCATTAATGAAGAAATAACAATTTTGAAATAACCAGAATCTCCTCCATCTTCCAAGCTTTAATGATGTTTAGGAAAAACTGAATTTGGCACATAGGTATTGGGTAATGAAGAATGACAAGACTTTAAGTGGGAGGAAGGGAAAAAAAACTGAGTACAGTTTAAAGCAATATCTCCATGACATTTATAAGAACTATCAAACTCTCCTACAAATTCTAGAAATTCTCCAAATAATAATAAAATGTATAAACAATCTTCTCAGCCTTGGAATAAAACTTAAGGCATGAAACAAAATATTAAATATGTTCTTTATTGTTAAGATACTGTACTTCAGGGCTATGTTTACCTGAGACAAGGCATTCAGATTAAAGTTGAAAAGAAAATCAACAGGTTATCTTGTCTTGGGCCACACAGGTAGGTAGGTAGGAAAAAGTGGACCTCAAACATCTGATTACAAATTATACTAGCTGACTCTGGTGCCCAGGGGGATGACCCTTAGGTCTCAAATATACTTTGGGAGTTGAATTCTAAGATATTTATAAAATCACTAAGTTAAATAAAAAATTCGAAACCATCAGAAAGAGCTATCCAACTTCTTAGGGGCAGTTTGCCTACATTACATTTTTCTCTACTATTTTGCTGTTCCACTAGACAACATTTTGGAAGTAAAGGAGAATGGATCTCCGGGAATATCTTGGTGAAATAACTGTGCTAAGAGGTAGTATTATTATGGGTTTTTAATTTTTTTTTTTTTTTAAATATAGAGAAAGGCACAGGATCCCAGGGCAAAGCCATAGTTTGGGTCTGAGCTTTGACTCCCATGTGACCTAGAGAAATCAATGATATATTTAAACATGAAATGAAAATACCTCATGGAAATATTTGAGGCTTAAATGAGATAAATAATACAAGTGTGCCTGGACACAATGGGTCCTCAGTAATAGTTAGTTATCAAGATTATTCATTCACTATTGGCTTGCTTCTAGGGAATGCTCCTGGGAGTCTTTCAGAGTTTCTGAATTGTATTGGTTTATCTTTTAATTACGTATTTTTGAAAAACACCTCACATCTTTAATCTAGCAAACTGACCATCAATATATTTTCAACACAGATTGAAAGCCTTTACATGTAATTAAAGTGAACTCTAATGACTTAGTGTAAACAGCTTCTGTTTCTATAGATATCCTCTCCTCCAAAATTGCTGATAACAGGCAAAAGTTAAAGACGTCTATATGAATTGAGAGATGGTTCTATATACAAGTGTAAATTGATCTAGAGTAATAGTAGAAATAATGATGAAACTTCAAAGTGGTATTTAAAGTACTTGCAGATTTAAAAAATTGTAAATCTTTGATGCTTCTGGATTCCTTAAACAAAAAATACTATAGTAAATTTAAAATGTTGGATATATGTCTAAGTTGAATTAATATCTTGGTCTTAAATTGATACTATAATTTCCATAGAATGAAGTCATAATGAAAAAAATTAGGAAACTTGTCCAGTTTTTGATAAAGTATGTGTAAATGGATTGATCAGGGCTCTTGATTAAATTTTAGTTCATCAATTCTCTCTTTTGATTCTATCCATCTCCCATCCACCTAATAGATATTTTAATATATTTGCATATATGTTACCCATTCCATATTTGTGACTATAACTAACATCTTCAAATGATTTTAAATTTACAATTTCAATTGAAAGCCAGACTATGAACTTAGATCTTTGAATATAGATTTTCTTCAGTGACTGTTTCTCCTAAAACTTTCAGTTCATTGCAACACTGTGCTTCAAGTTTCCAGTTGTCTGAGTGGTGGGTGACTAGAAGGCCATTTGTTTTGAAATGTAAATTTCGACTTATGGCCATTTCCCTCTATTTCACTGCAAAATGAATAAAATAATAAGTAGTAAAAATTACAGCAAAATTTAAAGCTCTATGTGGATGTTTTAAAAAGTCTGAATTGAAGATAATTCCCCTTTTATTTTCCCTTTTCTTCGTTTTCCTGCATATGGCTTTTATTTCCATTATCATGATAAACATCCTAATGTTTGCACTTGAGTTTGATTTTCCATCTTTCCATTTTTATTAGATTTGTTGATGATGTGTGATCTATTAAAAATAAGAAGAAATACATAAACATATATATTATTTTAAGTTGTTTTTCTGAATTCACTAAAATACAGTTTTTATGTGAATAGAAATAAAGAGTAAAAGTACTAAAACCAATCAATTCTGAGAGACTAAAAAGAATTTGGAAAGAGGCAAGTTACACCATGAAGGAACATACTAGTGGCTAGAGAAATGTCCTAGTTCTTACATTTTAGATCCCCAAATTATTAAAATACAAATGTTAAAAGGATATAGAGGCCATGGCCAAGGTTCTTTTATACCTTTTTTCTTTGGTTGCTTAGATCATTCATTTTAGGTCAATTTGCTTTTTCTGTCACCATCATTGTTATTGACTCAACTGACTCATCCCCAAACAGAATTGGTTAAACTCCTTTATGCAAATATTTATATTAGATCTGATCATTTTGCTGATTGAGCTCCCAAAAAGTTATCTAGACAACTATAACGGTTTCAGTGTTTTGCTTCTTTTTCTTTTTTGTGTGTTATTTTTATTTCTTATTCTTATCTATTTCTTTATATGGTAAAGAAAATACCATACAGTTAAGCTAATAATTTCTGCTGACTTAATGGTTTATCAATTCCACAGGAAGACCAGCCTAGAACAACTGTTATGACTTGAAAACAATATAGATGACTTGGATTAGTCCTGTCCAAAAGTTAAACACCTACCTTCACAATGCCACTAGATAAACCATGTGATGATTTAGTGATACAATCATGGCTATTGCTGAAGCACTGGAAGAGTTTCATTATTTAGAAAAATCAAAATGAATATCTGTATCTATTTTTTTTCTTATCCTTAATCTAAAGGGTATGCAAAGGTAATCATTAAATGAAATCTAACAGGAACAAAGTTTCTAAGCCTTTAAACGTGATTTAGTCTTGATGAAAATTTTAGTGAAACATTTGGTACAGCTCTATGCAAAAGTTAAATTGAGCCAAAGCATTTTGATTTAATGTAATTTTCTTTTTTTCTGAAATGTGATAGAGTGAAATCAGGTTTTAAGTATGCAAAAATACATCATGATGATTATTACACTTACATATATAAGTAAAATACATGTAAAATATTTGCAGATATTTTTACCATAATTAGAGTCTAAAATTTGGTAGTTTTATTGCAGTTTTCCTTTCCTATTAAAAAATGTAGCTTTTTATTTACTTTATGTAGTTTTTATATAGCTTTCTGGGTCTTTTCAAATTTCATGTGGAACTATGTAGAGTCATACTTATGTTAAGTAAGACATTCAATTAAAATCTCTCTACCCAGTTCTTAGTACCAATATGTATCAAACAAAGCATTTACGTTGTTAGAAGTAGATCTAATAAGAAGATTTAATTACCTGCATTTATTTATTTTGGTCTCTTTCCCTTTTTTGCTCCTTCTCCTTCCTAACATCTCTCTCTTTCTCTCTCCCTCTCCCTCTCTCTCCCCCAATCTCTTTCCCTTTCAACTCAACTTTAGGAATGGATCTCATTTGAAATGAGCCACACTGGTGTTGGTGTTGTTGTTTAACCATGTAAACTGTTCTACGATTTCTAGAATTGAAAAGAGGATTAAATGATTGTATCAGAAAAAATATATTAAAATATGAGAACTATATTAAATATTATATTACTAGAATAAGTTTAGTTGAGCCACTAAGATCCTTTAATTTATGCTAAAAACTTTGATGCAATAATCGATTGCAATGACTCACAAAGAAATACTCCTTTCAAAACGACTTAGAGAGACTGTCAGAGCCTATGAAAAATACTAATATGTAATACTTTCATTAGAATAAATTTGAAGTTGCAAACAATGACTTTGACTTTTTCAAAGCTAGCAATTTGGCATTATATATTTTATAATAAAATATAGAAAATTTACTTTTAAAATTTGATTTTGGAAAAAAACCATATATTTCAACTGAAATAGAAATTTAGCCTCCACAAAAATCCAGTTTTGTTGCATATATTACTTGAAATAATTCTTAAGAAATTTTTGTCTTTATATTTCTATAGATAACTAGCACCTTAATGTGAGCCTAGCCCTCTTTTTCACAACTCACAACAGCCCACAATGCCACTAATTTTGTTTGTTTATCTGAATTCTTTGCAAATGACAGTTGACCCTTGAACAACACAGACTTCAACTGCACGGGTCCACTTATATATAGATTTTCTTCTGCCTCTGCCACCCTGAGACAGCAGACCAACCTTAGCCTACTCAATGTGAAGATGAGAAAGACGAAGACCTTTATGATGATCCACTTCCACTTAATAAACAGCAACATATTTTCTCTTCCTCATGATTTTCTTTTTTATTATTATTATTATTATTTCAGCATATTATGGGGGTACAGATGTTTAGGTTACATATGTTGCCCTTGCTCCCCCTCCCCCCAAGTCCGAGCTTCAAGTGTGTCCATCCCCCAGTTGGTGCACATCGCACTCTTTGTGTATGCATATACCCGTCCCCTCCTCCTCCCTTCCCCCTGCCCGACATCCAATAAATGTTATTCTTATATGTGCACTTAAGTGTTGATCAGTTAATACCAATTTGATGGTGAGTACATGTGGTACTTTTTTTTCCATTCTTGGAATACTTCACTTAGTAGAATGTGTTCCAGCTGTATCCAGGAGAATACAAGAGGTGCTACATCACCATTGTTTCTTAAAGCAGAATAGTATTCCGTGGTATATATATATCACATTTTATTAATCCACTCATATATTGATAGACACTTGGGTTGTTTCCACATCTCTGCAATTGTGAATTGTGCTGCTATAAACATTCGGGTGCAGGTGTCTTTTTCATAGAGTGTCTTTTGTTCTTTTGGTAGATGCCCAGTAATGGGATTGCTGGATCAAATGGTAATTCTACTTGTGTCTCTTTAAGGTACCTCCATATTGCTTTCCACAGAGGTTGCACTAGTTTGCAGTCCCACCAGCAGTGTATGAGTGTTCCTATCTCTCCGCATCCACGCCAACATTTATTGTTTTGGGACTTTTTGATAAAGGCCAGTCTCACTGGAGATAAGTGATATCTCATTGTGGTTTTGATTTGCATTTCCCTGATGATTAGAGATGTTGAGCATTTTTTCATATGTTTTTGGGTCATTATTCTGTCTTCTTTTGAAAAGTTTCTGTTCATGTCCTTTGCCCACTTTTTGATAAGGTTGTTTGATTTTTTCTTGCTGATTTTCCTGAATTCTAAATAGATTCTAGTTACCAGTCCTTCATTGGATTTGTAGCATGCAAAAATTTTCTCCCATTCTGTAGGTTGTCTGCTCTTGGGGCAGTTTCTTTGGCTGTGCAGAAGCTTTTTAATTTGATCAGGTCCCATTTATTTATTTTGGTTGTTTCTGTGATTGCCTTTGGGGTCTTCTTCATAAATTCTTTGCCTAGGCCAATGTCTAGAAGAGTATTTCCAACATTTTCCTCTAGAATTTGAATAGTTTCATTCCTTAGGTTTAAATCTGTTACCCAGCGTGAGTTGATTTTTGTGAGAGGTGAAATGTGTGGATCCTGCTTCAGTCTTCTACATGTGGCTCTCCAGTTTTCCCAGCACCATTTATTGAATAAGGATTCTTTTCCCCAGTGTATGTTTTTGTCTGCTTTGTCAAAGATTAGATGGCTATATGAGGATGGTTTTATATCTGGGTTCTCAGTTCTGTTCCACTAGTCAACAGCTCTGTTTTTGTGTCAGTACCAAGCTGATTTGATTACTACAGCCTTGTAATAAAGTTTGAAGTCTGGTAAATTGATACCTCCCATTTTGTTTTTATTGCCTAGAATTGTTTTTGCTATACGGGGTCTTCTCTGGTTCCATAAGAAGTGTAAAATTAATTTTTCTACATCTGTGAAGAATGATGTTGGTATTTTAATAGGGATTGCATTGAATCTGTAGATCACTTTGGGTAGTATAGACATTTTAAAAATGTTGATTCTACCAATCCACGAGCATGGTATGGTTTTCCACCGTTTACGTCCTCTGCTATTTCCTTCCTCAATGTTTCATAGTTCTCCTTGTAGAGGTCTTTTACCTCCTTAATTAAATATATTCCTAGGTGTTTTATTTTCTTTGTTGCTATTGTGAAGGGAATTGAGTCTTTGATTTCGTTCTCAGTATGACTGCTATTGGCATATATAAATGACTCTGATTTGTGTGTATTGATTTTGTATCCTGAGACTTTACTGAATTCATTTGTCAATTCCAGGAGACTCTTGGTTGAATCTTTGGGGTTTTCTAGATACAATATCATATCATTAGCAAATAGTGAGAGTTTGATGATTTTCTTAATAACATTTTCTTTTCTCCAGCTTACTTTATTGTAAGAATACAGCATATAATACACATAATATACAAAATGTGTGTGAATGGACTGTTTATGTTACTGTAGGGGTCTGGTCAACAATAGGCTATTAGTAGTTAAGTTTTGGGGGAGTCAAGAGTTATACACAGATTTTCAACTGTGCAGGAGTTGGCACGCTTAGCCACCACATTGTTCAAGGGTCAACTATATAGACAATTGTAGCACTGCTGCTTTAAATGTGCAGATATATTTTGGAAGATTTAAGGCTAACAAAACATATTAAGCAAATTTTTTCTTTTAGGAATAATCTATTCAGAATTTTTACACCTGTGCAATTACACATAACAGCTACATCCTGTAAAATATTTATTTAACGGATGAAGTCAGCATGTAATTTCATTCATAGAAACAAAGACCAGATTTTCCCCATCTTTTACCTATGGACTTGGCCAATTAATCTTCTGTTTTTCCCTCAAAGTCTTCTCAAAGGTGAATATGAAGTGAAATTTATTTTCTGTGATACTAAAGGGAAAATGATGAAGCTTAGGTACAATATTATTTGTCTCCCTGTCACAAAGTTGCTGGTTTGGTTGACATTTATCTTTCTAATTGGGTAATGCACCATCTTCCAGATAATGGGCACCTGTCTTCATCACGGAAGCCATGCTATTGAAAGAACTGGGAGCCAGTTCTGAATTTGTCCAAGAGGCAAGGAAGCAGGATGATGTTTTGTTTTAAATCACATAATCAACACCAATAAAATTTCTGAGTAAGAAAATAAAGTCTTTTGGTATTCAAATGTAGTATTCTATACCTTTTCCTCTTTTTAAAAAATTTTTATTGAAGCTTCCAGAAAAGAAAAAAAAAAAAACACTGAAGGTTAAAATCAATACCCAATGCTTTTCATTTTGAGAACAATATGTACATGTTACACTTTTATATTTTAGTTTATGTAAAATAGACATATAAACTATCTACATTCATGGCTTTCATTTATTTATTTGGATAAACCTACTGAGCTGCCCCCGTGTATCCAGGACTAGGCTAGGCTTTGGAGAAACAGATACAAAAGACATATTTTTCATCTTTCAGGGATTCTTAGGCCAGTGCAGGAGAAAAACATGCAATTATGATACATGTTATATCAAAATTGTGGCAAGGTTACAGTACTGTGGAATCATTTAACTGGCAGAAGTTAAGTTTCACAGATAAAATGACATTCTTAATTTAATAATCAAATAGGAATTCAGCAAGCAAAAAATAGAAATTGCAGTCATGTATGAAAACATAGACAATATCAGGGTAGACAGGAAGATGGGAGGGGAGTCACAATATAGGACAGACAATCAGCTTTAGATTGAAGAAAAGTCATAACTGCTATTGAAAACAGAGGGACGAGTGCAGGTGTTGAAGGGGTTAAAAGTGGGAATAACCTAATGCTTTCTACTTTGTTCTCCAGCAGAGATGGGCAGGAGAGATATGAAAAAGACCTCGTTCTTATAGGTGTATGTGGGTATTTGTATACATGTGTGTCTGTGAGTTCACCCAAGCATGTATGTGTGAATACTACTAACCCAGTAATCTCAAATAAGAGAGGGATAAAATTTACCCAAGCACCCCTCCTTATCCTTATCCCAGGATATTGCTGTCAGCTAACCATGCTTGTTTATTAGTCTCTAATTGTGAGATATTTGGAGACTTCTATTTTTTAAATTTAATGCTACAGTAACCATTCTCATACACATATTTTTGAGGGCTTCTTAAGATACATTTTTCTAAAGAATGCCTATGGACTAATACAGCTTTAATGCTTCTGATATATGTTTCCAATTTGCCCTACTAACATTTCTACCAATGTATGCAGCCATCCAGTACATGAAAACATGTCTTTCACCCAATTGTATAAACTGATGGATTTGATGTCGGGGAGCATAAACTTGGGTAAGATATGTTCTTGGTTTTCTTTGACAGTGGGTTATTAAGAGAAGACAAACAAGAATAGGAGATTTCAGGTCCTCAAACCATAGAACTGGCAAATATAGTTGAACAGAAAGGGGATAGTCATTTTCAAGTTTTTGTTTTTTAAAATAAGATAATTTGCAAAATCTCACATAACTTTATCATCAATCAAAGAAACTATAGTCTATTTGAATGATCTGAGCTTTCTTTGCTTGGAGGATCTCTTTTTGATATAAATTATCTAAAGGACTCACCCACATCTTATGACACCAGTTATAATCTGTTTTCATTGATCAAGAAAATATATACAGATGCTCATCAACTTACAGTGGCATTATGTCCTGATAAACCCACAGTAAGTTGAAAATATTGTAAGTTGAAAGCACGTTTAATACAGATGCACCTAAACCACGAAACATCATAATTTACCCCAGCCTACCTGAAACGTGCTCAGAACATATACATTAGCCTACAGTTTGGCAAAATCTCCTAACACAAAGTTTATTTTATAATAAAGTGTTGACTATCTCATGTCATTTATTGATGTTCTACTGAACATTTATCACTTTTGCACCATCATAAAGCAGAAAAATGGTATGTCAAACATCAAAATCATACATTGAACCATTACAGTTGAAGGCTGACTGTAGTATGAAGCATTATATTACATGTTTATGCATTATATAATACTTAAATTTATAAAACACATTGACATTTGAATCAAAATAGTATTCATACATATATATATATATATATATTTTTTTTTTTATTTACCTTAGTGTGGATCCCTAGAAATTAGGTCATTGGCTGCCTAGTCCCAGGGTAATATACTCCAAAGGTCGAAAATAGTTTCTAGATTATATTAATATTTTAGCAGAAACATTAAAAGGAAAGTAACCATAAGCTTGTCATTAATACAGTAATATGCATCAGATTGTTGGAGATTTGTGTTCCCTTTTAGGCTTCATATTTTAAAAGATATGTGCTATAAGAATAGGACAATAATTAAAGCTTTGAAAAATAAGACTTTTGGGGGAACAGAACAACATTGGGGTATACTGCTTAGAAGGAAAAAGAGGCCAAAGGGAGACATAACCTTTTTTAAAAGCATCTCTGTCAGGGTCAGGAACTTCTGATAAATTATTAGCATTTCTGATTCTCACAACAAAACTGCACAAAAGTTATTTTTTTTAATTCTGGGTTTTTAGAGAAGGTGAAAATCTCGGAGAAAGTATGAAAATAGTTCAAAGTCACATGAGCAGTGAACATCTGTGCTTGGTCTCAAGCCTGATTTTTCTAATGCCAGGTCCTTATTCTTCATTTTATAGCACACTTAATATAATTCTGCTCTCCTAATCTGGAAAGAAGCAACAATCAACAATAAATAAAATTATTTAAAAATATAATTTTAGCCTTAATGAAAGAATGCAATTTTAATTATTCAAAACATGGGAGAAATGCAGTAAAATCGTTTAGTGAAAGGAGGTCCCCATTTTTTTCCATTCTTGCCTTTTGGTTCTCTAATTTAGTGAATTTATAAAATTATCTATTCACAGATTTATATTCATTAAACCTCTGATCTCAAAATGAAGGGTTAGGTTCAATATTGGTTAAGTATGAACATATTACATTTCCATGAAATTACTAAAAATATCAGTGTCGATATGAATTGAAATATACTACCATAGTGTTCAAGATGAATAATAAACATTATCTCCTATTTTGAAGTTTATGAATTAGTTAAAGTTACAGGCATATGGCTTAAGGAGAATTAGGAACAATACTTTTCATTCTATATTCTTGGTCTGTTGTTGGCAAGTAATTAAAATATCTTTGTGCCCAATGATTTATGATTAAAATTCTTTTTCTCAAATATGATTAAAGAAAACTACTGTTCTCCAGAAGAAAACATATTAAAAGAAAACATCAGTAACACTAATAAGGACTTAAAACTTAAAGAATGTCTTATTATAAACCTACTACTTTATCCAACTCAGTATCAACAATGGTAATCTCTGGAGGAAGTTGGAGATTCTCCATGAAATCTATGCATGCCCAAGAAAATTCCTACAATGTCCTGAAAATTCATTTTTCAAGAAAATACTTAATTTTTCAAAGTGACCCTTTAGTCTATTCTTTGCTTGATTCTTAGAAACAAATACAGTAAGATACGTAATTTTAAAAATACATATTCTAGGTTTCACTGTTTTAAACTTGGAAGCACTGGATAGCTGGCTTTACCAATTACCAGTTGGATTTATGCATTGTACTCAGTTTCAGCTAGATAATGTGATTATTAGGAACAATAAGTTTGAAAATATTAAACTAATAAACCTGTATTTAGATTTTCTGGAATTATCTGTATAAAGGTCAAAACTCAATTTTCAGAATAATATTAAAACATTTCCACTTAATAGAATGTCTCCGTTTCAGTGTACACTTAAAAGATAAATTGATAAGATAAATAATTAATAAAAGATATTAATAAAACATAAAAATAACTATAATTATAAAAACATGTTAACAAATATAAAATGGCCATAATAAGTCCTTCTAGATCAGTAACTACATTAAATATAAATGGATTAAGCTCCCCAGTCAAAACAAAGAAGGTGGTTAAATTGATTTAAAACAACAACGGCAAAACCCCACAAGATCCAATCATGTGCTCCCCACAAGAAACTCAGTTTACATATAAGGACACACATAGACTAAATGTGAAAGAATGGAAAAAGATATTCCACGCAAATGAGAACAGGGGGGCCATCCTTGTATTAGATGAAGTAGACTTTAAGCCAAAAACTGTCACAAGAGACAAAGAAGGGCATACTGTAATGATAAAAGGGTCAATTCCCCAGAAAGATACACACACACACCCCTAACATTAAAGGACCAAATTATGTGAAAATAAACATTGACAGAATTCAAGGGAGAAATTGGCAATAACATAATAACAGTCGACTTCTGTACCTCACGTTCAGCAATGGATAGAACACCCCAACCACACAGAAAATCAATAAAGAAACAATAAGGAACTAGAACAAATCAGCGGTCCCCAACCTTTTTGGCACCAGGGACTCCAGGGACCTGTTTCATGGAAGACAATTTTTCCACAGACAGGGAAGGGGATAGGCAGAGCTCAGGCGGTAATGCGAGCGAATGATGGGGAGCGACTGTAAATGAAGCTTCCCTTGCTTGCCTGGCGGGCACCTCCTGTTGTGCAGCACCGCTCCCCACCCGGCTTCCTACGTTTCATGGAAGACAATTGTTCCACTGATTGGGGGGAGGAGGGAGATGGGGCCGCCGAGCTCTGCAGTCCCTAACGGACTACGTACTGGTACCGGTCTGTGCCCAGGGGTTGGGAACCGCGGCTATAGATCAATTGAACCTGACAGACCAACAATAGCAGAATATATATTCTTTTCAAGCACACATGGACCAGTCTCCAGGACAGATCACATTAGGCCACAAAACAGATATTAACAAATGTAATAAGATTGAAATCATACCATGTATCTTTTCTGATCACAATGTAATAAAACCTGAAATCGCTAGCAATAGGAAAACTGGAAAGTTCACAAATACGTGGAAACTAAATAACACAACAAATGAGTTGAAAAAGAAATTATGAGGGAAATGAGAAAATATCTTGAGACAAATGAAAATAAAAATAATACAACATACAAAAACTTATGGTATACATCAAAAGCAGTACTAAGAGGCAAGTTAAATGTACACATTTAAAAAGAAGAAAGATCTCAAATCAAAAACCTAACTTTACATCTCAAGGATCTAGAGGAAGAAGAACAAACTAAATCCAAAGTTAGCAGAAGGAAGGAAATAGTGACGATTAGAGCAAAACAAATAAAATAGAGAATAGAAAAATAATTTAAAAATCAATGAAAGTAAGAGTTGGTTCTTGGAAAAGACCAACAATATTGTCAAATCTTTAGCCAGACTAACTACAAAAAAAAGAAAAGATTCAAATATTAATAACTAAAATCAGAAGTGAAAGAAGCGACATTACAACTTACGCCACAGAAACAAAAGGGATCATACGAGACATTATCTATGAACAAATTGGGTAAGTGAGGGAAAAATACAAGTTCCCCACCACACAGAAAGAAATGCTGTGTCAGCTGGGAGTGTTCAACAAAAATAGATTAAGATAACCATCAGGCACAAGAGATGTGCCTCAGCACTTTCTTGCTTGAGTTGGCTGGCATAAACCAACCCTGACTGCTTCAGACCTGCTTTAGTTGTCCTATAATACCCTTTAGCTAATTGTAATACAAAATCCCCAGCTAGTAGAGAATTATATAATAATATCACTAACATAACATGGGTTGTATGAAGGCACAAGAAGATTGTACTGGGCATTCTTGATTTGTTTCAATAGGAACATGCAATGACACAGTGTAAGAGCTCTGACTCACTCACTGGGAAAGGGTTTAAGGCAACACCACAAGTGGGCAGATGCAGATTTTGCTGGCAAGAAAGCTCCTGTAGAAGTTCTTGTGCCACTCAGGAACAAGTACCCTTTTAAGTAACCCCTAATACATTTATCGAACTTGCAATGCTGGACTTGCCTGAATCATTTTTTGGTTTCTCGACCACATCTCAGTTTGGGGGACAGTTTTCCTATACTGTCCTGGGATTTTCCCGAAACAGTCACCTAAAAGAAATGGAGACATTCCTAGGGACATACAATCTACTAAGACAGAATTATGAAGAAATAAAAAATCTGAATAAACCTGTAACCAGTAAAGAGATTGAATTAGTAATCAAAAAGACTCCCAACAAAGAAAAGCCCAGGACCAGATGACTTCACTGAAGAATTCTACCAAAGATTTAAAGCATCAACACCAATCCTTTTCAAACTCTTCCAAAAAAATTGAAGAGGAAAAAAAACTCTTTCAAGCTCTTCTCATGAGGCCGGCATTACCCTTATACCAAAATCTGACAGAGGTACAGAAAATTAAAGATCAATATTCCTAATGAATATTGATGTGAAAATCCTCAGCAAAATACTAGCAAACCAAATTCAACAGCATACTAAAAGTATTAGACATTATGACCAAGTGGGATTTATTCCTGAAATGCAAGGATGTTTCAACATGTGACAATCAATCAATGTAATACACCACATTAACATAATGAAAGACAAAAACCACACAATCGTCTTAATTGATAAACAGAAAACATTTGACAAAATTCAATGTCCTATATGATAAAAACACTCAACAAACTGGAAATAGAAGAAAACTAGCTCAACATAATAAAGGCCATCTATAAAAAGCCCACAGCTAACATCATACTCAGTGGTAAGAAATTGAGAGCTTTTCTTCTTAGATTAGGAATAAGACAAAAATGCCCACTCTTAACATTTCTGTTCAGTATAGTATTGGAAGTTTTAACCAGAGAAATTAGGCGAGAAAAAGAGATAAACAGCATCCAAATTGGAAAGGAAGAAGTTAAGTTATCCCTATTTGTAGATGGCATGATTTCATATACAGAAAACCCTAATGATTATACATGTACAAAAAAATTGTTAGAACTAATAACTATAAATTCATCAAAGTTGCAAGTTAAAAATTAACACACAAAAATAAATTCTGTTTCTATACACTAACAATGAGTAATCCAAAAAGGAAATTAAGAAAACAATATCATTTACAATAACATCAAAAAGAATTAGGGGGGGAGAGGGGGCAGGGGCAACATACGTAACCTAAACATCTGTACCCCCATAATATGCTGAAATAAAAAAAAAAGAATTAAATACTCAGAAATTAATTTAACCAAGAAGGTGAAAGGCTTAGATACTGAAAACTACAAAACATTGATGAAAGAAACTAAAGAAGACATAAACAACTAAAAAGACATTCTGCATTTATTGACTAGAGGACTTAATATTGTTAAAATGTCCATAATACCTAAGATGATCTACAAATTTAATATTATTTCTATCAAAATCCCAATGGCATATTTTTGCAGAAATAGAAAAAAAATCCTAAAATTCATATGGAATCTCAAGGATTCCGGAATAGCCAAAACAGTCTTGAGAAAGACAACACAAACCTGGAGGCTTCATACTTCCTGATTTTTAAACATATTATAAAGCTACAGTAATCAAAACAGTGTGATACTGACATAAAGACAGACATGTAGACCAACAGAACAGAACAGACAGCCCAGAAATAAATAATTCCATATAATGTCAAATGGTCTTTGACTAGGATGCCAAGATGACACAATCATAAAAGGACAGTGTCTTAGACAAATGGTGCTGAGAAAATTGGATATCCACATGAAAGGAATCAAGTTAGACCCTTACCTTACACCCCATAAAAAAATGATCCCAAAGTGGAATAAAGACCACAATGTAAAACGTAAAACTATAAAACTTCTGGAAGAAAACATAGAAAACATCCCTCATGACATTCAAATGAGCAATGATTTCTTCAACATGACACCAAAAG
>NW_012136636.1:3945530-3948304 GCF_000956105.1 Propithecus coquereli | reverse complement strand
CTTCATCCCAGAGATGCAGGGATGGTTCAACATATGCAAATCTATAAATATAATTCACCACATAAATAGAAGTAAAAACAAAGACCACATGATCCTTTCGATAGACACAGAAAAAGCATCTGAACAAAATTCAGCACCCTTTTATGATAAGAACACTTAACAAAATAGGCATAGATGGGACTTACCTAAAAGTGATAAAAGCCAAAAAACCCACAGCCAACATGATGCTGAACAGGGAAAAATTGAAAGCATTGCTGCTTAGAACTGGAACCAGACAAGATTGCCCTCTATCACCACTTCTATTCAACATAGTGCTGGAAATCCTAGCCAGAGCAATCAGACAAGAGAAGGAAATCAAGGGCATCCAAATGGGGGCAGAAGAGGTTAAACTATCAGTCTTTACTGATGGTATGATGTTATTTCTAGAAAGCCCCAAAGATTCTGTCGTGAGACTGCTGGAATTGATAAACAAATTCAACAAAGTCTCAGGTTACAAAATCAATGTACAGAAATCAGTAGCATTCCTATGTGCCAACAACAGTCAAACTGAGAACCAAATCAAAGACTCAATACCCTTCACAATAGCAACAAAGAAAATAAAATATCTAGGAATATATTTAATTAAAGAGGTAAAAAACCTCTACAGGAAGAACTACAAAACACTGAGGAAGGAAATAGCAGAGGACATAAATAGTTGGAAAACCATACCATGCTCATGGGTCAGCAGAATCAACATTGTTAAAATGTCTACACTGCCCTGAGTGATCTACAGATTCAATGCAATACCTATTAAAATACCAACATCATTGTTTGCAGATCTAGAAAAAATAATTCTATGCTTCATATGGAACTAGAGAAGACCCCATATAGCAAAAGCAATCTTAAGCAAAAAGAACAAATTGGGAGGCATCAATTTACCAGACCTCAAGCTATAGTACAAAGCTATAGTAACTAAACAAGCATGGTACCAGCACAAGAACAGAGACATAGACCAATGGAACAGAACTGAGAACCTAGATGTAAAACCATCCTCATATAGCCATCTGATCTTTCACAAAGCAGACAAAAACATACATTGGGGAAAAGAATCCTAATTCAATAAATGGTGCTGGGAACATTGGATAGCCACATGTAGAAGACTGAAACAGGATCCACACTTCTCACCTCTCACAAAAATCAACCCAGTGGATAAAAGACTTAAACGTAAGGCATGAAACTATAAGAATTCTAGAAGAAAATGTTGGGAAAACTCTTATAGAAATTGGTCTAGGGAAAGAATTTATGAAGAAGAACCTAAAGGCAATCATGGCAACAACAAAAATAAACAAATGGGACCTGATCAAATTAAAAAGCTTCTCCACATCCAAGGAAACTATCATGAGAGCAAACAGACAATCTATAGAATGGGAAAAATATTCTCATGCTACACATCCCATAAAGGGCCAACCACTAGAATCTATATAGAACTCAGGAAAATCATCAAGAAAAAAATCAGACAACCCCATTAAAAAGTGGGCAAAGGACATGAACAGAAACTTTTCAAAGGAAGACAGACTAATAGCCAACAAACATATGAAAAAATGCTCAACATCTTTAATCATCAGGGAAATGCAAATCAAAACCACAATGAGATATCACTTAACTCCAGTCAGAATGGCTTTTATCAAAAAGTCTCCAAAACAGTAAATGTTGGTGTGGATGCAGAGAGACAGGAATACTCATACATTGCTGGTGGGACTGCAAATTAGTACAACCTCTAATGAAAATAGCATGTAGATACCTCAAAGAGCTAAAAGTAGAACTACCATTTGATACAGCAATCCCATTGCTGGGCATCTACCCAAAGGATAAAAAGACATTCTATAATAAAGACATCTGTACTAGAATGTTTATAGCAGCACAATTCACAATTGCAAAGATGTGGAAAGAGCCCAAGTGCCAATCAATACATGAGTGGATTAATAAAATGTGGTATATGGAGTACTACTTAGCCACAAAAAACAATGGTGATCTAGCACCTCTTGTATTATCTTGAATAGAGCTGGAGCCCATTCTACTAAGTGAAGTATCACAAGAATGGAAAAACGAGCATCACATGTACTCATCACCAAACTGGTATTAGCTGATCAACACTTAAGTGCACACATAATAGTAACATTCATCAGGTATAGGGCAGGTGGGAGGGGGGAGAAGGGGATGGATATATTCACACCTAATGGGTGTAGTGCTCACCGTCTGGGGTATGGATACGCTTGAAGCTCTGACTCGGGTGGGGCAAAGGCAATATATGTAACCTAAACATTTGTACCCCATAATATGCTGAAATTAAAATAAAGAGAGAGAACTATAAAAAAAAAAGAAAAGAAAAGAAAAGAAAACTGACTATTTCAAATGTTGTTCAGGATGTGAAGCAACTGAAACACTCATAAACATTGGGTATAAATGTCAAACAGTACAATCAATTTTGAAAACATTTTTTCACTTTCTTAAAAAGTTAGACATATATCTACCATACTATCCAGCCATTTCACTCCTATGTACTTACCCAAGAGAAAAAAATGTTCGTAGCACCTTTTCATTTTTTTTTGAAATAGCCACAAACTGGAAACAACTAAATATCCATCAACAGGAGAATAGATAAACAAAATGGTGTTTATCCTTACAAGGGACTACTTCATTAATTAAAAATAAAAATTAGTATTACTCAAAACCACATGAATAATTCTTAAAACCATTATACTCAATAAAAGAAATCAAATACAAAAGGTGACATA
>NW_012136636.1:3942220-3944515 GCF_000956105.1 Propithecus coquereli | reverse complement strand
TCAGCTGGAAGGCTGAATTAGCCAGAGGCTGACTGTGCATCTCTCCCTGCCCTTCCCTTTCCCTCCTCCTCTTCCTCTTCTTCCTCTCTCCCTCTCTCTCTCTCTCTCTCTTTGTCTCTCTCTCTTTCATCATGGGATCTCTCCAGTGGAGCTGCCAGACATCCTTACATGGTGGTCCATGGCTCTCAATGTTTGGAATGTCCTCAGGCCTTTCAAGAGAACAAGCGCCAATATGTCAGTGCTAATCAAGACTCCACTTACATCACACTCGCTAACGTTTCATTGGCCAAAGCACAGAGGCATTGTGGGAGGACCACGCACATGCAAGAATATACAAAGGGGTGATTCCTTGCAGGGCATGAAAGTAACAACCAGCACAAGGAGTTGCAGAAAGGGAGAACAGAAAAAAAATTTTTTTTTCAAAGTTTGGGAAAGACATGGATCATCAGATTGACAGGACACAAGTTCCTGGAAAAATAAATGAAAAAAAATTATAGCTAGATATATATCTTGATGAAATTTCAGAACAACTGAAATAAAGAGAAGAACCTAAAAATATAGAGATAAAATGAAAAAGTCCCTAAAAAATGAATGAGAGTCACACTGGCAACAGAATTCACATCAGCATGCCAGTATGTTAGAAGACAATTTGTCAATGCTTCCAAAACTTGAAGGATTTTTAAAAATCTGACAAAGTATTAATTAAGTGTAAGCACCAAATGTTTTAGGAAGTGAATGTCTAAAAATTCTAGCAAGCTAAAAAGTTAAAAAGCAAGAAAAAAAAAGGGGGTCAATAATCAAGAAACAAGATATCCACCTCAGGAAAGCAGGGAAGAAAGAAATCCAGGCCAGGAGGTGTTTAGTGTGCCTTGAGTGTAAATTTCCCAGGTGGAAGGAAATGGTATAAACAATATCTCTAAGAAAGTAGATTTCATGCAATAGCTCGTATGACTACAAATTAGACCAATTTAAGGTTGAGATATTTGCTTTAAAAAAGTGGCTATTTTAAATCCAGAAAATGGTCCAAATAGGAAACCAATTAAAATAGGGCATTACATCTCAGATCCTATACATATTACCCATTTGTACCTCTTCCCTTTGTAAAGCTCTTTAAAAGAATAGTTCTATATTTGCTAGCTCCATTCTATTACTTCCCCTTTCAAGCCATTCCAATTAGACTTCACTCTCCAATTTCTTCAATATATTTTTTAAAAGGTCACCATCTTGCTGCAAGCAATGTCCTGTTTTCCACATCCATCACACTTGAGCTCTGAGCGTCAGTGCCCACACTTCGTCAGCCCTCCCTCTTCCGGCACTTGAAGAGGTAGGCGTCTAGGATACTAGGCAATCCCAGTGTCCCTCCTACCTCTCTGGTAGGTTTCCCTTGTTACTTTCTGGATACCCCTTTTATTCCTGATTTCCAAATGACAGTGCAGCCCAAGGCTAAGTCCGCTTGGGACCCTTCTCTCTTTCCATCTCTGTGCCCTAGGTGAGTTTATCCCAAACATCATCTCTATGCTTAGGAATCCCAAATTTATAACTCTAATCCTGGCCTCTCTTCTATTAATAATATCAAGCCACCTGTTATGGACAGTTAATAGTTATCTCTATCTTAGCAAATCAAAAAATAAAACCAAAAATAAATGTTCATCTCCCACTTCCTGACCCAAATCTTCTCTCATGATCTTCCTGACCTCAGAGATGGCATCGCTGTTCCCTCTGTGGTCTGCCTGTCGTGTTTAACAACTCTCTTCTCTCTCCCCCACAGTTCATCAATGGATTCTTTCAGCTCTGCATGAAAACATGTCCTTCAAATTAACAGTGTGAATTAGGATTGAGTTGGCTGCAATTAAAATACACCTAATTGCTGTGACTTAAATACATAGAAGTGCCTTGGTTATTGCATGCCTGGTTTCTGCTCCAGCTCCTGCCTCCTTCCCCTGTCTCATCCTGGCATTTAGAGATTCCGGACACAACTCATTTCAGGACTCGAGAGGAATAAGAGGAGAAGGCTGAAGGGGCTCCCCCTCAACTGGCAGCGAGGTAACACTGGGTGTGAGCGGGATTATGCTCCCCCCAAACGCAATGTTTAGCGGGGTCTCCTCATGTCCTGTCAGTCGGGGCGATAGCACCCTGTAGTAGCTCAATTCAGTTTCCGGAATTTTTCCTTTGTAAAGTCTAACAAGTGGATACCAACAAATTCAAGGGAGTTTAATCTTTTTTATTTGTTTGAATTGATTTTTCATTAAAACTTGAAGTCATATTGACACAGTCAATATGAGTGTAGGATTTATA
>NW_012136636.1:3941772-3942170 GCF_000956105.1 Propithecus coquereli | reverse complement strand
AAAAAAAACCTAATAACCTACTTTAAAAATTGACAAAGGACTTGAATAGACATTATCTTCTGCAGAGAGAAATTTACATATAAGATGTTATATAAATGACATATGAAAAGTGCTCAAAATCACTAATCATCAGGGAAATGCAAATTAAAAGCACAGTGAGATACACTATCAATTTATAACGGCTAAGATGACCTCACAGAACTGGAAAAGGATGAGTAAACCAACTCCAAATCCAGCAGAAGAAAAGAAATAACAAAGATCAGAGCAGAACTAAATAAAATCAATAATAATAAAACTATACGGAAGATTGATAATATAAAAATTTGGTTCTTTGAAAAAATAAACAATATTGACACACCTCTTGCTAGATTAACCAGAAGCAGAAAAGGACTCTAATA
>NW_012136636.1:3904655-3930482 GCF_000956105.1 Propithecus coquereli | reverse complement strand
TTTATTTTTAAATGAGTCAGGATCTTGCTCTGTCACCCAGGCTAGAGTGCAGTGGTGTCATCATAGCTCACTGCATTAGGTAGATAGTTAGGATCTCTGGCTCTTCTCAGAACAA
The DNA here is from genome assembly GCF_000956105.1 of Propithecus coquereli. NCBI lineage: Eukaryota > Metazoa > Chordata > Mammalia > Primates > Indriidae > Propithecus > Propithecus coquereli. The sequence continues at coordinate 3,930,367 of NW_012136636.1, read as the reverse complement.
GGGTTCCCTGTTTTGGTGTTGTTTCTAGCAATTGTTCCACCTGGGAAGAAGGATAAGGGTGGACACTCCATTTTGGTGCTGTCCCACCCTTAATCCTGTCCTGAGCAACTGCTACACCTGGTGAAGAAGGAAATGCTTTATCAATCTAGGAATTCTCCAGCCCCAGCATGATAGGATTTAGAAAGTGACCTAGAGTAACCTAAGGGTAATCAATATGCCATTAGCTTGACTCTGCATTGCGGCTCACCCCTGCAGGTGGGCTTTCTTAGAGGGAGCTCATATATGCAGAAGGATTTTTGAGCACACCGGTTGATCATTGGATAACAACCTACGCCTGCCAAGCACCTTCTTCCAGACTGGGCTAATAAAAGGAAACAATCAGAGGAAGTGAGTGGGTCAGTCAGGAAGTCAGTTGGTCTGTCTCCCTCCACTTGTGGAGACAGACCTGTTTTATTCTACAATAAAGAGCCGCTGGTGTGAAACTGCTCTTTGCCTGAGGTTACTCCATCGTGTTGGCCTTGCTGGTGATTTTTCCAAGATACTAGTCTGGACTTGACAGATGGGTGTGTCCGGTCATTCTTCAGCTAAGAGCACATCAAGAACTGAGGGCACACTGCTGCCCTGACATTTTTGGTGCCGTGATGAGGATTACTCTGATTAGGTAAACCAGCTAACTTTTTCCGTGAAAATGCTCTGACTCAGATAAGTCTGTCCAGGAGGTGCCTTCCTTGTGGCTGGCCACCCAATTGCAGGCTCTAGTAATTTTACAAACAGCCAGGCTGTTATACTAATAGATATCATTGTCCTTGTGCTCAAAAGAAAAAATCAGAGGCTCTTAGGTTTGAGGGGTTGCGCACAACCCCTCTTCCTACGAATTGTAAAGGAGACATCTGGACTGGGTACTTCGGCCAAATGGCGTGAGTCATTACCTGGGGGCGCCCAGCTCTAACACACCCCAGCTGGCAAGGTCTTTCTTTCCTTCCCCCCTTACTTTCTAGATGGGTGCACAGGATCAAAAATCCCATCTAACACCCCTTTGGGGCATAATCATTCAAACTGGGACGAGTTTGATCCAGATACTCTGAAGAAAAAATGTTTAATCTTCCTCTGCACGACTGCCTGCCACAGTACAAGATGGATAGTGGAGAACAGTGGGGATCCCAAATCACCCCACTATCTTACAATTGGACTTTTTTTGAAAAAGGGAAGGAAAATGGGCTGAAATACTAAATGTATGGGATTTCTTTTGTTTATGGGAAAATTCTTGGTGGTGTAAGGGATGTTCTAAGTTAAGTAAGATTATGGTATTAAGAGATCCTCTGGTTTCCACCTGTTCCCAGCCGCCCCCTATACCCAGGGAGGCCTGAAGGGGGCCCTACAAAGGGGTAGGTGGTGCTGTCTCTACCTCCACCAGGGGGAAAAGTGGCTTGGCTCTCACCTTTGGTGGAAGTAGCAGGTGACTCTGGACCAACCCTGGTCCATAAGCCCTTTAGTCTAGTAGAGTTCCAGACCAGGCAAAAGGTAGTTAATTATTACCAGAGCCTTAGGCTCACCCTCTGCAAGATGGCCCAGGAGACCGGACTTAGTTGGTTACAACTTCTCCCAATTGCTCTTTTGCATTTACGTGTTGCAGCTGAAGCCCCCTTTTCTTTGAGTGCTTTTGAAATGCTGTATGGCTGAGCTTTTTCCCTGATTACTTTAGATTTTGATTTTTCAGGAAATGGCTGGACACCAACATCCCTTCAAGTAGCTCAGTTCTTGCAGACATTACAAGAACATAAGCTACTGCTTAGAGACCCTTCTTCCCCTAGTCCTCTCTGTCACCCTCGGGACTTAGTGCTCATCAAACAATGGGAGGATGGGCCCCCCACATCCCAGCTAACTCTGGTATGGAAAGGTCCTTACCTGATCTTACTTTCTACTCCAACCACTATCAAAGTTTCAGGATACCTACTTGGATCCATCATTCTTTTTTTTTTTTTTTTTTTTGAGACAGAGTCTCACTGTGTTGCCCGGGCTAGAGTGCCGTGGTGTCATCTTAGCTCACAGCAACCTCAAACTCCTGGGCTCAAGCGATCCTCCTGCCTCAGCCTCCCGAGTAGCTGGGACTACAGGCATGCACCACCATGGCCGGCTAGTTTTTTCTATATATTTTTAGTTGTCCAATTAATTTCTTTCTATTTTTAGTAGAGACGGGGTCTCGCTCTTGCTCAGGCTGGTTTCGAACTCCTGAGCTCAAACAATCCGCCCACCTCGGCCTCCCAGAGAGCTAGGATTACAGGCATGAGCCACTGTGCCCGGCCCATCATTCTTGAGTGAAGCCATGGAAAGACCAAAATGAAATTTATGCAGCCCCTGCAGATGAGGACTCCAACATCAGAGACAAATACTTCTGTACTCCCTTCCAGAATCTCTGGTACTTGTTTAAGCAGACTTCTTCTCCTGCTGTGGCTCCTTCAGATAAGTAGTCTAAACTGTTTACCCATGGGTGAGACACCTTTTGCCCTGACAAACCAAACTGCATATACCTTAAGGCTTAACCAAACCTTCTGGATATGGCTGTCCACTAAGTCATGGGGCTTTACCCAACCAGTAATATGGGAAATGTGGGGAAATCTCTTACTATTGAGCAACATTCCACTGCCTCACATATTTGGGGCACCCACTCCAATACTCTGATGGTTACAAAACTCGAACAGGTCCAGCATTTCCCCAAGCCCTCACAACCTGCACCATTTGGGGCCATATTCACTTACCTTAGTAATGTGGCCCAGGACACTTTTCCTATTTACATTACTCAGACTTGCAGACAGGGCCTCAATGTAGGGACCCTGCCTATTTCTTATTGTGGCTGGTCACCCAATCACTGGTACTTTTACAAATGAACCAGGACATTATACCCACAGATAACCTTGTTCTGATGCTTAACAACGAGAACCTCCTAGGTTTGAGGGTTATGCACAGCCCCTCTTCCTATGGATTAGAAAAGAGATGCCTGGACTGGTACTTCGCCACATGGCCCGGGCTGTTACCTGGGGAAGCCCAGCTCTAACAGACCCCAGTGGGTATAGCTTCTCCCATTTCCTCCCTTTGTCCCTTGGCCACGTGGTCTGGGTCATCACCTGGGAAGACCCATCTCTGACTGACTCCAGTTGCTCCCCTTTCTTTCCCCCCACCTTTTCCCTCAAACTGGGACATGTTTGATCCAGACACTCTAACATTTGATCTTATTCTGTACAACCACCTGGCCACAGTACAAGCTGGACAGCAGAGAGCAGTGGTGGTAATAAATCCTTAGAAGAGAGGTGGGAAAGAGAACACTTTCTAGTCTGTGTCCAGGCCAGCCTTAAGGCCAAAAGGCAAAAGGTGATCAATTATTCCAAGGTCTCTGCCATAACCCAGGGGTCCAAGGAACACCCCATATCCTTCCTGGATCAGTTACTGGAGGCAATAGAAAGACAAACCATTCTCAATCTTAATTCCTATGGGGGATGGGTGATATTAAGAGACAAATTCTTGACCCAAGCAGCACTAGATATTATGAAAAATCTCCAAAAGCTTGTCCAGGACCTACCACCTCCCTGGATGATATGACGGCTGCTTCTAATTCTATTTTCTATAATAGAACCTCTGAGCTTGAGTCTAAGGCTTGGGAGGAGTGGAGGAAGGAGGCTGGGCATGCCCAGTTACTGGCAGCATTAGCACCCACATTTGGACCAACAGCAAAAGCCTCCCCCAAAAGAACGAATCTCTGGTGCCATATCTGCTGATGGGAAGGGCCATTGGGCCAAGAACTACCCCAATAAGGACAGGCCACCCAAGGTTCCTTGTCATCGGTGCCATCAAACAGGTCACTGGGCCGTACTCTGTCCTATGGGATTGTCCCAGGAGGAGAGTCAGTCCCCAGACAGAATCATGGTACAACAATGAAGGAACCCTCTCCCATCAGCCCCCCAGCAGATAAGGATCACTGGACTGAAGCCAAGGGTAACCCTCCTGGTGGCAGGTAGGCCAGTAAATTTTCTTTTGATACAGGGGCTGCCTACTCTGTCTTTCTCACTTACTCCAGAAAACTGAGCACTCAATCCTGTATGGTCGCCAGAGCCTCCGGGGTCCCTATCAAACAATTCTTTACTCTCCCTTTGCTTTGCTTGTGGGAGGATGAGATTTTGTTCTGTCAACCTGCTAGGATGTGACTTACTTTTGAAACTGTGAGCATGGGTTTCTTCGTACCCTCAGGAGGAACCCAGCCTCACAGGACTGTCACAAGTCACCTCACTGAGTACCATCTTTCAAACAAATAATCCTCAAGGGCTTTGGGCCAAAGCTTGCTTCCAGTACAAGGAAAGGGGACACACCCCGGGGAAGATTCACAGATAGATCTCACCCAAATGCCTCCCTAGAGAAGATTCAAGTGCCTATTAGCTTTTATTGACACTTTTACTCATTGGATTAAAGCTTTTCCTTGCAGGACTGAAAAGGCCCCTGAAGTTTCCCAAAGACTTCTAGAGGACATCATACCTTATTTTGGCCTTCCCTGGTCCTTACAGAATGACAATGGTCCTGCCTTTGTTTCACAGGAGATGGCTGGACACCAACATGCCTTTCAAGTAGCTCAGTTCTTGCAGATACTACAAGAACACATGCTACTGCCTAGAGATCCTTCTTCCCCTAGTCCTCTCTGTCAGCTGGGGGACTTAGGGGTCATCGAACAGTGGAAAGATGGGTCCCCCACATCCTAGCTAACCCTGGTGTGGAAAGGGCTCTGTCCAGTCTTACTTTCTACCCCAGTCACTATTAAGGTTCCAGGGATACCCACTTGAATCCATCTTTCTTGGGTGAAGCTGTAGAAGAACCAAAATGAAACTCTTCTGGCCCCCGTGGTCAAGGACTCCAACACTGGAGGCAAATGCTCAGGTACTTCCTTGGAGGATCTCTAGCGCCTGTTCCAATGCACTCCTCCTGCTGTGGCTCCTGCAGATAAGTAGCACAAATTGTTTATTCATGGGCAAGACACCTTTTTCCCTGGCAAACCAAACTGCCACTTTTTGCCTTTATGGGAACGGCAGCCGCTGCTGGAGCAGTTATAGGAGGCACATCCCTGGGCCTACAACAGTCCAAAGGCAGCGTGAGGCTTGGTGAAAACTAGCCCGACACTTGCCCTCTTAAAGGAACAGTTAGATTTGTTGTCAGGCGTCACCTTACAAAATAGGTGGGTCCTCAATTTTCTAACTGCAGCAGAAGGAGGCAGCTGCTTGTTCCTGAAACAACAGTGCTGCTTCTCTGTTAACAAGTCAGGAGAGGTTCAGGACAACATTGACGCCATCCTAGAGACTGCTTGCAATCGTCAGACACAAGGCGAGACCTCTAAGCCCTTGGATGTCCTTAATAATTCCCTTGGTCACCCCATTAGTCTGCACCCTGGGAATTCTTATATTGGGCTCAATCCTTATAAATTTTCTAACTAAATTTATTTCATCCTGTCTAGAGGCCATCAAGCTACAAATGGTCCTATGTTCTCCACCAGCCCTGGCACCTACCTCCTCCTCACACCTACAACTACAACCTACCGAGAACATATACTGAAATCCCTGGAGAGACCCCTGGAGAACCTACAAGAGGCCACCCTAATAGGGATCGTTGCCCCCCCACTCAGCAGGAAGCAGCCAGATGAGTCGACACCCTTACCCGATGATTTTGGCCTCTAGAATAGAGAATGGGGAAACGTTAGGTAGTTAAAAAGGGATTCCAGGTCTCCTAGGGATGAAAGTGGGTGCTTTGTCTTGGTGCAATTGCCCTACCTGATCCTGCCCTGAGCTACTGCCATACCTGGGGGAGGAGGGAATACCCTACGAATCTGTCACTCAGAACTTAGTGCATCAGTTGCAAAAGAATGCAGAGGACTGTCTAGCCCACAGGCCAAGCAACGTAGGTACGGTAGTCTAGAAAGTGACCTAGAACAACTTGCATATGTAGTTAAGACTCAGGTCATGCAACTCCTAACTGTCTCATCAAAGTGGTTCCATGATGACATTTGAGCCACAGGGAAGTCCCAATCTGGACACCATAAAACAAGACCCAGACCATAACCAAGCTCTCTTTTGCCCTCTTTTGCTATGACGGTGGGTCTGGCCATCATCTGTGGCATACATATCATGCTCTATAAACCTATATCTTGCTCTTGCTCTATAATCCTTTCTCTTCTCAATAAACCTCAATTTCCTGCTTGCCTTACTTTGGTGCACTCAGTCATTCTTCAGCCATGAGCACTCCAAGAACCGACATTTTAAACTGAAACCTGACATTTCTCAATGCATGTATGGTTTTATCATCCCCCAACCGCTCATGAGAAACGCTAGTCAGAGTCTTGATGTTTGTAAACTTAGGGTCACTTGTCAGGACCCTGACTTTGCTTTTCTCAATCAAAAAATTTACACCTTGACTAAATTTCCCCAGCCTTCATTGCTTGGGACTGCCCTTTCCCTCATGAGTCAGTCAGTTTTGTTGGGGATGTCCACAACAGGAGATTAATTCCTTGGTGGGTCCAACTAAGGAAACATCCTGTCCCACCTTTTGACACACAACCAAAGCAGCATTGCACTTCAGCCAGGGGCAGGCTCTCTAATCTTGGAGCAGATCAATTCTTCATTTGCTCGCCACTTAATCGCTCCCTTTCTCGGAGCCATGTCAGCAACCCAGGGAGCTGAGCTGGCACCAAATTCCAGGGAAGAGGACTTCATACTACCAGTGAATCAGCTCCTGTCCTGTTAGTCAAAATTGAGTTCGCCACCCAACTTCCTCCGGAGCTGGGGATATATTGGGTGCATGGTACTCCAGCATACTGGGTGCTACGCCCTTACTGGAGAGGCTACTGCTCCCTGGGCCTAATATATCCAGATATTCAGATTTCCCAGGATTCATCCATCCTGCCGTTCCTGTTGTGTGGCAGGGCCATTTACATATGCAGAGCTTCACTGAATTTCCCTTTTTGCCTTTATGGGAACAGCAGCTGCTGCCAGGGGAGCCACAGGAGGCATGTCCCTGGGCCTGCAGCAATCTTTGGCTGTGGAGGCAGCACGAACTCTGGTGGAAACTAGCCACACATTCACCCTCTTATGGGAAGAGCTGGATTTGCTGGCAGGGGTCTCCTTACAAAACAGCAGGTCCTTAATCTTCTTACTGCAGAAGGAGGCACCTTCTTAAAAGAACAATGCTGCTTTGATAACAAGTCTGGACAGGTTCAGGATAACATCAATGCCATTCTGGAGTCTGCCTCTAATCTCCGGGTACGAGACAAGACCTCTAGGCCCTGGCAGATGTCTTTGGTGATCCCCTTGGTCACTGGTTTACTTTGTATCCTGGGAATTCTAATGTTGCGACCAATTCTTATAAATCTTGGCATCAAAGATGTCAGGGTGGGAGTCTTCCCTCGGTTCCTGGTGTGCTCTTGGCTGAAGAAAGACCAGACACACCAAAGTGTCAAGGACAGACTAGTATCTCAGAAAAATCACCAGCAAGGCCAATATGAGAGAGTAACCCTCAGGCAGGGAGCAGCTTCACCCCAGCACCTCTTTATTGTGGAATAAAATGGGTCTGTCTCCAGAGAGAAACAGACCAACTCACTCCCTGACTGATCCACTTGCTTACTACTGACTTCTCTGTTTCCTTTCATTAGCTCAGTCTGGAGGAGGGCTCTCGGCAGGTGTAGGTTGTTATCAAATGATCAACAGGTATCCTCAAAATTCCATATGCGTATATGAGCTCTCTCTAAGAAAGCCCACCTAGGGGAAGGGTGAACTGCAGACTCAAGCTAATGGCATATTTATTACTCCTATGTTACTCTAGGTCGCTTTCTAAATCTTATCATGCCCTGGCCGGGGAATTCCTAGATTGATAAAGTATTCCCTCCTTCTCCAGGTATAGCAGTTGATTGGGATAGGATTAAGGGTGGGACAGCACCAAAATGGAGTGCCCATCCTTATCCTTTTTCCCAGGTGGAGCAATTGCTCAAAACAGCACCAAAACAGGGAACTCTTGTCCCGAGAAGAGCCAGAGATCCTAACTATCTACCTAACAACTGTAACCTCAAATTCCTGGGTTCAAGCAATCCTCCCGCCTCAGCCTCCAAAGTACCTGGGACTACAAGTTTGCATGACCACACCCAGATAATTTTTCATTTTTTTGTACAGATGGGGTCTCGCTATTGCCCATGCTGGTGTCTAACTTCTGGCCTCAAGTGATCATCCTGCCTTGTCCTCCCAAAGTGCTAGGATTACAGGTGTGAGCCGTCATGTCCATCCTCTCCTCTTTATATAAGGACATCAGTCATATTGGATGAGGGCACACTCTAATGATGACATCTGCAAAGACCCAATTTCTTATTAAGGTCATATTCACAAGTACTGGGAGTTAGGACTCCAACATATCTTTTTTGGGGACAAAATTCAACCCATAAAACTAATAGCATTTTGCCTGCAGGATCAATGCTGCTCACTGTCAATAAGTAAATTAAGCATTTTGTGTCAATTTTCTACTAAAAATTTTGAATTTGAACTCTTTTTACCTTTCAGTCTCCTGTAAAAATTTTTGCATTTTCTAATTGGTTTCTGAGCCCTAATCTATAGAACCAATCTATAACTTTGTTGAATTCAACAAAACCCACTTTTTCATATATGTTAATAGAAGCAATGCCTATAAACTAGCTCTCGTTAGTAGTGTAACTTAGTACTAATTTGATGAGTTAACTATTCAAATATTCCATATCAATAAGAGTTATATCTAAGAAAGAATCATAAATTCCTTAGATATCCTTGTTTTGTCAAACCGAAGTGATTGTAGCACCTACTTACTGGATTTCACAGGACAAGAGGTCACTCTGGAATCTTAATTCCTTGCTCTGACAGTTATCTAAACATTAACTGACTTTCTGAGAAAAATTATTTGGGCCCGAATTCTTTCCTCCAAGTTCGAATTAATTGACTCTTGAAATAAGTTTTTCTTCCTGAACATTCAGATTCCTGATGTTTTTCTTTCTGCAGACCCTCCCTGAGGCTTTTTAGCAACATTTCTTATGACAAAGAAAAACTATTCTTGTGGCCCTTTTTCTTGAACATTGCTTTTATTCAGTGTTTCCCATCTCAGCACTATTGACATTCTGGGTTTAAAACTTCTTTGTGTTGGGACCGATCTGAGCATTGTAGGATGTTTGGAAATATCCCTGCCCCCTACCTAGTAGATTCCAGTAGAACTCATCCCACTACCCTATGACAGTCAGAGATGTTTGGAGACTTTGCCAAATATCCCCTTAAAAGCTAAATCTTCGCAGGTTGAAAGCCACTCCTCTTGACTGGGTTATAATCTTGTTAAAGGAAAATCATTGTGCTCTCACTTATAGAGAAATGCCATAATGTTGGAAGCAATGTTATAGCTCCTAAAGTATCAATTAGTTTATTATTGCAAGAAAGATTTAAATGTGACTATGTTGGCATTATTTGTTGCTATTGATAGACTAATATTGATATGGATAAAATGGCGTTATTTATTGGTAGACATTTTATTTGGAGTTGAAGAAGTTTCGTTTGGAGGTGTTTCATGATTAAAATCTGAATTCTCCTTTCTCATACACATGGAGCCAGAATTAGGATCACAGTTTAAAAAGCCATAGTTGTGTCATAATTAAAATTGTTTGTTCGACAGCTCCAGGTGGGACAAACAAGCAAAGTGAGGATGATGAGGAGCTTTAGGATAAAAGATGCTTTTAAAATGTTTTGAAAATTGTTTTGTTTTGCTGTATTTTTCTTTGTTTTATTTTCCTTTAGGTAAGGAAAATAACTTGGAAGGAATAAAGTAATTGACCTAGTTGTGATGGTTCAATAGTTTATTGTTTTGTTTTCATACAGTAGGCATAAACTTATACTTCTTCATATCTTGATGACAGGTCTGTTACAAAACTCTAAAATACACAGGATTGGTATGTGGCATAACAGAATTGCTGTCCATATTCTTTAATAAAATACGTTAAGACCATCCTGGGCCCTGGGGTGACTGCTTTCCACACAATCAACCTTATCAATCCAAACCTAAAAGAATCTGACTAATATTATGGTCCATTTTCAAGGACTGTGTCCTGAAATTCATACGCATGTCTCCCAATATTTGTTTTCATGAATATTTGGCTGCAGTTAAAGCTCATGTTTTCTGACTTATATAGTTAACTCTCACATAGGTAAGTATAGTTCTAACCAAATAGATAAGTAGCAAAACATTATTAAAAGGAGTGAAGTTTTGGTTCTAATAAGTATGAGGAGGCATTGCTACTAGCAGCCTCAAACAACAAACAGGAAACAATACAAAATGGAAGCATTACCACAGCAATTTATAACTCAAAAAAAGAATTTCAGAGAAATAGAATACAAAAAAATCCCTATAAGGATATTGTGAAATCATAAAGACTTATTTGTGAGTTTGAAGCTAGTGCCAAACAACAACAAAATTATGAACTGAAAAGTGAACAAGCTACTCAAGCTATTATGTGTATTGTCTCATGATATGAAAAATATTTTACCTAACTTAAAAGATCACAAATGCTAGAAACCAAGTTTTTGGTTCTTTAATAAAAATTAACACTTTTCTAAGGGGTAAGTTTAAATAATAAGATTATGAAGAATTTTGAAATTGCTTTTAAATAATGAATGCACTGTCTGTACAAAGATAATCTGATGACTTTACCAACATACAGTAGTAGAAATTATGCTCGGATTATCTTAACAAGGGTAGTTCTGCCATTCCTAGCCCATCACTCTCCTATACTGGGGACCCTTTATAACCAGGGCCATGCGGCTGGCCTGGGGTCAGACTCCTACTTTATAATATGGAATTGAAAAGATTGGTGCTTTCAGAGCTCACTAAAATATATTATTGGATTTTTATTCTGACATTCAGTTTACTAAGAAGAAAATTTACATCATCGGCTATAGATTGATTACACCCATAATAACCTAAAGGACTCGTCAGTGACCTGGATTCCAACTATACTACTTTGGAGGAGGCATCTTAAAAAAAGAAGCTTCCTCTAAATCTCAGAAAAACACATTGATAGGAGGAAGGTAATTTTCTCCCCTAGGGAGCAGAGGAGGGACTCCCAGCAGCGTGCTTGAGTGCTGGGTAGGAAGGTGCAGAGATCCAGGGAGGATCCCGGACTCCAGAGACCCTTCTTCCCCGCGGGACAAAGGAGACACAGGCTGTGTGAGCATGCCTGTCACTCTGGCTCCCTAGAAATGAGGGGAACCCAACATCTGGGCAAAGGAAGAGCAAGGATATGTGGGAACAGAGTAAGCAGTTTTCTGGAGTCTTGGTGGGAAACTTCATCTTCATTCTGCTCTTCCACAGACTCCAGCGGCAGAAAACGTTGCTCCTCCCTCATTTGCACTGAAGATGCTGCCCCACAGGATGCAGAGGCAACTGAACTTCCACCTTCTCCAGTGCCAGAGAACTACTGGTCTAGGGGTCATTGAGGGAGAAAATAACCAGGACAGTTTCCTAATGAATTCGAGCTGAAGGAAGAGATCAGTGACAACTTTTTGAAATAAGATCACTCAAGGCACATAAGAAAATACATTTTTGGAGTTTTGTTTTTGTTTTAATGAAAATGTATAACATTTTAACACAGATTAATACAGTACAGTAAAAGATTAATACATTTTTTAATACAGTAGTAGAAATATCAAGAAATTTGGAGTCAGGTAGATACAACCTAATTAGCCTGTGGCCTCAAGTAAGATATTTATCTTGTTGAAGCCTGGGCTTATTCATCTATAAAATGGAAATACTTGCCTTGTGGGGTTGCACTAAGTATTAAGGGATTGATTTATCTAAAAAGAATTTATTAAGCCTATTCTATGGAAAACATTGTGCTAAGCACAGGGCATAGAGTTACAACAAAATGAATATAATCACTGTTCTCAAGGAGCTTCTAGACATAGACTGTAATGACACAGATATTATATGACTAAACTTATAATTCATTATTGACTATAGTTATGATAAACTTCCCTAAGGAAGCACAGGATGCACGGTAGTCTGGGGTGAAGACAGAGTTGATATTGGATTCATGGCAGACGTCCTTAAAAACATAGCAATTAAGGTGAGTTCTGAAGATGATGGGGCTGAGTGTGAATGACTTTGGTAAAAGAAGTAGTAAAAGAAAGAGAAAGCGGAAAAGTCTGGAGCCTATCAGGTAGAGGGAAGGGCATGGATATAGGACTGCACACAAATGAGTTTGGTAATGTCCAAGAATCGAAAGAAAGCAGGTGTAGATCAGCAAATGATGGCCCGTGGGCCAAATCCCACTGCCACCTGTTTCTCTACAACTGGCCAGCTAAGAATGACTTCACATTTTTAAATGGCTGTAAAAAAGATAAATGATAGTTTGTGACAGATGAAAATTATGTGCAATTCAAATTTCAGTGTCCATAAATAAATTTTTGTTGGAACACATTCATTTATATATTGCCTGATGATGGCTTCCACATTGTAATGGCAGCTTTGGGTGGTGGTGACCAAGACCACATGGCTTGCAAAGTCTAAAGTGTGTGCTATCTGGGTCTTCAGAGAAAAAGTTTTCCAATCCAGGAATAAATGAAACAGAAGTTTGGGGAAGAGTGGAACAATGAAAGACTGATGAGGTAGGCAGGAGACAAATCATTACAATGCTAGGAATCGAGCCACGATTTGTAGCAATGCCTCTATGGGAAAATGCATTAAACACTCTAGACTAACAACCTTCATATTAACTTTTAGATCATAACTAGTCTTCTTTCCAAAAGTTCAAGAAATCCTTTATTTTTTAAAAAAAGTTCTATTTATAGGTTTTTAAAAAGTTTATAAAACGTAATGAACATCTCTTTGTTTTTCTGGCTCTACCTAGAAAATAATTAGCTGCCCAGTGGTAAAGAGAGATTGCGTTATTAGCAAATGTTGGCAGGACAATTTTTCTGCTCTGAATGTGAAGTCAGTTGTACTGTGATGTTATGAGACTGTGAGCCAAAAGAAATACCAGATTGAGCCAAATAGGCCACTTTGTTCCAGGTGACTCAAATCGGAAGGGACACATCTTGGAAAGATAATAAAGCAAATTAGTTAAGAGGATATTTTCAAAGTAGGCAACTATTGAATGTTATGAGTTGGATGGTTTTTTACACAGATGCTGCTTTGGAATTTCAATCAACTGTTAATTATCTATTCTAGTGGGAGAGAAAAGAAGTAGAGATATTGCAAAAGCATCAATAACCCCAAATCATATATATTTGGCTTTGGTGTGCACTCTGTGTATTTTTGGCACTTGAATCACCTAAACAATTATATTTGCTTAATATTAAAAATCATATTTCCTGAACATTAACGAATGATGGCAAGGTGAGGTCAATTGGAAACAAAATAGCTTGAAAGAATCTATCTTGAATTTTAAAATGTGCTGTCACATTATATTAGCGTGGATAATGCCTGGAAATATGGGGGGAAAGTAGAACATTGATAGCTGCCATTATTGGACACACGAAGAGTGTGTGGCCCCAGCTCAGCCACCAAGGAACACCTCCTGGGTTCACTGGCCAGTTCCTTGTGCTAAGTGCTGCAGAATTTCATGTAGCCTAAATTTTTCCATGATGTCTCCATGACCCAATTCCAGACTATGCCCCCGATTCCAATGTCTCCTCAGTACCTTCATATGTGTGGGGCTGAGGGAGGAATGTTTTTGGCTGTAGTTGGTAGGTAGTGGGATGTGACAAAAAAGAAATATAAGGAAACCTGCTCTGTTGAATTGGCTATTACTGAATAACATTCAGTTGTATTCTTTGAAGGAACCCGGTGGCACAAAACAGCAACCTAATAGTCTGGCCTATGTAGTATAGATAAACCTAATCCTTTCCCCCTAAGTGAGGTAATTCATGAACAGAAACAAAAGGCTATTCACAAAAGGGAACTGTGGTGGGCAGGCTGTTCAGGTAGCCACCTATGATGCCTGTCTCCTGGCATTCACCACTCTGAGGACTTCCCTTTCTTGAATGTGTGTGTGGGTGTGGGTGTGTGTGTGTGCGCGTGCACACACTTACGTATGTGTGATTACCTTGTTACATTCCACAAGTGGTAGTGACCGTCTTGCTCGAGTTCCTCACATCCACTCTGGCTTTGAAGAAGCAAGCTGTGTGTTGTGTGGATGTTGCCACTTTGGGAGGCTCACATGGCAAAGAGCTAAAGGCAACCTCAGGAGTGGAGAGTGGCCTCTGGTCTGCCATCGGCAACAAACAGAAGGCCTCAGTTCTATAATGCTGAGGCCTGAATTCTGCCAACAAAAGTAGATCTTGTCCCAGTTGAGTCCCAGATGGTCATGCAGCCCCGGCCAACTCTTGCTTGTAGCCTTTTGAGAAGCTATGCAGTGGCCCAGCTAAGCCAGGCCTGGATGTCTAACACACAGAAACTGTGACAGATGTGAAGACTAATATAGAAAGAAATTCCAAGCATTTAATCCTGGGACATTGAAATGAATTATATAAGACACTGAGGCTTAGAGTAGCATTTCCTAAGCATGTCCTGAAGAACATACTTCAATGAGATTATCGGAGGGAAAAGGTTCTCCATACCCGTTGCACTTCAGTATGTGAAGGTTCTGAGAACTTTCTTAGTAAAGAAATCTGCTTAACATTTAAAGTTAATAACTTTCAAATTATTATTTGAAAAAAAGTGTATTCAAAGCGCTTTAATGTATACTAATATATTTATCTATAAATTTACTTACTCAAAGGACCTTAGTGTGTATTAACATACCAAGAGACAACATACCAAGAGAGGAAGTGCTGGTTGAAAGAAAGGTATTGAGATGCAAAGTAGATGCTGTCTCTGACTATCATAATATGCATCAGGTATGATGACTACAAGGACTGTGGCTGGGATTTCTATTTCTGACTGCAGTGGAGATCTTAGAGAAAAAGATAAGGCCAGGGTTTTGTACTTCCAATTCAACTTACAATCAGAATTAAAGATTTTTATTAGTGGCTTTAAAAAGGTCTTACTGCTGGTAGCCACTGTGTATTATGTTAAGATTTCAATCAAATATTACATTATACAGGTTGCCTATTTATGGAGAAAGTTAATTCACAGCTTTGCCAAATTTCTTAAGTGGGGCTAGAAGAAGGATTAAAAAGGAGCAGAACCTTGAGATTTGGGACTAGGATGAAAATGAGAATCTTGAAACCAAATCCTGTTGAGTCTTCTTTTTACCATCACATTTACCCCTTCTTTCTCTGTCCAAGGAGGCTGGTATCCTCTTGCTTAAAAGCTGTATGAAATCTCACCTGAGGCAGTTTTGTTGCATGGATTTATCACTAACTCTCCTCCCTCCAGATTTACAGATGCAATCATCTTCCAGTATTCTTTGTGTGGGGGAATCGCAAAGCTTTACCTTGGAAGAGACAACTTGTACACACGAATCATTGCTAAATCATGCCAATTTATACTGGCAGAAAACCAGCAGATATGTGTGGAAATGGATTCTAAGATTGCTAGACCAACACCACCAATATATTGTTGGATTGGACCAAATGTACTGTTTTAGGTACATTTTCCTGAGAATCTGAATTTAATGTAATTAGTTCAAGCAGAAGGAAGTAGATGAAAACCAGTTTGTTTGCTTGGGTCGGTGAACAATGGACTCAATGGTGTACTGAATTTCACATGTCTGAAATTCCAGAACTGACTTAATGTGAAGAAAGAAATATTAAATCTTAGAGGGATGGTAACGTTGGGGTAGATTGTGATAGGCAAATTCTTCACCTGCTCCTTTCCTATGTCAACTGACAGTGCTCAGAAGACACTCAGTTTACTAGGATTTATAGAAGGTGCATAGATGAGAGAAACATTAGTATCCTCAGAAAACTCTTTTTGTAACTGTTTTTTAACTGGAGCTGGGGATAACAACAGGAGATACACCCATTGTAATAGGCTCCACGATATTAGTAGAAATGATGAGCTCTGAGTGACAGAGGCCATCTGGCAGTGCTTAAATGCCAGAGATAAAAGGATATAATTATGGAAACAGACAGCAGGAGCGTAGTGTCAATCACAGCATTTTGGTCCAAAGTCACTAGTAGAGGTGATTAATTGGTCATGTTGCCCCCAGGAATTAAATAGACGGATGTGCGTGTTAAAGTGTTAATTGATTTATTTAACTGCTAAATCTCTTGAATTATAATATAAATCCCTCCAATGAAAATTTATGTTTTCTCATCTAACTGACAGAATTAAGTCTGTTCACAGATGCTAATCTTCTTGGTTGAAAGTGATGCTAGACATCTTTGGGAACATCCCATTCAACACAGCCACAGCAAATATTATATATTATAAATCTTCATCCAACTCATTATTTTTGTCAGAATGGTTGTACATTGAAGAAAGGCAAATATCCTGACTTTGAGAGATTATTAGACACTGATTCTGAGTTGACTTTAATTCCTAGGAACTCAAAAATCATTGTGGGATACTGATGAAAATGAAGCCTCCTGTCACCTCTGAGATGGTCTAAGACCATTTGAATGAGTCTGCAAAATTATTCCGTGATTATTTCCCCAATTCTCAAATGGATAGTTGCAATGGACATACTTGGGGAAGCATATTTCCCCACAGTGGCGCTCTGGTTAAGAAGTGGTGTTATTATGATAAGAAGGACCAAGCAGAAGCCCCTGAAACTGTTTTATCGAACAAAAAGAGTAAATCAAAAGCAATATCATATCTGTAGAGAAACTAGAGAAATTAATACCACCAATGAAAATTTGAAATATGCTGAGGTGGAAATTATATATACAACTTTTTTTAACTCATTTGATCTGTCTTGGAAAAAGCTGGATGAATTAAGACAACCTCGAGGTTTATTATAAAAGGAGTAGCTATAATTGTAGCTTCTCTTCCAAGTATAGTATCCCAACTTAAGAAAACCTATTTTTTTGGTATATGTGTTATTTTTTCTTCTAAATCAACTAGAAAGAAGCACTTGACTTTCACCTGGGAGGGACAACAGTGCAATTTTATAGTCTTGCCTCTGAACTATGTCAGCTTTTCTACTCTGTCATAATATAGTCCAATGGACTCTTGACCAATTTGGTATTGCACAGAACATTCCAGTGCTCCATTACGTTAATGATATCATGCCGATTGGACCTGGTGACCAGGACCCAGCAAGTAACCTAGATGCCATAAGACACATGTGCACCAGAAGATGGGAAAAGAAATAAAGCTCAAAAATCAGACCCTGTAATAATAGCATGTACATTTCTAGTACTCTAGGGATATGATATGTTTGGCTAGCCCTTCTAAAGTGAAAGACAAAGCTTGCCTCTTTCATAGCCTACCACTAGGAAAAAATTAAAATGTTTTCTGGGATGCTGCATTTTAGAAACAACATACTTTTCTTGGGTATGCTGCTACAACCAGTAACTAAGGAATAATCCAGGCTACTTATTTTAAGTGGTACTCAGAGCAAGAAAAAAATCTTTCAGTAGCCACCCTGCAGCACAAGATGCTAAGCCACTCGAACGTTAGGATACAGCAGATCTGAAGTTGATATAGCTGTGGAAAGTAAAAATATTGTCTAGAATGTTCTACAGGCTCCTATAGAAAAATTACAGGAAAGACCCTCAGTATTTTGGAGCCAATTTTTCTCCTTTTCTGCAGATAACTGTTATGCTTTTGAAAATTGCTTCTGTCTTGTTACTTAAGCCTGGTACAGATCAAAAGTTTTTTACCCTGTGACATCAGGTTACCATGCAACCATGTGCCATGCACTGCACATATACAGATTTTGTGTCAAGATGGTCCTGTTAGCACAAGTTGCATCATAAGTGGTTCAGACTCCCGGGACACCCATTCTGGCTATATTGCTTCTTTTATTCCATCCCACCTGAGGCATTCCCTATGATAAATGGACAAAGGAAGAAAAACTCTTGGCCTAGCTTGCAGTTTGCTGGTTAGACTGAAATTCTGCCACATGACAGTCCCACAAGGACTGAAGGGGGATGCTAAAGAGACATCAATAAATTCAGTTTTATAGCATACCTGGAGGTATGCTATACCTGGAGGAGGGGAAGCCAAGTCAAAACCTTATACTGATTTATGAGAAGTGGCTAAAGATTTGGCTCTCAGGAAATTGATAAGGATAAAATATCAGCGGCAGGGGAAATTGGGAAAGAGGCATGTGGAAGGACTTCTCAGTGTGGGCACAGATCATAAAGACATGTATGTTTCATGTGAATGTTTACTAGGTAGCATCTATTGCAGAGGGAGACGTCTCTCAGGTAGATGGGATGACACAGCCTGCGGATGTAAGTCAGACTCTTTTCCCAGCCACTCCGGTGTTGGCACATGCAGGGCTCCTGCGGTGGCAGGACAGCACCAAACCTCATAGGCTGACGGGAGGAAAGCGATGGTTTCCAGAAGGAAAACCAGGCTCCTGTTTCCACAAAAGACTGGATGCTGGGCAGCAAAAATAGCAGGTTTTCATTACACATGGAGTGGATGGTAGAGTGACTCTGCCTGGGAGAGCAAGGAAGGGAAGCTGCCGGGTGCAGGGCAGCGGGGGTTTAGGGAGGGCAAAGAGGTATTTGGGCAAATGGGACTTGACCGAATAGATGCTTTAATGGAGAGTTTAAATACTTGGTGCTACGTACGTTAAAGCTAATTGGTGTAAGAAAATAGCAACCAAAAGTTTCAGAAAAAAAAAATTGCACAAGAAAAGAAAAGCAATCATATTACATTATGTGGCTTTAATGAATAATATTTATTTACTTACTATCAAATGCATATTGAGCCTCAGTTAAAAGATTTAATTGAGAGGAAAACCATAGAATACTCAATTATGGTTATAGATAGTATATATAAATGTTCTCAGTTTTAACACTGTGTAGTGAAATGACCTGTGTTGAGAGGGTGATGGTGATATAAAGGAGAAAAAAGGGAGGTTAATATTCTCATCTTATGAAGTGAAGAGCAAAGAGATGCTATTTTTGTTGAATGGATGTTGCAATAAAATCATGTTCCTGTAAATAACAAAGGTAAGAAACAGAAACTCCGAAAGCTGCATTATTACTATATTATGAGTAGGGAATGGAAGAGGTGAGGTGGCATGGCATGTTCCTCACCCATTACGATAGCCAGGAAGGAGATAATGCATCAAATTGATAAATGAAGAAAAAGTAGGACAAACATAGTGTGAAAAATATAGACATAAACATTAGAAGAAGCATTTCAAAGAGTTTATAGTGGTTCTGCTGAAGGGGGTGGTGTGGAAATGTTTGCCCTTCTGCACTATGACATTTTAAAACTTAAATATATACTCTAACACTGTGGAAATAAAATAAAATTGATAAGTAATTTTTTTTACACCTTTGAGTTGTATCCTAAGGTCCAAAACCCCTATGTTTCATTGTTACAAAATGAAGCAAACTGATGGTAAGTACTGGCAAGAGAAATTCACATAAAGTGCTAAGGGAATATGGTAAAGACGGACTCCAAATGGAGGATCGCTAGAAACGTGAAGTTGTGGAGAAAGGACGGCTTCCTCAGCAAGGACTAAGATGAGCTGCACATCCTGACGTGTAGCGTGCATACCACGACTATGAAAACATCCTAAGTTGAAGTGCAGGATTTCTAAGGTTGACAGAAGAGTTATTGGGAGATAAGGATGAATATGTAGGTTTTGGCCAGGTTTTTCAGCTCTTTTTTTCTTGGAATAGGGACATAACATTTATGTCAAACATTTTGCAGCTCTTTTGGAGTTTTTGACAAAATCATATCAGGTTATAGGAAAATAAATCTGGAAGCACAGTGTGCAAGAAAGTTTAAAATGGGAAGAGTTTAGAGACTAGTGATCTATTTAATAGCTCTTCCACAATCCAGGAAAGAGGTCAGTAATTATAAGAACATCATGAATTGCTAATATTTATGGAGTCTTCACAAGGAACAAGGATTCCACTGAGTTCTGTATCTGGACCATCACATTTTATCCAGAACTCTACTATCACACTATCCTTATTCATGGATGATGAAACAGAGGTTTAAGTAAATGAAATCATTTTCCCCAAGATCATATCACTAAAGTGTGGTAGAGCCAGACTTTGAACTTGGGCAATGACACTCCAGAGATTGAGTGCTTAACCAGTCATCATGGCTTTCTCACACCTAAAATAAGGCAGGATATGGGCCAGGACAACCATGGCGATGAGACTAGACTTTATTCCAAGCATGAGGTAAAGCCACTGGGGTGATATGATGTGATACACTATGTGGGGAAAGACTATAGTGTGGCAAGGTGAAATCCAGTTGCTGTGGCCTGAATTTTGATGCCCCCCCCCCCAATTCCTATGTTGAAGTTCTAACTCAACAGGATTTCAGAATGTGACTGTATTTGGAGCTGGGTCTTTAGGGAGGTGATTAGTTTAAATGATGTCATTACAGTAGTCCTTAATATGATTTGTGTCCTTATAAGGGAAAGAATCAGGACACACACAGAGGGAAGACCATGTGAAGATACAGAAAGAAGACAGTGTCTACGAGCCCAGGAGAAAGGGCTCAGAAGAATTCAACCCTGCCAAAACCTTGATCTTGCACTTCTAGCCTCCAGAATTGAGAAAATATTAATAACTTCCTGTTGTTTAAGCCACCGCAGCTGTGATATTTCATTATGGCAACCTTAGCAGACTAATATACTAATAGAAAATTATACAGATGAGTGTTGATGGGGGCTTCGGCTTGTGGTTGAGGCCAGAAGTAATGAGAAGAGACTGGCTTGGGGAAAGGTTTCTAAGGTCAAGCCAGCTGATCTTGTTCATTGACTGAATGTGTAGGTGAGAGGGGAGAAATCACGGATGATTCTTAAGTTTCAGATTCCTGAAACTGGATGAATGGAGATGGAAATGCCTGGAAAAGGAGCAGAATTGTAAATAGCGTAAGACAATGGAATAGAGAGAACAACAGGAAAAGCCAGCGCTGGAGAGACCCCTCTGGTGCCCTGCATTCCATTCACATTCTTGGAAACAAAGAGCTCATGAACAATCAGAAATAAACTTGAGTAGAGGGGAGGAAGATAACCTTGTACCCTCGATTCTCAGAATGTGAGTTCATTTGCTGACTGACAAGGACCATGAAATGAGTTTAGGGCCCAGGGTCTCACAGAAAGTTTGACAGGTTTGAAATAATCAGCCTGGTTTTGCTTTCAAAACAGGGGCATCAATTAGACCACATTTACTATAGTTCATGAGAAAATGTTGTTTAGAGGGTACAAATGCCCTCATTAGATCCATATTTCTGAGTTTGAATCCCGAACATGTCATTTCTTAGTTCTGTGATCCAAGGCAAGTTATAACTAACTCCCTCTGTGCCTTTCTTTCTTCATCTGTAAAATAGGTGGTAGAATACTGCCTTCTTCATGGGTGTTCATGAGAATTAAATGGGATTCAAATACTTATAAAAAAGGTTGGTATATTTAAAGGCTCAATAGAAATTAGTTGTTTTCATTATCATCATCATCATCATCATCATCATCATCATAATTAAGAATAAAACATGAAGGATACAGAAGAGCAATTTTAGCTATTAGAGATACCTAAATGGGAGCCAGAGCTAATTAAGCTCTCCAAGGGACAATCTGAACAGAGTTTATGTAGCATTTTGCTAACAAATACTCAAGAAAACACTAAAATTAAGTTAATCCAGGAATTCCAATGAGAACTATTTTCTGAATAAGCTTGTCCCATGAGTCTTCTTTCTTCAAATCATGGCACCTCTGCCCCAATCCCATATTATAACAAGGAGCATAGACATTGTGACAATGGTGCCAGTTGCACAGAAATGTCTCTTTTCTTTCTCAGACCATTGACTTTCCTATGAACCACTTAATTCCAGCAAATGGCCTCACTTCTTGCTTCTCACAGAAAAGGTAAGTCATCACAGGGGACCGTCTTCGCTTTCTGTCACTGGGGATGAATGTGCTCTTGTACCCAAACCTACACGTCATGTTATCCCCTTATTGTGATGGAATATGTGTTTGTCCCTGCAGGATGCTCTTCATTCATGCTGAGGACACTATCCTCTCCTGGGGACTTTCTCTTTGGAGACTTTCCTCTCTTGATAACTGTTTTTGGTATCTTTAGCTTTTTCCTCTCTACTGGATTCTTCTAAGCACCATGTAAACATTCTTCATTGCTCGATTTTAAAATAAACACTTAATCCCACTAGCTACAACTCTCTCTCCTGCCCACTCTAACCAAACTTTTCCAAAGTGTTCTGCCATCCCCACCTCCTCCCCTTCCCGTGCCTACTCCAGCCCCTGCAATCCACCTTTTGCTTTAATAGAACGTCTCTTATTAAAGTCACCAATGACTTTCTCATCAATAAATACATCGATAAATTCACTGTATTTAGATCAGGTGCCTGATCATCTCTTGTGACCTCCCAGTGGCTCTTGGTCACAACCTGCTTCTTGAAATGTTTCCTACTCACTGTTTCCAAGACTTCCACCTCTATGGTTCTCCTGCCTCTTTAACCCGGTCCTCCTTGGCCTTCTTGCCTGCCTCTTGTGTTCCTCAGCCCTTTCCGCTTTCCCTCCTCCACCTCTCCCTCCCCTCCCTGTGCCCCGTGGTGACATCCGCCCCTTCCATGGCTTCTACCGCAGCTCATAAGCTGATAACTTTTATTCTTACTGAAATCCAGCCCAGATTTCTTTCTTGTGCTTACTCTTTACATAACCAAATACCAGCTAAAACCCTCCATCTAGATATTCTTTTGTCTCAAACTCCAAATGCTCAAAACCGAATATGAAAATATTCTCACCTACAGTCCTCAAACTTCTGTTTCTATATTGGTGATGGTTCCAATGTCCAGTTGAACTGTCCAGAAGGTTGAGAATATTCACTGGCTCCTTTTCCTCTCAATCGGGCCTGAATTAGTGCCATTGATTCCTCCTCCCTAGGGGCCCCCAGCTTTTCGCTCTCACTGTCCACTCCTCGTGTGACACCAGCCTGTCTAGGGCGTTATTGAAAGAGCCTCCTATAGGATCTTCATGCTCCAGTCTTGTTCATCCTCAGTGCCTTATCCACAGAGGCAGTTTCAGTTTTTAAACAGACACAAATCAGATTATCCTATTCACTTGCATAAAACTATTTTTATATTATTTGGTCACCTATTGATCACAGTCCAAACCTTAATATAGGTGCTAAGTATCTTATCAAATCCTCTAATTCATCAATCTTACAATTTTCTTTCTTATAATCCATCAGCCCCTCTTTTTTTAAATGTATGATCACATTTCATTAAAACCACAGAATTAAGCATTAACACTAGAAGAAGTTGTTGCACAGGAGTTTCCAACACAGCCTTGGGATCCTGGCTGCCGGTTTGATCCCAGCGTCTACCAGTAACTGGCTGTGACTTTGGACAACTTGTTTAACCTGTCTGTGCCTTAGTTTCCTCATCTATAAAACAAGGATACTAATATAATTGTTTCTACTCCACAGTAATATTGTAAACACTAAATGGGTAAATTCACGTAAAGTGTTTAGAATAGAGATTGGCACACAGTAAGAGCTTGGTGGTATTGCTAATATTTTTTTACAATAACTTCCTTGCAATTACTCTGACTCTCTTGGTGTTTCCCCTGAGGTCTTTGCTGGGTAAATGCTACCTCAGGAAAAATGCAAACATACATCTCTGCCCTATCCCCATAGAGGAAACAGTTGCCGATTCCTTCGGCGCACAAATAAACTGATCATACAAGACCCAGGCTCAAGTGGTCCCGCAACACCGTCCAACAAGACTGGAGTCTCTCTAGTCAGGTAACACTTCCGCTCTTTTGCAAAGATCATTTAATAACTTTTCTCAATTCCCAAAACACCAATAACCTCCTCCCCACTAATCCTCATTTTCGGCTGATGACTTTGCCTCCTATTCAACTGAGAGATTAGAAAATTTCAGACTGAAACTCCATGATCGTCTCATCTCCAATCCAAAATCCCACCTGCTTCAGCTCCCGATTGATCCTGTCCTTTCAGAGAAGGGAAAGTCTCTTCCCTCACCAAAGAATGACACACATGCCTATCTAGGGCCATGTTACCACACACCTCCTCAGAGATGTTGTCCCTTCAGTCCTCCTCACCCTGTCCTCCCCCATCTGTGCTCTGCCGGGTTATTCCCAGCAACATTCCCTCCTAACACATCTCTCATTTGCACATCCCCTACAACTACTGCTCCAGTTCTCCACGCTCCTGAAAGTTGGCTTCTCAGTACTTTCTATACCGGACCCTTCTGCTTTGCCTTGTTCTGCTCACTCCCACCTGAACTCTAAACATGGGAAAGCTTTAGAATTACCTAATCAATTTACTTTGTTTACATTTTCCTTTTTATGTTCACCTAAAAGTGATATATGATTTTAAAATTCTATATCTAAATATGTCTGGAATAATCTCTTCTAATGAGTATAAACAAAGATTCTAATTGAAGGAAAGTACCAGGGTGTAGTTTAGTTAGACACTTTTTTTTCTTAGTGGAACATAAAACATCAACGTGTCTTACAATCAGTGTCTCGGAGATGTGACGAAACAAAGTGCCACGAACTCACATCGGCTTCCCGGGTCCCCAGTCCAAAGCTGAAACTCCCTGTTACTCTCTCCCAGCAGGAATTCTCTTCTTTTCTCCTCAAGGGACTTCTCTCAATAATAAATTTCTTTATCTGTTTCATCACTGTTTCTTTGACTGATGTCTTTAAGGGAAAAGTCACATCTCTTTGGTTCACCCCACTGTACACTCTACCAGCAGAACTCCCAGGTCCCAACGGGCTTGCGTTACGTATTCGTGGATTCACTGACTCAGGGAATGAAGAACCCCTTCTGGGGAGGCCCCTGAATATTGGTAACAGAATGTTAGCAGCTGTAGGTTACAATCAGGTAAAAGACAGTTGACTGATTTTTGCCCTAGACTTTGGTTATTAAACACTAAAACAAACTTGCTATATGACACTTTAACATGAGAATGCTCTAGACCTTTATAAAAGAAGACATGTAAAAGGCAATTCATTTCTCCTTAGCAGTATAATTAGGATAAGGTCCTACACCATCCGGGTGAACCTTATTAATGAAATGACCGAATTGTACGGTCAGGAACATTCCTCTGCAAGAACCGCTGCAGACCCTAAAACGTGAATTTCCTAGAAGATAGAATACAAAATAAACATAAACATAACCTTGGAAATTTCTTGCCCAAATCCAAAGCAAATATTCTGTCTGGATTCCCCTTCTGCAACCATGGGCGTAACCCAGAGTAAAAGCAATCATTCTGTAATCCCTCAAGTCCTTAAGCAAAGAGTAAATGCAATTTTCTTTTCTGGATACAAAAAATATAAAAAGTAAACTCTGATTTGGAGCAGGTGTCAATGCTTACGTGGATCATAAATCATAATTAAATATAAACAGTGCCTTATATCACCTTTTGATCTAAGTTTTTCGTTTTGGAGACAAGATGAAATGGTAGAAATCCCTACGGAATTGTGATTCGTTGGATAATGTGTAGTTGTCCCTTCGGTGCTGGATGGAGATCGGTATTATTCTGGGAGACTTCATCACATGTTTACATGTATTTAGGCACTATCTTTTGCAGCTATTGTAGAATGAAGAAACATAACC
>NW_012136636.1:3888798-3890640 GCF_000956105.1 Propithecus coquereli | reverse complement strand
AAGTGTTATGAGGGACGAGAGACTCACTAAAATTGAGTAGCTATTGTACGCTACTCAGTGTATTGGCACATTGCATTTATTATTTTATCTAATGATCAAATTTAATGTCTAAGGAAGCTATTATTATCCCATTCTAGAAATGCAAAAGAAAAAAAAAATGTGCCTCAGCAGCGGTGATGGGGTTGGCCAAATAGAAATTGGGGAGAGGATTTCTGGCCAGTGGAACGAGGGAGTAAGTGATATTTGCCACTTCTGGGGCTGGCCCCTGCAGGCTCCCACCTGCTCTTTCTCCCTTCCTCCACCTGCCAGCTGAAAGCAGAGCATCCCAGGGCAGACTCAAAGCCATAGGTCATGGGAGAGCCACCACGTGGAGGAAGCCTGGGTCTCTGAATAATAGTAGCACAAAGGGACAGATAATTCCACATTGCGCTAATCCACTGAGAGTTGGAGATTGTTAGAGCAGCCAGTTTGCCCTAAATACATGGATGTCAGTTGGATGTCAGAGAGTGAGAGAGTATGTGTTTGGAAGATGACTCTGAGGTGTCCAGCTATGTGGCATGAACTGACACTTTTGTCAAATTGTGGGGAGGGAAGCGTGAAAGTTCTAATCTTCCAATTTCAGTGGCAAACATGAGCTTATGCCATTTTGGAATTACTTGCCAATTCTTGTTGAAACAATTGCTAACGGGCCCATAAAATCCTATGACTAGACCAAACAGAAACTCTGATATTCTTGTAGAACACCAGCTCTCAAATTTAGTATGTAGAATAATCACCTACTGAATCACCTACTGATTCTAATCTGAATTAGAATCAGATTCTAATTCACAAATTCAAGGCCTGGGATTTTTCACTTCTAACAATCATCCATGTGATTCTGACACAGATGTTCAAGGGCCAACCTATCATGAGAAAAACTACCTAAGCTGTAATGTACTGATGTACCCCAACATTATGGGACGAAAGATGAGAGACTGTGAAAGAACATGGTTTGACATGCCCTATGGAGGACTGTGTGCAGAATCCATGGAAATGACATAATGGACATAGTCCTAAGAGGATTTCACATCAATGGCAATGTTGGAAACAATGTCTAACTCATCTTTGTTTCTCCTTATGCCTTGTGGCATTACAACACGCCAAGGAAGCTGAAAGTTCAGCTGTTAATACTTATTTGCTTCCCCCATCCATATATTCCTTATTTTATTAATATGCTGTATGAATCATTATGATATAAACAATTTTGATGGTGCTGCATACAAATCACCTATTAGAATTTATTTATTTCTGATATCAAGATTCCCTTATGAGAGATGGAAATTATCTTTAATAAGTATGAGTTATCTTTTGGTGTGTGTCACTGCAAATTGACCACAAGAAAACAAAATATAAATGAATTTATTTGCTCTTTATCATTCATGAACTTATTCAAATGAAGATGATGGCATTTTTGTCCTGATAAGCTCACCGTTGTGTATTCCTTGCCTCTCTGCCTTTAAGATGATAGGATGGAACAGGTTCCATTACGCTCCATCTCAGCTTAATCCCTTGCTGTTACAAGAAGTGGAAAATGCAATTAAATGTACTTCTGAAACCTTCCCCCAGAGTGCTGTTTACAATATTGCCTGCATTAAACAGGCTGAGCATGATGATGCAGCCACTTCTCTTTGCATCTGGTGGCTTTATGAAGCTTTGGGAACCCCGTTTGTAAATTAAAGTGTTCAATCAGCAGCTCTAAGAATAAATCCCAGTTTGTTACAAAAAATATAGTTTAAATAAACATTCTCGTGAGTTTTATTTGGAGTGGGGTTCAGACTGGGAGGGCTAGCAGGAGATTCCATG
>NW_012136636.1:3886662-3888748 GCF_000956105.1 Propithecus coquereli | reverse complement strand
CTCTTTATTCACTGCTGTGTCTTTAGGCCTAACGCGGTGCCTGGCACATCATATACACTCAGGAAACAGCTGTTGGAAAGTGTCCAGAGTAACGTCAGGGAGTTTGAGCACCAGCATCAGACTGTTCACAGCACAGAGCGACCACCTCGCGTGTGACCTGAACTCAGTCATTACTCAACTTCCTTTTACCTTCGTTTCTTCATTTGGAAATGAAAATAATGATAATCCTAATCTTAGGGTTACTGTGAAGATTGAGAAAACGCTTATGAAATATTTAGGAAAGCCCTTGGGATATAGTAAGTGACAAATAATTATTAACTACTATCATTATATCATCTCTATAGTGTGGAAAAATAGCAATTTGGGATAAAAGCATCAGTCCTTCCAATATATTGAAGGCTGCCTCGCTGTGTGAGCTGTTACAATGAGAAAATTAAATTTCCAAGGTTTATGTGAGTTTTCCAAGGTAAACTTACAAAGCTCTCTAAGTAACAGCCTGGGTTTCAAAATACGGTTTGTCTGATTCTCCTGACCAGTCTTCAGCACTGGGCTGCATTATACTTGGTCCTATGTAGGTTGTTTTAAAATAAATACAGCTCACTCCTACAATTGGTTAATAATGTAAGTGGTAGTTGGTATGAATTAGTCTGAAAAAAAAATGCAATGTGCGTATGTTTACACGACAGCATCCTCTAATCTTATTTTAACTTAAAAGCAGCCATTCAGCATTTTGTCTGCATTTGGACCAAACAACCAGCCTGCTCGTCTGAGGCATTCTTAGACCAACAATGTATGTGAGCATCCTCAAAATCTAACTGAATACGTACTGGGGTGGCCAACATAGGAAGTGGGCGAAACCAAGCTGGACCTCCAT
Source organism: Propithecus coquereli (assembly GCF_000956105.1). Taxonomy (NCBI): domain Eukaryota; kingdom Metazoa; phylum Chordata; class Mammalia; order Primates; family Indriidae; genus Propithecus; species Propithecus coquereli. Next base: position 3,887,874 of record NW_012136636.1, on the reverse strand, counting down.
TGTGTAAGTGCTTAATGTGAAAAATAGTTTCAGGAAAAGGGGCAAGTTTGAAATTCAGCAGAGAGAGAGAGAGAGAGAGAGAGAGAGAGAGAGAGAGAGAGAGGAGATGGATGCAGGACTCCGATTGATGCAGCATGGAAATTTCGGAGCTTCAGGAGGGGTTGCTCTGGCCAGGCTGTGGCCAACATTGTAGATTTTGCCCTTGTAAAGCCTTTGACTCCTCGTCTAGTCCTATGTTTTAGGCCAGACCTTCTCTTTATTACAGGACTTACCCTGTTATATTCTCCTGGGCCAAGAGAAAGCCCTCGTGACCTTTCTCTGCCTGATCCACTCCCAGACTATTTTGGTTTCCAGCAGACCGGAAACCCAGTCATCTGACCTGACTGGCAATTTCAGATTTGGCCAATTTTCATATTTTGGGAGGTATAATAAGATGGTCCTTAGCACCCTTTTGTTGTTTTCAGTAGATTGTTTACCCTTGAAGGTTTCCTATCGCTTTCAGAACAAGGACACAGGAAAACCCAGGGCCCAGGCATTGATTCTTCTAAGGAAAGGATGGTCAACACAACATTTTTTAAAGATCATGTACCTGAAATCCCTTAATAATCTACAGTCCATAAAATAATTTCTTAATTAGCATAAGTTTCTTTCTTCCCTTCAGCTTTATGGTCATACTTGGGGTGGAGTGGGGGAGATGAGGAAGCAAGCAGGTGTCACCTATACCTAAACTCCAAAACATTTTATTAACTTGTTCTTACTCTACGTCTCGGGTTGTGCATGTAGAGATGTGATACAGTTGCCTGTGTGGGGATGAAAGTCCGTATCATGGCTCGTAACAACATATTGTTAAGAGGAATATGTGATTAAGGTTTAATTTTGGAAAGAGCAAAAAGAAAGTTTTCTTATTAACTAGGCTTAAACAAATCCAAATACACTTTGAAGTATTAATAATTACTGATATTAAAGTATATTCATCTGTTGACAACTTTGCTACATATTTTTTTCTGATCTTTTGAATGCAAATGTAACCAGTATTTAGACTTTAGCTCCAAATGGTAAATCAACAACTATAATTTCTTAAGAGAATTTTGGATGTCTTTTGTCTATCACTGACTCATTACAAATATTTGGGAAACTTTGCACCATTCCCACCTTCATTTCAATATATAAGATCTCAGATTTATTGATTCCTAAAGGGAAATTAAATTTTAC
>NW_012136636.1:3884413-3886612 GCF_000956105.1 Propithecus coquereli | reverse complement strand
CTTCACACTTCAATTCAAACATTCTATTTCTTCCACTGGACAGGACAGGAATAGACAGTCATTTCAATTTTTCATTGCAAATCAAAGCATAATTATAAGCTAATGTCCTACTCCTCCACCAGCCTCAAAGGTCATAGGCATATGTTCTATAAATGAAAAGAAATTGTTAGTTCTAATTACTTGTAAAATTAGTATTGTGTGCTCTGGAAGTGCTTGTTTCTCCTTGGTTTTACTCTTCATCTTTGAATTGAATGAGATATCACAGGTGATACAAAGAGTAGTTATCAATATCCTACATGGAGTAAATTCTATACATTGTAGTTTAACTCAAATATTTATCATCCTCATAATTTAAATCACTTCGAATTAAATTATTGTGTTTTGTACCTTCTGAGTTTCTCAGCAAAGACACTTACATTTGCTTAAATGAAATGAATAAAAGCAACATATTTAGCTTTTTGTAAGCCAGGTACTTTTTCTTTTTTTACAGTTTAATGTATCCAAAAGAACCCAAAATAGTCAATGTGGCCTAGGCTCTCACCTGGCTGAGTGGTTGAATTGTGTGTTTGAATCATGCTTGTCTTAGAATCTTAAAAATGGGGCACACTTGATTTGGACACAGATATATTTGGGGGAGGAGGGTATACTGGTGTTGGAAGAATAAGACTCTTGTGACTTGTTGAAGCAGGAGAGCCCAAGGCAAAATTCTCAAGTTAGCAACGCATTTGGGGTTCTCTGATCTGTTTGGGTACTGACACCCCAACTCAAATAAAATTTAGCAGAACCAGGAACAGCAAGCGGAAACTAAAATAAGGCAGATTTCAGGTCAATTCGGACAAGAGCTTTGAAATAATCAGAACCAATGAGCGGAATAAAGTTTTCCATGTGAAATGAATTTGACCTGCATTTCAAACAGTAGTGATTAAAGACTGAGGTATCTAATGAAGTTCGACTAGGTAGTCTCTGAGTCATTCTGCAAACCCAGAATGCTGTGAAGTGAACACACCTTGATGAATACTTGCGAGGCACGAGGCAGAGTCTCTGTGGACTCCTGGTGCCTTCATCATGCCCCCAATCTACTGCGGTGCCATTCTGGAGCCTGTCTTTGAAGAGGCCGTCATTGGGCTTTCCTTTTTCTTCTGAACTATAACTTACTCATACTTCTGAGCCCTGCTGGTTTTTGAATTTCACAAGTAGGTACAAGCTATAACAAAGAAAACTCTGGAATGAATGAATCCTTATCTCACTTTCCCAGGTGACTGTGGGTGGGTCAGTGGGCTCAGGTGCTGCGTGTGGATGCTAAGCAGCAAGGTGAAGTCTGCCCATGCACTGCCCCATCTAAGTTCACGACCCATTTTCAGACATCCTGTTGTTTTCCCATATAGTCAGTCCCCTTTCCCCTGAAATGTGCAAATCTGTACTCTCAATATATATAAGCCCCTTTTTGATTGCAGCTGCCTCTGTTCTGAGGCACAAGGTTGAGTTTCTCTTCCTATCATTGTGTCTGCCCCTTGGGCAGGGTTTGTTTCCCAGAGTTACTTCTCTTTGTCAGTCAGCGCCTGTGTGGTCTTCCAGCACGTGGCCCCACTGCCACGTAGGGACTTCAGCAGCTCTCCTCAGTCCCAGGCCCACTGCCTCAGGGTGCAGGACGGATACCCTGAAGTGCCCGCCAGATGCCCACTAGACAGCTCCCAGTGGGTATTTAATAGGCTCCACATATCAAGCACTTGATATGGACCAAGTGTCCTGGTCAGGCTTTAAATGAGCTATTTCACTTAATATTTACAACGAACTCTCTTAAGTTATGCACAAGAATTAATCAGTAGTAAACATCAGGAGCCCTAACCAATAATAGTGACCTGAGAACTAAGCCTGCAACATCCCATACCAATTTGGTTGAAACACAAGTGGAAAACAAATAAAAATGTGTTTATCAACCAAAAATTGAATGGCTTGTACATTAGGTTTAATTTGCTTAACTTAGTAAAAATGTTGACGGAGACATAAAAAAGTCACCAGAGCCAGAACTGACATAAATCAATATTTCGATTGATTCCAGTTCCCCATAGTTCACAAAAGCAAAAACAACATTTTTCTCTTACTCACTATTGTCACTCTGTAGTTATACAAAACACTTGCAACTAAGAAACGACACTTTCCTTATTTAGAAAGTGAATAAAAATACTACCTACCTCAAAG
>NW_012136636.1:3865564-3871763 GCF_000956105.1 Propithecus coquereli | reverse complement strand
CCCGGCCACATCCACCAGCCTTTATAACCAGACTTCTGGCTCTATTTTTCAGTTTGGCTTTCTTTTTCCTTGTTGGGATTAATGCCTTAACATGACTCTAAGCCCCCTGAGCCAATGCCCTACACTCACACCTATGTCTTGTCAGCTCCACCTTTTATGAATGACTTTGAACCTTGAATGAGGAGCTAAATGCCCTCCTGTGTCCCACCTAACACTGTGCATTTCTCACAAGCAGTGTATCTGTTGGTGCACCTCTCAACCAAACAGGAACTACACATAGAAACACTTGCCAGAAGGAAACTTGAGCAGACTTCTGGTCAACCTCTTCAAGGGTGTCTTCTACTGCTTAGTCTCACACTTTCCATCCCATTCTTTTAGGCCTGGCTTTTGTCTCCCCACCCTGACACCAGTGCTAGCTTCCTAGTTCACAGCATGCGTCACAACTCATTTCACCGCAATCATAATAGCAGAGCTCCAACCGCAGAGAAGGGGTACGCTTATAATATAGTTAGAAAGACTTATATTGTGTAAATAAATGATATGAATCAGTATATAAATAAAATATGAGTTGGTTATGTTTATAGTATTGCTATAAACCATAAATCTCACAAAGAGGGAAGTAGAATACATAAGAAATTAGGAAACTAGTAAAAGATCTGTAGAGGAAGAGATTTTGAGGCAGTCTATAAAGGAATAAAAAGTAGAGAGGCAGGTAGTATGCAGGATAAACACTAAAATTAAAGTGCAAAAGTGGGAAGTGGAAATGTTTTGCAGAACTATAGGGTTCCTTTAAGATGGTGATAGGAAATCTTTAGAGAATTTCCAGAGGTCAGACAGAAAAAGGGTATATATGAAAGGCTAAATAGTAAAGAGTTATGAACTGACAGCTAAAAGATTTGGATTATAATTTCAGTTTTGCCATGGCCAGAATATATGATTTTAGACAAATTATTTATCCCACTTACACAAGTAACTTAGATTGGCTCCTTTACGTGTTAGGCATGTTGAAGCACGTGTAGACTGGTGCTAGCTAAACCACTTAGAGAGCGAATATTATATAATATAATTATATAATAAGGTGAGCCTGTGATTTATTCTAATGAATGACTTCTTAAGACTTCTGAAGAAAAGATGCAAAGTTAGGAAAATTAATAAGGAGTGCATTGCCTAATAAATAAGAAGGCAAAAGTGTAAAAGTAGGGAAATTATTTGAATTTTATAATTATGATGTGGGCTAGTGTGATGAATATTAGAAAATGGAAGAATGGAATGTGAGAGACCTTAAAAAGGAACACTTTACAGAATGTTTTTGTGATTAGAAATGAAAGAGGTGAAATATGAAAAGCTCAAGATGACTTATATAGTTTCTAACCTGAGTGATAGTAAGAATGATAGTGTCATTGTTCTAAATAAACAACTTTGGAATAGGAAAGGCAAACTTTTTCTGTGAAAGGACAGATAGTAAAAATTTTATATGGCCATTTCATCCCTTTTGGCACTATTTAATTCTGCTGTTATGATACAAAAGTAGCCATAGACCCTCAGCCCCACAGCCATTCTCAGCACCTGCACCTTGGAGCCCAGTGCCACAGCAGCTGCTTATCAGCCATGTCAGACCTGATGCCAAGAGGGATTTTCTCAGCTAAGTTTCATTATTGTGGGGAAAACAAGATTAGGAGGACCCCAAAAGCCATTGCCACCTGGGACATTAACAACCTATACCACCACTGCCCCAAATGTCTATAGCTTAGGCCACTGAGGTGCTGAGAGTTATTGCTGACCTTTAATGCAGCTACACAGAGGGTCTACCACCGCATCTACTCAGAAACAGAGCCACGGCACCTTTCCCAACTGGCACACCCTGTCTCGTCTGCAGGTGAATGTCTTTTTTTATGAAAGCCACTCTAGAAAGTTTGGAAGATGTAATCATTCTACCAAATGCACACATGTCAATGTAGAGACACAAGGAACATGGAAAAGCCAAAAAAAAAAAAAAAATGACACCAGCAAAGAAATATAATTACTCCATAGTAACAGACTCCAAAGAAAAGGAAATCTACAAATTGCTGGTAAAGAAATTTAAAATAATGATCTTAAGTAAACTAAGTGAGATACAAGAGAATATAGAAACATAGTTCAACAAAATCAGGAAAACCATTCATGATCTGAATGAGAAATTTAACAAAAATATAGATATCATAATAAAGAACCAAACAGGAATCTTGGAGCTAAAGAATTCAATAACCGAAATAAAAAATACAACAGAGAGCTTCAATAGCAGACAAGAAAGGATCTCTGAACTTGAACATAGGTTGTTTGAAATTACTCAGAGAGAATAAAAAGAAATAAGAAGGAAAACAGAGAAGACAGCCTACAGGAACTATGGGACACTATTAAGCAAACGAATGTTTGGTTTATGTGGGTTGCAGGAAAAGAGACAAAGATAGGGACAGAAAGTATGCTTAATGAAATAATTACTTAAAATTCCCCAAGTCTTGGAAGAGACATCAACATCCAGATATATGAAGCTCAAATGTTCTCAAGCAGATTCAACCCAAAGAGGTCCTCACCAAGGCACATTATAATTAAGCTGTCAAAGACAAAGAAAAAAATTTTGAAAGTAGCAAGAGAAAAGTATCAAGTCACATAAGAAAATCCCATTAGACTATCAGCAAATTTCTCCATAGAAACCCTATAATCCAGGAGAGAAAGGAATTTTATATTTAAAGTACTAAAAGAAAAAAATAATTGTCAGCCAAAAATACTACACCCAGCAAGGCTGTCCTTCATAAATAAAGGAGACATAAAGTCTTTCTCAGATAAGCAAAAGCTGAAGGAATTCATGACCATTATAAGAAATGGTTAAGAAAGTTCTTCAAGTAGGAACAAAAGGTTGACAATTACTAATATGAAAACATATGAAAATATAAAATTCACTGGTAGTGGTAAATATATAGTCAAATTCAGAATATCTTCTGATGAATTTGTTTGAGGTCAATTGAAAACCTCCCAGAAAGGATTCACCATTCTAGATGCCATTAAGAACATCTGTGATTCATGGAAGGTCAAATTATCAACATGAACAGGAGTTAGAAGAAGCTGATTCCAATCCTCATGAATGACTTCGAAGGGTTCAAAACTTCAATGGAGGAAGTAACTACAAATGTGGTAAAAAATATCAAGAGAACTAGAATTAAACGTGAAGCCTGAAGATGTGACTGAATTGCTAGACTCTCATGATTTAACCTAAATTGATGAGAAGTTGCTTCTTATAGATGAGCAAAAAAAGTGGCTTTTTAAGATGGAATCTACTCCTGGTGAAGATGCCATCAACATTGTTGAAATGACATTTAGAATATTCCATAAACTTAGATAAAGCAGTGGCAGGGTCTGAGAGGATTGACTCCAATTTTGAAAGTTCTGTTGTGTATAAAATGCTATCAAACAGAATCACATTCTGCAGAGAGATGTTTCCTGAAAGAAAATCAACCAATGTGGCAAACTCCACTGTTATTTTATCCACCCCAACTTCCAGCAACCACCACTCTGATCAGTCAGCAGCCATCAGCCCTGAGACAAAAATATTCCAACTCACTGAAAGCTTAGGTGAACATTAGAACTTTCTAGCAAGAAAGTATCTTTATTTAAGATATATACATTTTTAATACACAATACTATTGCACACTCAATAGAGTACTGCATTGTGTGGTAATAACTTTTATGTACATTGAGAAACCAAAAAAATTGTGTCACTTGCTTTATTGTGCTACTCACTTTATTGTGTTGGTCTAGAACCAAACCAGCAATATCTCCAAGGTTTGCCTGTATTTGTGACCACAGTGGTATAAAACTAGCAACCAATAACAGGAGGATCAAATCCACAATAAGGTATTATTGTATCATCTTACCCCAGTTAGGACAGTTATTATCAAAAATACTAAAAATAACAAATGCTGGTGAGGATGTGGAGAATAGAAAAAGTATGTTTGTGGGAATGTAAACTAGCACAACCACTATGGAGAACAGATGGAGGTTCCTTGAAAAGCTACAAATGGGACCATGGTATGATCCAGCAATCTCATTGCTGGGAATTTATCCAAAGGAAAGCAAATCTGCACCCCCGCGTTTACTTCAGCACTATTCACAATAGCCAAGACATGGAGTCAACCTAGATGTACAAATCAGATAAAAAGATTAAGAAAATGTAGTATATTCACACAATGACATACTATTCAGCCATAGAAAGAATGAAATCCCATCATTCATGACAACATGGAAGGAACTGGAAGACATATATTAAGTGAAATATGTCAGGAACAGAAAGTTAAACACTGTGTGTTCTCACTCATATGTGGAAGCTAATAAAAAGTGAATTCATAGAAGTAAAAAAGTAGAACAGAGGATACTAGAGTCTGGGAAGGGTAGGTGAAATTGGGAAATAAGGAGAGATATGTTAAAGGACACAAAATTACAGATAGATAGGAGGAATAAGTTCTAGTGTTCTATACCACTCTAGGATGACTATACTTAACAATAATATAGTATATCATTTCAAATAGCTATAAAGAGGATATTGAATGCTCCCAGTACAAAGAAATGGTAAATGTTTAAAATGATGGATATTAGAATTACACTGATCTGATTACTATATTAAACACTATACTCTGAACTGATCACTATATATATGTATCAAAACATCACTATGTATCCCATAAATATGTAAAATTATTATGTCAATTAAAAAATAAAAAATAAAAATAAACAACAACAAAAATAACAGGAGAAACCTCAGAAGCTATAATAATACATGGGAATTAAAAAACACATTCCTAGACAACAAATGGGTCAAAAAAGAAATTAAAAGCGAAATCAAAAAATTTCCAGAGATAAATGAAAATGGAAACACAATATATGCAAACCTACAGGATACAGAAATAGCAGTACTCAGATGGAATTTAAAAGCAATAAAAGCCTACGTCAAAAAATTAGAAAGATCTTGAACAATCTAACACTGCACCTCAAGGAACTAGAAAAACAAGAACAAACTAATCCCAAAATTAGTAGAAGGAAAGAATAGAGACTAGAAGAAAAATAAATGAGAAACTAAAATAATACAAAAGATGAACAAATCAAAGAGTTGGTTTTTGAATAAACAAAATTAAAAAATCTTTAACCAAATTAATAAAAAAGAGAGAAGACTCAAATAAATAAAATCAGAGATGAAAAAGGAGAAATTACAATACTGCAGTAGTACAAAGGATCATAAGAGACTATTACAAATAACTATAAGGAAACGAATTGGAAAACCTAGAAGAAATGGATAAATTCCTGGACACATACAGCCTACCAAAATTGAATCATGAAGAAATATAAAATTTGAACAGCCCAACAGTGACTAATGAGATTGAATCAGTGATAAAGTGTCACCAAAGAAAAGCTCGGGACCTGACAGCTTCATTGCCAAATTCTATCAAACATTTAAAGAACTAATACCAATTTTTCTCAAACTATTCCAGAAAATTAAAAAGGAGGGAATTCTTCAAAACTCATTCTATGAGGCCAGAATTATCCTGATATCAAAACCAGACAAAAACACAACTGTGAAAGAAAGCTACAGAACAATATCCCTGATGAACATAGATGCAAAATTTCTCAACAAAATGCTATTAATAGCAGCACATTAAAAAAACATTCACTGTGCTCAAGTGGGATTCATCCCAGGGATGCAAGGATAGTTCAACATATGCAAATCAGTAAACGTGATTCATCACATTGGCAGAATTTAAGGGCAAAAAACATATGATCATTTCAATACATGCAAAAAAAGAATTTGAAAAATTCAGCACCACTTTATGACATAAACTCCACAAATTAGGCAGAGAAGCTACGTACCTCAATACAAACAAAGCTGTATATGACAGTTGGCATTATACTGAACAGAAAGAAGTTGAGAGCTTTTTCTCTAAAATCTGGAACAAGACAAGGATGCCCACTTTTCCCATTTCTATTCAGCATAATACTGGAAGTCCTAGCCAGAGCATCAGATAAGAGAAAGAAATAAAATATATACAAACAGGAAAGGAAGAGGTCAAACAATCTCTGTTTACACACATGATTTTATATGTAACAAACCCTGAAGACTCTGCCAAAAAAACTGCTATAACTAATAAATGAATTTAGTAAAGCTTCGGGATACAAT
>NW_012136636.1:3859010-3864174 GCF_000956105.1 Propithecus coquereli | reverse complement strand
GGGAATGCAAATCAAAATCACAATAAGATATCACCTCACTCTAGTTAGAATGGCTATTATCAAAAAGACAAAAGATGAATGTTGGCCAGGGTGTGGAGAAAACGGAACTCTTGTGCACTGCTGGTGGGAATGCAAGTCAGTACAGCCATTATGGGAAACAGTATGGAGTTTCCTCAAAAAATTAAAAATAGAACTACCATATCATCTGGCAATCCCACTACTGGGTATATAGCCAAAGGAAATGAAATTAGTATGTCTAAAAGATACTTGCACTCCCATGTTCACTGCAGCAGTATTAACAGTAGCCGAAATGAGGAATCATCGTAAGTGTCCATCAATGGATGAAAATATAAAGAAAATGTCATATACTATTTGGTTATTTAAAAGCAGGCGATTCTGTCATTTCTGACGACATGGATAAACCTAAAGCACATTATGTTAAGTGAAATAAGCCAGCCACCAAAAATAAATATACCATGATCTTACTTATATGACGAATTTTAAAAGTTGAACTTACAGAAGTAGAGTGTAGAATGGTGGTTACCAGGGGTTAGGGTGGTGCATCTAAAGCAGAGGTGATCAGGGAGACGTTCATCAAAGGGTACTAAATTTGAGTTAGATAGGAGCAAAAGTTCAAGACATCTATTATACAACACAGCGACTATACTTAATAACAACATGCAGTCATAGATCACTTAAGGACAGGGATACTTTCTGAGAAATGCATTGCTAAGCAAATTTCATTGTTATGTAAACACCACAGAGTATACACACACAAACCTAGATGGTATAGCCTACTACACATGTAGGGCATGTGGTCTAGCCTATTGCTTCTAGGCTGCAAACCTGTACAGCATGTTACTGTACTGATATTGTAAGCAATTGCAACACAATGGTAAGTATTTGTGTATCTAAACATGTCTAAACATAGAAAAAGTACAATAAAAGTATGGTATAAAAGATTTTAAAAAATGGTGCACCTATACAAGACACTTACCACAAATGGAGCTTGCAGGGCTAGAAATTTCTCTGGGTAGGTCAGTGAGTGTGTGGTGAGTGAATGTGAAGGCCTAGGGCATTATTGTACACTACTATAGACTTTATAAACACTGCACACTTAAGCTACATTAAATTTATTTGAAAAATATTTTCTTTAATAATAAATGAAACTTAGCTACCTGTGACATTTTACTTTATAAGCTTTTTGATTTTTTTAACTTCTTGACTCATTATGACAATTAACTTAAAACACACATTGTACAACTGTACAAAAATATTTTCTTTCTTTATATCCTTATTCTATAAACCTTTTTCTATTTTTTAATTTTTTTAAACTTTTTAAACTTTTTTGTTAAAAACTGAGACAAAGATATATACACTAGGGTAGGTCTACACAGGGCCAGGATCATCAATATCACTGTCTTCCACCTCGATATCTTGTCCCACTGGAAGGTCTTCAGGGGCAACAACATGCATGGAGCTGTCATCTCCTATGACAACAATGCCTTCTTCTGGAACACCTCCTGAAGGACCTGCCTGAGGCTTTTCTTGAGAAGGTGTCAGTTTTCTCAGAAATGTAAACATGGTGGTTTTCTTGGTTTTTTTGTTTCTTTTTTTACCATAGATTTGTTTGTACAGATAGTGTACCATGAACATTCCTTTTTATTAATGAAAATTCCTTAGGTGTTAGACTCCACATTTTCAAATTTTTTGAGAAGCTTGTTGAAGTCTGCTAAACCCTTTGCTGAATTTTTTTAGGAGTTCTTCTTTTTTTTCATCTGTGGTTTCCTTTCCTTTTGCCTCCTCTTCAGCCAAATGTTCCTGTTCTAGTTCTAACAACTCCTTATTAGTCAATTCCCTGGGAACCACCCGTAGGAGCTCCTCAATGGCACCCTCATCCGCACCCAGGTTAGAGTTGTTTTCCATCTCAACCACAGCCTTGTTGAGCAATGTGCTGCACTGCAATGTTTGACAGCTACAACATCACCAGGTGACAGCAATTTTCAGCTCCATTTTAATCTTACAGGACCACGGTCGCATATTCTGTCCATTGACAACCTGCAATGTTGTTATGTAGCACATGACTGTACTGTATTCTTGCAAAATGCTAAGAGGATAGATTTTAGGTGCTCTCATCACAAAAATGATAACTATCTAAGGTAATACATATGTTAATTAGCTCTATTTAGCCATCCTACAATGTATATATACATTTCATAACATTAGGTTGTACATGATAAATATATACAATTTTATTTGTCAATTTTAAAAATAAATAAACAAGTTTAAAAAAACATACACTAACAAGGGTTGGTGTAGATGGAAGAAATGGAATCCTCCTATGTTGCTAGCAGTAATGTAAAATGGTGTGGCTGCTTTTGAAAATAGTCTGGCAGTTCTTCAAAATGTTAAACATAGACCTATTGAAATTTTATTGAAATAAAAACCTACACACTTAGCCAGGTACAGTGGCTCATGCCTATAATTCTACCATTTGGGAGGCTGAAGCAGGAAGATCACTTGAGGCCAGGAGTTTGAGACCAGCCTGGGCAACATATCAAGACCTGATCTCTACAAAAAATGGAAAAAATAGCCAGGCATGCCGGTACCCATCTGTCATCCTAGCCTCTCAGGAGGCTGAGGCAGGAGGATGACCTGAGCCCAGAAATTTGTGGTTTCAGTGAACTATGATGACACCACTGCACTCTAGCCTAGGTGACAGAGCAAGACCTTGCCTCCAAAAAATTAAAAAATTAAAACAAAAAAGACTTGTACACAAATGTTCATAGCAGTATTACTCATAATAGCCAAAAAGTGCAAACAATCCGATGCCCATCAACTGATGAGTGAATAAATTGTGATATATTCATAGAATGGAATATTATTCAGCAATGAAAAGGAATGACGTATTGATACATGCTACAGTTTTGAGGGAGCTTGGTAACATCATGCTAAGTGAAAAATACAGTCAAAAAAGACAACATATTGTATGATTCCATTTAGAAATGGAATTTAAATATACAGAGACATTTTCATAGGGAAGACAGAAAACAAGCAAGAAATAACAAAAGAACACTCTCCCTGGTCCACAACTCTGGCTATAGTGGGTGGGCAGAAAAACAGTTTGCACATTTAAGGGAGTTAAAATCCAGCAACAATCCTAAAAATTAGTTCTAATACTACTGGCTCCTTGCTTTAAAATATGTTTACAATAATTATATTCCACTTCATTCATTTATTCATTCATTCATCAAATTACTCCTATCATTCATCCCACTATAAATAAAGAAAGGGTACTCAAGTTTGTCTACAGGGAAAGCTTCTAAGAAGAGGAAGTTTTTCACTAGAGTTCAGCAAGTTTCATTCAGCCATGATAAACTCAAGGAAGCTCTCCTAGGCATAGGAGCAGATAGGATAAATGCAAACTTATTTTTGAAATATCAAATAATGTGTCTGAGTGAAAAATCTTGGAAACAGCATGTAAAATGGGCACATGAAGGTGGGGAAGAAACAGGGGTACATGACACTCACAGAGAGTCTGGGGTGGGTAGTTAAAGGCTGCACAGCCTTAGTGGAACTCAGATAGTGTGTGTCATTTGATGGGATCCTCCAATTGTCTACGTGTAAGTCCTAGAAATCCCTGTGTATGCTTTTATATTTATTCTCATATAATTTCAAACAGGGAGGAAATCAGCATTTGCATAAGCTTAAAAGAAGATAATTATTTATTACCTTATTATAATCTGCATAGAGTGGCTATTAGCCGTCACTCTTCTCAGCCATAAAAGATCATTAATAGGGTGAAAGACCTAGATATATAGTGAGGGGAATTTGTTCAGGGTTTTATTTCAATGATGAAGAACACAATATAAATCATTTTTAGTGATGACAAAATGTGCAGTAGCAAATCTAAGTGTCATATATCATAAGAAGGATTTTGTCAAACATCATATTTCATTTGGCTGACACAAAGCAATCCAGCATCTCAGACACAGTCGTGGCCTGGCTGCATAAATTGGGTGTCACTTTTATTGCCATTTTGTTAATGAAATATAAAAATTAAATGTATTGCAATGAAACCATGAAATAAGGAGTAGTCCACATGCCTTGGGCCTCAAAGAAAACAGGGTGGAATTAATAATAATCAAATACTGAGCCAATAAAGGGGGGGAAGAAAGAAAAGGACCAAAAACCTATAAAATAAAAGGATATTTCCTATCTTTCTTCTCTTCAAGTTTAGTTTTTCTGGAAATCTATACTGGGGTAAGACACAGATCATACTCCTATGAGCCAGGATTGATGGACTGATTGATTCTTTTTAATTGGTTGATTGATTTCATGACAGCATACGGAAGGAAGAAAAAGGAGGTCAAAGAATAGAGCCCTGCCCTATGACATCCACAAAGGTGCAAGCTAAATGAAACTCCAAATGGCCGTAGATGGCCAATTTCATTCAACAAGCAATTATTTATTTGTCTCCAACTCTGTGCCGTGCTCTGTGCTGGTAAGTATCCTCATCCTCATCATGACCTCATTCTATTTGTGCTCAGGCTTTCAACATGATTTCCACCTGCCCCCAACCCATTCCGTACAGAACGACTGACATTAGGAAGGTGATGGATATGGTAGAACACAGGAGAAACAGATATGACCTGGTGGAGCCCCAGCCCAGCTGGATTTCTGGACAAGATGTATTAAATCCGAATGCTGGAGTGTCAGCGAAAGCAGTCTCTACACGGCTAAGTGATCGGAGTGGATAACTCCAGAAGATGTGTCCTTGCCCACATGAGCATCACACAGATTCTCTGAGTCAACGAGGTCACGTAAAGGGACAGGAATGTGAGCAGAACTCCAGTGACAGGCATGTGGGCCAATGGCAGGACTTTAAACAAGTGTCACAGGCAGACCTCCCTAATGACTAGTAAGATACGTAAGACTGAAAACAATGTTTTAAATAAATTGGATTTTAACCGAAAGAGTACAGAAATATATGTAAATAGGGGATAAGTGCATTTAATAAAAGCTAAGACTTGATTTTTCTCAAGCCCTGTCTATTCTTGCGATGAAGGAGTCCGTCGTAAGCTTATCTAACTGTTGCAGGAGCAGTTAAGATCAGCTCATCAGATTCTGGCATAGAATTCTTCTCTATAAAGGTGGAGAAAAT
>NW_012136636.1:3856367-3858050 GCF_000956105.1 Propithecus coquereli | reverse complement strand
CTGAGAAGAATTTATTACTAATGAATATTTTTCTATCTTCTGATCACCTTACAATTTATTTTATTAATAAGAAGAACATACCAGGAATACATCACATGCTGCTTATTCAAGGGCACCAGATCCACACTGTTATCTGCATGTGGATTTGCGTCTGTAATCAGAATCGGGCAGGTTTTCCTCATTTGTAATGTATGCATTGACTCATTACCGTCATTCATCTGCTCTCAAAACCAACTCCTCCGATTGGAAGTGATTTTTTTTCTAAGTTTGTAATAAACTCTGGAGTAAATTCTTTCCTCGGTTCTGTTGTGCTAAGCTGTGCTTTCGTAGAGCAGCCTGGCTCAATGAATGCTTCCGCTGTGAATGGCTGCAGCTTTTGTTCTTTATCATCTACACACAGACACCAAGGGGTCTCTTTGCTGAAGTAGGTTCCTCAAGGCGGGGGTTTTCGTTGTGATAACCTAACCATTCAAGGCCTTGCCCTTTAGATAGGCCCTTCAGACTGTTTAATGAAGTGAAGAGCTGGAAAAGGACTTTGTTCTCTCAACGCCTTTTCCACTGTTGAAAGCCACATTGTTTTACGACACACTGATAAAGCATTTTTTATAAGATTTAGCTAAAGTAAGTGCATTGTAAGATATCCACATAATTCTTGAGAGAACAAGATAATAAAAGATGCAAGGGAAAATGCTTCGATTACTGAATTTCAAAAGCAGAGCATATGATTGAATGTTTAAAAAGCATCCTGCTTAATTTCTAAAAGAACCAGATTTTAATATTCACTTGAAAAAAAAAATGCCAAGATAGTTTCGCCAGAAATGCTTCACTTTCAAATTAAGAAAGTGAAGAAACAAAATGTGGTCTGCTTTCGGGTAAAGGATTCCCTTTCTGGAGGACAAGCTGAAACTCTAACTCAGGAGGGTGGCTCTGAGGACGTAGGAGAGCACATTGAAAAGCGCTGTGATCCTTGGTGAGGAAAAGCTCTGATAAGCACAAAGCGTTATTAGTATCTTGACAGTTTGAGATCCTCTTAGCTGCAATCATTTAAAAGAATGCTTCACAATCAAAATATTACAAAATTAGCCTTTTGGAGAATTGCAAGGCAGTTATAAAATATTTGGAATAGAGAACATTTTGAGGGAGTTATCGGAAACTGTACATTTTAACAAGAATGCAGTTGATGCATACTACGTGTCCAAGGTAGGAATAGAATACTAAATTCCACTGTCCTTAAAGTGCCCCCCAGAAAGTCAGACATTTCAGAGAATGGAGTTTATTATTTGTCTTCTCCAGGGATGACATGTACATATCTCAGTGCACATAGGAGGTGTCTTAACAGAGGCGGGGAAAAGATAACTCCTTTTAAACACCTTTTAGGGCAGATCCAACCCTGTTTAGGAAGTTAGTTAGCAGTAGTAATTAACATAACTTATCAAATCATATTAGGTAATTTTATCATCTTGTATGACTAAGTTGACGAAGAGAGATAGGAACACTTTATTGGACCTAAGGAGACCTGTATTCATAGCCCAGGCTATTCCACACCTACTGTGCGCTTTAAGTCAAATTATTGAACCTTAATAGACTGCTTGTCATCTGCCATAAGGCAGATATTGGATGAGACAATCACTAAAGTCACTTCTAAGGACTCCACGTTTAAAACTCAACATATCTATAATTTGG
>NW_012136636.1:3814687-3855451 GCF_000956105.1 Propithecus coquereli | reverse complement strand
TAACAGCTTTCTGTATAAAAATGTGAAAACATTAACTTTTTATGTGCCACGTTGGCTCTCCCTTCCAGGCCTGTGTCTGGAACTATGCTTCATTGGTTCGAGGCCTCCCTCCCCCAATCCTATAGCTAAATCCCACACATTCTTCAGGGCGACTTACAGGTGAACTCCAGTTACAGCTGGTGAGGCGCTCATCAGAGGACACTCTATTGCCATTGTCCTCAAAGTGTGGCTCTTTGTGCCTCAATGTCACCTGGGACTTGTTAGAATGCAAATGCTCTGCCTTCACCTCAGAGCAATTGAATCAGCAACACTGAGACAGGGGACCAGCAATCTGTGGTTTAAGAATCTCTCCAGGTGATGTAGGTTCTGCTAACTCTTGAGAACCACTGCTATTCTGCAACTGCTGTTTAATTGTCTTCTCTTGTATGTGAAGGAAACTTATCACTTTTCTATTCCTGATTTCTGGCCCATATTGGATGGCCAATAAATATTTTTCAAAGGAACAAAAATAACAAATGAAATGGCTTCCTAAAAGACCATCTTCATTTTAAACCATCCATTTAAAACACTCAAATTACCATATAAATAGGTAGCTTATAAAGTTTAGATAAATAATCTATACTGCTACAGATGACAGATTAATCTTCCTTAAAGCCCTCATTAGGTAATTCCTTTTTTAATAATTCCCAGAAGCGTCTAGCTACTAATGTAGTTAGATCTGTGGTTCTCGACTGGGATGATTTTGTCCTCAAGGGAGAGGTGGCAATGTCTGGGGACATTTTTGGCTTTTACAACTTGGAGGGTGGGGAGAAGTTTCCAGGATTTATTGAGTAGAAGACAGGAATGCTGCTAAATGTCCTATAATGTTGAGGACTGCCCCTCCCTGCTACACAAAATTATCACACCTAAAATGTCACTAGTGCCAAGGATGAGAAACCCTGGTCTACATGACTGATTCCCAAATTGTCCGTGGTATTCAAAGCTCTTCATCAAATATTTATCTTCTGCGCACCATCAGAGTTTTTCAGAATTTTTCTCTGATTTCCTTATTACACCTTACTGCCTGCCAATCTTGATATGTAGGGACTGAATTAAACATTATGACAATTTTTTATATATAAAACCTTTCTCCTCCTAAATATTCACTAAAGCTCAGGTCCAAGCTGTAGGTTATGGTCTTTATAACTATTTCATACCCAAAGCAGAAATATTGGACTTCCAAATCCAACATAATTCCCTGTAATGGATAATTGTTTATTCCTCATAGTGAAGAGGATAATAAAAAATCAGTTATCCCCAAGGTTAGGAGACAAATTATTCTTTTCTCTTCCCAGGATGATTCACTGTGGAGAGGCAACCAGTACAGAGGTAGTTCATCTCTTCAAATCTCAATTTCCCCAGTTTTAAAGTGAGGGGCTTGAACAGGATCAGGAAGTGCTGACATTTGAAAGGTTTTTCAAGAAGGCTCTTTTTACACACATGACCAACACGACTAATCAAAAGGGCGCTCTTACCACAGAGTCTTGACAGCTTCAGATTTTCCTTAAGGAAGAGCATCAGCTGTTGTGTTGGTGGCTACTAGCAACCATTTGGACACAGCCTGGGAGTTGAAACCTGTCATTCTTTACAGCAATCGCTAAGGTCCATACCATTCTTAAATCTCGCAACTCCATGATCTCTGAGCAGTGAAGTTACCTTAACCTGATATACTACCTATCTCACTTGGTGTTAACTTGAAAAGGAGCAGCAGGAATGCCCAGTTGGCGGCTGGTAAGCAGTGGCTTCCTGCCATTGTCGTGGAAGCAACACATTCAGCCACTAATTCTGTAGATCCGCAGGGGCCAAAGAGTTCGGGGCTACCTCTCACCACACCACAGGGCAGATGGCAGCTGAGTGCCCTACGGTGGCTGTGTTGGCAAGGGCACCTTCAGGAGACTTGCCCAAAGGATGTACTCCAGAGAGCAAGCCCATGTCACATTTCATGAAATCACCCTTAAAACAATCTTCCAAAGGTAGAAAACTGCAAAGCACCATCACTGAGCAATTATTCAGTGCTCTTGGCATTCAGCTTCCTGCCAAAAGTGTTCAAATCTCAGAAGGAAAAAGAACAGGAGAAGAAGAGGGCATTGGTAAAAAGTCACATCTAGTCCCATTCACTCCATTTAAGTTAACAGCTGCCATCATTAGGCAATTATTTAAGATTATTTCAATATATTGTTTCAATGTCATTAAAACTCTCATGTGTCCCTAAATGAACTTCCTTTCAGGTGAACAAAGACTGTGTAGGCATCCAAGATGCTAGGCTAGGTCCAAATGGGGACGGTACATCAAGATAATACTGAGATATCCTCTCTATATAAAAGATATATTTCGGAGAAAACCGGAATTTTACCTACTTGTAAATGGTGCAGTTATGCTCCCAAGGACAACTGAATGAGTACTGATAGTCACAAACCTTTATTTGAAAGGCAACATAAACCAAAAAATCTGTGAAGGTAAATGAATTGTGTTAAGTACCCTAACCACAGAGTTTTGGATTAGATGTGACAGTGTCATGGGTTATTACTGATCAAAATGTATTAATCCATTGGTTTGAAAACAGTTAAAAGTAGCATAAAATGACCTATTACAGTTCTGTGATTTTCTGAAAGTCAATGCTGGTGGTGGTAATTTTAGATAAATAAAACCTTCATTGGTCCTAAGAACTTGGACATTATTCTTTTCTAAGAATTATTCACCAACTGCAGCTAAAATGTGTGATTTAACTTCTTCTTGTACCAGTGTCTCATCTCTCTTCTTCTTTGATGGCATACTATTAAGTTTTATACTTAAATTCTTCTGTAATTCAAAGTGTGTAATGAATGTCTTAAAACTGAGCCATAATAAATAACACTGTATTTGTACTACTCTAATATAAATTGTATCTACGAGAAAAGAAAATGTGTTAAAGATCTTGAAATATTGTTTATAAGTGAAATGAGAAGTGACACATCTGATACTAGACACTTAAAGATTACCTCTTTTGATATCCATTCATGCCCTTGATTATTAGTATATCTCACTTTCGTGTTGTTTTTCCTTAGCAGAAAATAAATATTTAATAAAGTTGATTGACGTTGAGGCTGACTGGGATCTCATGCCAATAAATTTTGAAAAACCAGCTAACAGCAGAGTACTAAGAAATGCAATGTCACTTCATCATTGCAGAAATAAAAGTACATTTTCAATTTTTCATGACGTTTAACCATCCTTTCCTGAACTCAATGAATCTAAAATATATGGTTTGACAAAAGTAATTAAAGTGTGGACATTTTGAGTTATTTTGATATTTGAAATGAGAGCTTGTCTGCCTTACTACTCCTCATCCATCAAACTTCTTTTTTTCTTTTTTTTTAACTTGAAATGACCTTAAAGTTACTCAGACATAGTAACTTTGAAGACTAGTTCTAAAACTTTGATAAGCAGCCCTTCTTTATTTCAGTGAGATTTTCTTAACAGGTAAAATAAGATCTTGGACTCGCTCATTTTCACTGGAAACTGAAGACAGTGAGAGATCTGAGCTCTTGACCACAAAGAGCCTTTCCACAAAGGCAATGCTTCTGCAAATTGCATAGATATGACCAAATAGTTTCTCCATTGCGACTCATTCCAGGAAGGCTTCAAAAACACAGAGGGTAAAAACTACACAGTCCTTGAAATAATATACACATGATCTTGTCTGTAATTCATTAAGAACCTTAATTAGAAATGGTGTATCAAGTGCCCTATGTATTAGTCTGGGTTCTGCAAGGAAGTAAACCAATAGGATATGGTTATAGAGTCAACCCTCTGTATCCCTGTGCTCCTCATCTGTGGGTTCAATCAACCACAGATCGAAAATAATTGGAAAAAGAGATGGACGGTTGCCTCTGTTCTGAACATGTACAGATTTTTTCCTTGTCATTATTCCCTGAACAATATAGCATAACAACTATTTATATAGCATTTACATTGTATTAGGTATTATAAACTATACAGCAGACTACAAATACTACATCATTTTATATAAGGGATTTGAGTATCCCTAGACTTTGGCATCCACAGGGATCCCGGAACCACTCCCCTGTCGATAGTGAGAGACAACTGTGTATATATAAATGACTCACATAATTTTGGGGCTGAGAAGGCCAAGGTCTGCAAGCAAGAGGCCTGTAAGAGTCAATAATGTGAGTTCCAGTTCAAGTTCCAGTCTGAAGGCAGGAGAAGAAGCCTGCAGCTTGAAAGCAGTCAGGTGGAGAGAAAGAATTATTTCTTACTCAGCATTTTACTCTATTCAGGCCTACAATGGATTGGATGAGGCCCACTGACATTGGGAGGGCAATCTGCTTTACTCAATCTACTGATTCAAATGTTCGTCTCATCCGGAAACACTCTCATAGATATATCCAGAAATAATGTTTAAAAATAATGTTTAAAATAATGTTTAACCAAATATCTCAGCACCCCATGGCCCAGTCAATGGAAACATCTACCAGTGCATCGAATAAGATGTTCACAGTATATTTATAATATCCTATCTTCTTTCACGTTGCCAGTCTGAAAAGATATTTTGGGCAATAATACTACTCAGGTTGTTTTGATTATGAAATTATTGACTTAATGTCAATTTTGTGCAAAATGCAATGCTAGATGGTGCAAAGATGTAGGCCATTCTCATGACTGCACAGATACAGATCTTAACTGTCAAGTAAGAGATATCTTGTATATTACAGAACTGGATTTTCCTTCTGCAGCAGTAAGTCTCAAACTGTGGTCTCCAGACCAGCATCAGCACCTAAGAACTTGTTAGATAAGCAATGCTTGAGCTCCACTCCCAGAAGAAACTCTTGTGGGCAATCCACCAATCTGCCTTTTAATAAGCACTTCAGGTGATGATGCACACTAAAGTTTAAGAACCACAGCTCTACAACAGCTGTTCTCAAAGTTTGGCTGCAGGCCACTGGGGGTCCCTGACACCTTTCCAGGCTGTGAGCTCAACTACTTTTGTAATAATACTAAGATATGATTTGCCTTGCCTATGGTGTTAACATTTGTCCTCTGGGTATAAAAGCAAGGATGGATGGTACTGCCGATGCCTTAGCATGAATCCAGACAGTGGCACTGAACTGTAATAGTAGTCAGTATATTTTTTTTACCAGCACTAGCATGAAAACTTTTTTTTTAAATGTAGTTTCACTTAAATATGTCCTTGATTACATAGCAAAAAAAAAAAAAATCATTAAAACTTGACCTTTGAGTGAGTGTTTTCTATTATTCCGTGTAATGAAATGGGAATTATGCATGACGTCCTGTTGCTGCAAACCGAAGTAGGGTGGTTGTCTGAAGGAAAAGTACTCATGATATCGTTGGAGCTGCCAGCTGAACTAGCAGGTTTTTTTTTTTAATAGGACAATATTTTTACTTGAAAGAACAACTGACAGACAATCTATGGTTATCCAGACTTGGGCATTTGGCAGACATTTTCTCCAAAATGAATAAAGTGAGGCTGTCATTGCTAGAAAAACAATTGACAATGTGTGTTGCCAAATGTTGAGTTATAAGCAAAAATTAGAATTTTGAACACCTGGTATTTGTCTGTGGGAGCTTGACAGTTTTCCAATACTTAAGGGATTTTTGGAATAGATCAGCTATGATAATAACAAATGTGGGTTTTTAAAATACCATATATGAATATGTGTCAAAAATTATGCATAGATAATATATCCAAAGTGCCAGCTAGACCAATGGCTTTTAATGAAACAGCATATGGAAAGTTCAAGGATATGATTTTAGGTTCCGCTTTTCACTTGACCTTTCAGAAACGAGCATTTGTTGGATTTTGCTGAAGTATCGAAGAACATCCACAATTATCTGATGAGGCTATTATAATACTCCTGTCTCCTGAAACTTGATATTTGTGTGAGGTCAGTTTCTTTTTTTTTTCCCCCATTCTTAAGCCAAATCAATGAAACAACGTTTCACAACAGACAGAATGCAAAAGCAGAGATGAGAATCCTGCTGTCTTCAGTGAAGCCAGATGTTAAGGAGATTTACAAAACACAAAACAATATCATGCATCTCACTTTTTTATGTGTGTTAGAAAACAGTTATTTTTCGACAGGTATGTTGTTTATATTCACATACAATGGTTCTGTTATTGTTATTTCTAAAAGATTTAATAAATAAATATATGAAGCATTTCTCCACTTTAAGGTCTAATATTACAGATATCCAGAGGTATAACCCACATAAACAAAAGCTCTGTGGACTCCTCAGTACATTTTACCTTCTTCCTCGAGGTGCTTCCCTGCCAGGGTGACCCCATCTGTGGTCAGTCACACGATAGAGGTGTTGCCCGCCCCCACCCCATTCTCCACTTAGAGGAGTCCTTTGCTGTTTCAGGGACCCAGTCCCGTCCCGCCTCGTCTTCTCTGGGAAGACTCCCTGTTAAATTCCCCAAACCAAGCTGCCTGGATCCTCCTGAGGCTTCGACGGCATCAAGTTCATACCCTTTATTGGGAAGGACTGCTGCAAATTTCAAGGAACAGAATGTTTTACTAACAGCGACCTAAACAAATAGGGGTCTGTTTTTCTCCCACAAACAAAGGCATAGAATCTACTGGTCCTGGGCTGGGCAGCTGCGCACAATGTCCTGAGGTGTGGGCACAGCTCCTTGCCTCCTCCTGCATTGCGTGCCTTAGCTTTCTGCACGTGGGATCCCAGGTTGGCTTTTCACATCAGGTGGCAGGTGGGGAAACGGTGAAGGATGTTCTTTGACAAGATGCACCTCCTTATTTGAAAGGGCAGCCCGCTCTGAGGACCCCGCTTGAATCTTGCTGGCTAGAACTGGGCCATGTGACTACCCCAAGAAGAGAGAAAAGCTGAAATATTAAGGAGTTTACCTTTCCAGCCATTACAGTAGAGGAAGGGGAGAGGGAAACGGGTTGAAGCGGGGTTTGAAGAGCAAGTTCAGAGTGTCTGCTGCATACATCTGTTAATACTAATCTCTTAGGCTTCTCATTGCACCATGACCTCCTCTACAAAGAGGAGCTGTGTGACTTTTCTCTTCCCTCCTTTTCCGTGCCTGACTACATCTCAGTCACTTCCTCCTTGAATATCCTATTTTAAAAATATAACTTTATTCATTATTCCCACGTTTGACCCTCCCTGTCTCCTTTCCTGCTTATTGTTTTTGTCAGAATTGTTAATATCAAATACACTATGATATATATATAGCAAACACACACGATTCATATATATGCATGCGTGCAAGTGAGTATGTGTGTGAGGGGAGAAAAGAGAGAGAGGAGAGAGAAGAAGAGGGAGAAGAGAAGAGAAGGGAGAAAGACAGACAGACAGAGAGGAGGGAGTTCACTCCCTGTCTACGCCCACTGGAATACCAGCTCAATGATCACAGGACTTTTTCCTCTTTTGTTCACTACGACGTTCCCAGCACCTCATACAATGTATGGAATGCAGTAGGTGCTCCATAAACACTTGCTGAATGAATAAATGGATGGGCGAACACATGAGTATAATGAATATTTATGGAAGGCAGAGAAAGAATGAAAGGAAGAAAGGAGAGAAAAACGAGGCAGCCTCATAGAAACTGGTCACTTTTTTCCTAACAAATATTAGAAAATTCTTGATAGAAAATAGTTTTAAAGGAGATAGGAAGTGTGAATCTATCTTCAACTTATTGCCAGCTTTTGAATTACATGGCATTTCTTTGTACTTCTGTCTTTCAGAATATCACATCTTTTCAGAGAATTTACAGCTAACTGAGATATGTGACTCTCTAAGTATTCCCCAGGATAAATGTTCTTTAAGTTCAAGATGCTATCATTACAATTATTTTATTTTGCTTACATTGCTTTGAATCGTGCTATGCAAGCAGTTGACACCTTGCAATGACTCATTATGAAGTAGGAAGCTACTTTTTGAAATCTAAAAGACAATGTTTTCTCAAAAATATACATATCTGAAAAATAATCCATAATATGAATATTTTATTTGTTTCTTTGGAAAATGCTGCTGGAAATTCTCATAACTTAGAGACCTTTATGCAGGCTTGATTTGCTATTTTCTATAGAAAAAGTCTCCTGAGCATATGATAGCTGCTCTCAGAATGAAGTAATTCTATTAATACTTCAGGTTTACAACAGAGAATGGCTGTTTTGTCATTTAGAAGTGCCACAACACTGCTCTAGACAATGCAATGCATTCACTAATCATTTCTTGACTAATAGTAAATTGTAACTGATATTACAGTATGAGGTGAAACTATCGAAGAATCACAAGAAGTAATGTTTGCAATTCTATATTCTTTTAAACAAATAAAATACATGAAATTGCTGAACTTTCGGATTGACTCTTATGCAAAAAATTCTAAATGCCAAGCAAGGATTTTTTTATTAATCCTTGTAACAGATGTCTGGCAAACAATGTTATTTCACAGCTCAAGATGAGGAAACAAAAACAAAGACACCTGCAAATATCGAGCCAGTACTAGACAAGGAGTGATAGTCACCTGGTATTTAGGTATCATCTTCTATTTAGAAAACCTATTACACAATTTCATTAGAATGATCCCACCTTTTAAAGTCATCATTATTAATATTTACTTTCACAAAGTTCTAAAGTCATTGTCATCTCATACCTCTCAAAGATTTTGACTCAAAAAGGTCCCAAAAGACTTTAAATTCAAACTGCAAAACATAAGCTCGTTCGCTTTTAGTTTTATATGATGCTGTGAAATTTTGAAAATAAAATTATGCACTGATAATTTATTCTATTTGTAAGAAAATGGAATGTTGGATTCATCATTTTCCAGGTCGCCATTAATATTTGGTAAAATGTGAGGTAGCAGGAAGGCACAAGGTGTCTTCTGGGATATGGGGACTTAATTGTGTATGTTGTATCAATTAGTGAATAAATGGCAAAGCCAAAGGTGACGATATTTGTGTGGGAAGTTAAGTTTTTTAAAACAATTTCTGAGAAATTGTGGCACAAATATTTGCATGTAACCCAATACAATATCAATAATATTTTTGAGGATAATGATAAAGAGGCAGTTTTCCTATAGGGATAAAATCAGGGAAAGAGTTTTGGCGAAAGAGCGAGCTCATCTGGAACTCTGCCCAGGTCTCTACATCAAGTCAACAGAGGAATTTTGTTACAATACCCAGAACAGCTCCTACCTCACACGAGAAGCCTGCTACGATCATGTAAGGAAGGTGAGCCCAGCAAGAAACCGCTTGTTCCCATGCATAATTTATTTCACTTAGGGGTTGACACAGCCCTAGAGGAAGCCCTAATGGTTCGCTGTTCAGAAACAGAAAGATGTGAGAGGGACGTGCTGGTGTGAAGATTTCCTTCAAGGCTCTGAAAGCCGGAAGTGAGACAGATCTCCTGTTGAGCACCTCTGATCTCTGATACCTGAAACACATGTTGGTCCTGATTTTCTGCCTTGCCTGAATTTCATTAAATGTTGAAAGCAGGCCGACATGGCTCTGGGTGTCCAAGTGGTGTGAGCAGGTCACAGCACCCCGGAGTCGATCTGTAGCACAGAAGAGAGGGCTGAGTTCCATAGGCACCTCCGCCAGGACCTGATGCTCGCGGGAGAATGAGGCTGCCTCAGTGCGGAGGCCCAAGGAAGCTGTTTGAATTCTCGACACACAAGGAGAGAGACCTGTTGCTGCATTTTAGTGTATCGTCTTAGCTGGCATCTCATTTCCAGCACTGGTAAGTGCTTCACCCACATGAATGAGAATGGGGGCATTTGCTATTAAAAGTAGGCTTCTTTTAATTAGAATTTTTTATACTCGAGTCTCCCAGTTTATGAACCCTTGTGATGGATGTAGCTTCTTTTAGATAATTGCTTGGGATGAGTGAATACCCCAATATTTATTTAGCGCGTATGTCAATGAATTATGAATGGGAGCAAACAGTTCCATTGGGCAAACACTCTAATTAATAAAGCCAGTTTCCTATGGCTTTGTGTATGCAAGAGCAGTACCAGGGCTCCACAGCAATGTAACTGATGCAGGTAACAGATGTTAGAGGTATTCATGGAAAAAGAACAAGACACAGGGGAGGAGAGCTGGCTGGACTCAGGAACAGTCTCCTTTAATCCTCTGAATGTCTTTCCTCCCTTCCCCATCGTCAAGTCCTGGACTGCATCGACACATTTGTATAAAACAGCCTTTTCCCTGTGATCTGGTGGTTTAATCTCCAGCATTCCCTGACAGTGGCTTGACAGATTATCTCTCCTGGGAACACTTTTTAGAGGTACATATTCTTAAACTGCTAACAGGACCAGTAGATAGCCAGTATGCACATGCTACATACTAATTTATAAAATATCCAAATACCTCCATACTTTTTGGTAACTAGCAGCTGCTCATAGCCATCAGGCTCCACACTTAAAATCATAGATGCTCACCATGGTCCAGCAACTGAAGAGTTAATGTCTTATCCCAGATATCAGTCTGGCCTCTGTTTTGATCATAAATGCCCTGTGCTTTACTAGTTGTTAAATATTTAAAGTGACTTCTGGGTGTTCCTCCCCACTCCACCCCCTACCAGATCTTAAATGCTTGAGTTTTAGCCACAGTTCTATCAAAAAGCACTTGTCGACTGCAGGAATGCCATGGTATCTTTCCATCCCTCTCTGCCTGGGCAGCCCTGGGAGGAAGGGTGGAAGGCAAGACACAACCGTGGCCTCCAAATACAGTACGATTCTGTAAAACAGGAATATGAAGCAACAGTGAGTTCCTCAGTGAGTTGAGCAGTTTTATTTTTACTAAGTTACACTGAGCCTGACCACATTGCTAGGTGCTTTGATAAGTGCATGCTTTATGTCACTTAATCCTCACCACACACATGAGTTACAGGATTATAAGCCCATTTTACTGATGAATACAACAGTTTTGCCTCTTCCAAATGGAACAAGTAACGTCCTTCTTATTCTAAGGTGGCCCCCAATATTTCTGCCCCTCATGTCCACGCCCTATGTAACCTATTCCCTTTAAACATGGGTAGGACCTATAAATATGGTGAAATATCATTCCCAAAATTATTTTATATTATATGACAATGGGGAAGAGGTTTGTAGATGTCATTAAGGTCCCTAATCAGTTGACTTTAAGTTAATCAGAAAGGAAATTATTCTGCAGGAGTCCAGAGCTCTGAGCCTGCAGGAGTCAGGGTGACTCAGAGCAGCAGCAAATGCTCTCCTTTCGGCCTTGAATAAGCAACTGCCATAGCATGGGAAAAGCCACGTGGTAGGGAGTGATAGGCAGCCTCTATCAGCTGAGGACCACAGTTCTGCAACCACAAAGAACTGGATTCTACCAGCAACCAGTGAACTTGGGAGAGGACCCCAACCTCAGATGAAATCATAAGCCAATTCTCACCATGATGAGAACTTAGAGAGAAATCCAACTGACCTTGTCCAGACTTCAGATCCAAGGAAACTGTGATAAAATAAAGGTGTGTCGTTTAAGTGCTGAGTTTGTGATAGTTTGCTATGCAGCAATAGGCAGCTATTACACTAGGTCTCTGGACATTTCAGAGGTTATATATGAATATGAAGACAGAGTTGATAGGAAATAGATCGAGTAATTTTTAACCTGCCTAATAGTAGGTGCTTTTGCAGATGGAAACAAATATTATCCTAATATTCAATCCATACTAGGTTTTGGTTAGTTAATAGACTAATTGATATCAAGATTTTCGCCTAAATGTTAATCAACAGAAACTCAAGCTTAAACTCAATCTAGCAAATATTTCACATCTGCTGTGCGTCAGTCAGTAAACTAAATGATGTTGAAGTTTTAGTAGCCAAAAAAGAAATGGAATAGTCATTGGCCCCATGGGATATTAAAAACTATGTAACTATTTATTGAAATTAATTTATTTTTGAAAGAAGTATTTATTTATGTATTTATCTGCTTATGTACGTATTTATATTTTTATTGTAATCTAGCCAAAATGATCTTTAAGGACTGAAGTCAAAGACAATTGTAACAATTATAGGCATTTAATAACTCAGAGAAAGTTGCTTTCATTCATCCTCTGTTAGTATCTACTAAAAAACAAACCTAAAATGACTAGGCAGCCATCAAAATATGAACTAGTGGATTTCCAGAAATCCAATAAATATGTGAGGAGAAAAAGAGTCCACAGCAAAGAATCTCAGATGATTTAAGAACAATTCCATTCTGTTTTCATTAGTAATGAGGACAACATATTTTTCATACACTTCATCATGAACTTTACTTTGGAACTGGGGGAGCAAAACATTAAAAGAGTCATCCCTCAGATCTGAACATCACCATAGAATACTAATATGCATTGACTTTTTAAATAAACTTTTAAAACTTCAGAATATTTATGGAAAAATGGAAACACTAGTACAGAAACTTCCCTCCCATATACCTCACACTCAGTTTCCCCTCTTATTAACATCTTACATTGTATATTTGTCACAATTAGTAAACCAATATTTATATATTATTATTTACAAAGTACAAACTTGTTTTATATTTCTTTTTTTATTTCAAAATATTAACAAGGTACAAATGTTTTTGGTTACAAGGATCACTTTTGTAATGCTTGAGTCATGGCTATAAGTGTGCCTATCACCTGGATATTGTTCATTGTACCTGTTAGGTAGGCTTTTGCCCCTCCCTTTAACCCCCCCGCCCCCACCTCCCCACTTGATTTACACTCAATTTTACTTCTCTCTGTGCACATGTATGCTTACCAGTTTGTTTCAGTTTAATAGCAAGTACATGTGGTGTTTGTTTTTCCATTCTTTAGATACTTAACTTAGGATAACAGTCTCCAGTTGCATCCAAATTGTTGCAAAAGGCATTAATTCATCCTTTTTTATGGCTGAGTAGTACTCCATGGTACACATTTACCACATTTCATTAATCGACTCATGAATTGGTGGGCACTTGGGTTGATTTCACATCTCTGCAATTGTGAATTGTGCTGCAATAACCATTTGAGTGCAGGTGTCTTTTTGATAAAGTGACTTCTTTTCTTTTGGGTAAATACCCAGCCTCAGGATTACTCTATGGAATGATAGGTCTACTTTTAATTCTTTGAGGAATCTTCATACTGTTTTCCATAGAGATTGTATTAATTTTCAATCCCACCAACAATGTATAAGCATTTCTTTCTCTCCGCATCTATGCCAGCATCTATTGTTTTTGGACTTTTTAGTAAAAGCCAGTCTAACTGGTGTAAGGCCATATCTCATTGTGGTTTTAATTTGCATTTCCCTGATGATTAGTGATATTGAGCATTTTTTCGTATATTTGTTGGCCATTTGTCTATTTTCTTTTGAAAAGCATTTGTTCGTGTCTTTTGTCCACTTTTACATTTAGCATGAAATGTTTTTCCATTTTTCTCCTCTGTGACGTCTTTCCTCAGTGTTTTGTAGTTTTTTGCTCCCACCTATAATTAATTTATTATAAAATTATTTAAAATAAATCTTGAGGATCAAAATTAATAGGAATATTTCCATCTTCCTTTTCTCTTAAGTCAGTGATTCTACATTGGGCTACACTAATGTTTGTGCTGGGCAACCTGAAAGGAGACCAAAGATAACTGAGTTTTTCCGTTTTGATTCAACATGGTTGTGCATTACTTACATAGGATGATTGAAATAATTGCTTTCTCTTAAGAATACTAGAATAAACATAAATGAGCACCATCAAAGATAAAAGATAAGAACAAGAATTGTCAAATATTCCTATATTAAATTGAATCTGGCTTGAAACCTTAACACATGATATTGACCAAGACCTGTCATCACAAGGAACCCACAGGTGGAGTTTGGAGCTGCTAAATTCAGAAACCTGGAGAAGAACGTTTAACCTTTAAGGCAGCATTGTAAATCCAACTACTTAAGGTGCAAGCATGAGTCTTCTCTCAAGAACAGCAACTGCTTTCTCTCCAATGCTAACATGAATGTAGAATTGTTTCACTGTAGCTCCAGTGTGTCTGCCTTTAGGGTTCTATCTGCCAGAATCTGTATGGTGCCTTGTTATGACCTCACCTAAGACAACTTGATGATGCACAACTATCATGTTCTGTCAATGGTTTAGAAGTGGATGGGAGTAAGAGACTTCTCCCTGACCTTGCTACCAAACCAAGTCCCTTTTGAGACAAGAAGTGAAGACCCATTAGTAGCCATACCTGGGCAATAGGCATAAACCATGACTGTGTAGGGTATCTTCAATCTTATGGTCACCATAGTTATGAGGGTATTGATCTTAGCAAAATTCTGCCATACTTGCATATTTGATGGCAAACAAAATGGACAAAGAATGTGTTATGTGAGCTGTGAAGTCCCAGCTCTTCCCTTTTTGGCGGTCTGAAAAACCTTGCACATAACATAGCAAACGCAGCCATGTTGTCACGGCAGACTTCACATGACAAACTATGCGAGGCAGGTGACTGTTAACCCTATGATCAAAAAAAGAGCAGGGGAAAATTCAGGGTTTACTGCCTGGTGTGTCATTCCTAAAGTTAAAGGGTGAAGGTTCTGCTAGATTCTTAGAACCTATTCATGAAAGACTGGGAGTAACTTGGAGATACTTGAGCCAACTGATGGAGCCTGAATATCTGTGCTATGGATTGAATTATGTCTCCCTGAAAATGAAAGGTTGAAGTCTTAAATCCCCCTACCTCAGAATACAACCTTATTTGGAGATAGAATTTTTATAGAGGTAATGAAGTTAAAATGAAGACATCATGGTAGGCCCTCATCCAATATAACTGGTGTTCTTATAAAAAAAGGAAATTTGGAAACAGAGACAGACATATATACAAAAAGAACTCCATATGAAGATGAAGGCAAAATCGAGTGATGCTTCTATAGGCAAAAGAACACCAAAGATGGTCAGCAAACCGCTAGAAGCTAGGAGAGAGGCAGGTACCTGATAACTCCTCACAGCCTTCAGAAGGAACCAACCCTGCAGACATCTTAATATCGTGGCTTAATAGAGCAGAAATGTAATATCTCACAGTTCTGGAGGACAGAAGTCTGAAATCAAGGCATCAGCAGGGCCAAAATCCCTCTGAAAGTTCTAGGAAAAATTCCATCCTTGGCTCTCTCTAACTTCTGGTAGTTGTCAGATTATCTTTGGTATTTCTCACTTTACAGCTGCATCACTCAAACTTCTGCCTTTGTCTTAACATGGCAATCTTCCCTGTGTTTGTGTGTCTGTATGTCCCCTCCATTCCTATAAGGACACAAGTCACTGGTTTTAGTTTCCACCCTAATCCAGTATGACCTCATCCTAACTAATGACATCTGCAAACACCCTATTTCCAAGTAAGGTCACCTTCTGAGGTTCTGGGTGGATGTGAATTGTGGGGGGATGTTATATATTTAGGTGCCTTTCAGATTTTTGTTAATGACATCAACACTCTAATGAATACCTATCCTTGTATGCAAATCTTGCACATCTCTGATTATTTGCTTTGGAAGTTCTAGGTCCATAAATATTAAGTCATTAACTATGAAATGTCTGATTTTGAGTCAAAAGTGTAGTTCATTATATCTCAAACAAGAAGTACAATTAATCAAAGTATGTGCTTAAACTATTAGCACAGGTTTGCCAACTTAATGGTAACTTGTTTATGCCAGCAGCAAAGAAGCCTGGGGAGTGACTGACAATGAAATTGCGAAAGGTGTTTTCCACAGCTTGTTGAGAATTGAATATTTTTCCTTGCAATAAGTGACCAAAAGCCTGGAAGAAGTGGTAGTCAGTTGGTGCAATGTCTGGTGAATATGGTGGATGACAGAGTATTTGCAAGTCCAGTCTCTATAGTTTGAGCAGCATTGTTTGTGCAACATGTGGTCGAGCGTTGTCTTGCAAGAGGATTGACCTGTCTTTATTGACCAATCTCAGCTGCTTAATCACAAGCATCCTCATCATGTCATCCAATTGGTTGCAGTAGACATCTGCTATAATCGATTGAACACGTTTCATGATGTGTAGTGGATAATACCAGCATTGGACCACCAAACAGACACCATGAGATTTTTTTTGATCAATATTTGGTTTTGGACTGTGTTTTGGCCCTTCATATTTATCTAACCATTGTACCAAATGCTTGCAATTGTCAAAAAGAATCCATTTTTCATCACATGTAACAATACGGTGTAGAAATGGTTCACCTTTATGTCGTGACAGCAAAGAAAGGCAAGCTTCAAGATGATTTCTGATGCTTGTTTAATTCATACAGAATCCATCTATCCAGCTTCTTTTCCTTGCCGATTTGTTTCAAATGGTCCAGTATTGTTAGAATAGTAATGTTAAACCTTGCTGCTAACTCACATGTAGGTTGAGATGGATTCATTTACACTACAGCTTTCAGCTTATCATTATCCACCATGGTCTCAGGTCACCCATGTCGCTCATTTTCAAGATTAAAATCACCAGAATAGAACTTCTCAAACCATCCACGTATTGTGTGTTTATTAGCCATATCATTCCCAAACACTTCAATGATATTTCAAGCTGTCTGCACTGCATTGGTTCCTTGATGAAATTCATATTCAAAAATAACCCAAAAGATACACTCTACACATGGGAGTCTAGAGAAAAATGAATTATTAAAGAACAGAAATGATAAGGACCATCAAGAAACCATTCTTCATGACACCAACATTGAAACAAAAGTTTGTAAGTGTTCTTATATTTTCATCACATTTCTCTACCATGAATACAATTCTGTTATTCTCTGCATACTTTTTTCTGGATGCCTACTTAGTACTTTCTCTGCTGCTGGTTCCATAGTGCATTCACTGTGTCTGTGTGTTTCTTTATCCCTCCTTTATAGTTTTCTCTTCTTCAAAACTTGGGCTTATCATGACACCTTTTGGACCTGACTGCCCTTCCACTGCCCAGCCTGACCCCACTGTGTCTCTCGTGGCCTTTTTCTCCTTTTTCTAAAGGATATTGTCCAGCTGCAGGCTCCAAATGAAGTCTAAATGAATAGCAAATCACTTGTCCTACTCTCCCGCTTTCTGGATCTCTTTATCTCACCGACTGCAATACATAGTGCTATTTGGATGCCTCATAGACCCAGAGGGGAATTTATTTCCTTTCTCTTAAATCATATTCTGCCTTCTATATCCTGGATCTCAATTAATAACCTCATTGTCACCTAGCCTTCCAATCTGGAAGACTTGCAACCTTTTCAATAATGACTAAATTGTATCCATTCTCCAGTGGGTTCTTAAATTGCAGCCCCCTATTCCACTTAATCTAGTATGACGATGACTCTGTTATTGCACCCATGAACTATTAAAACAGTCTCCATAAAGTCTTCCTGACAAGAGTTTAGTCCTGATTTCCAGACATGAATAACTCAATTCCTTTATCAATATCACTGTCAAAACAATCTTTCAAAAAATAATTAATCAAGAAACACATATGCTTATTATATTCTGCTGACTTTCCAGAATACCAAATGTCAATTCTGCATGGCAGGACCTTTGACCCACTGCTTTCCACCATCCTTCTGGCAGCTCTGTCTACCACGTCTCTAACTACATCCCCCAACTGGCCATTTTCTCCTGCAACTCACACGTGCTCTTTGCACTGCACATGGGCCCTTTACGCGGTTCCCATATCCTTCCTCGTTAGGTAAACTTCTACGAAGGCTCGGTTCAAGTTTTACCTCCCTCATGGAGCCTTCCCTGACTCCAGGGCACTTTGTTACCCTCTGTGTTTCTACAAAACTGCATATATTCACCTATTTGTAATGGCTGCATAGTGTGTTATAACGTGTTTCTCATATATCTCTCTCCCATTGAATTTTAAACTTCTGGAGATCATTTCTCACTTTCCTTTGCATCTCTAAGAATTGGCAGGATAACTATCACAGAGCAAAAACTTTGGAAGTATTTGATAAATGATTGAATAACTAAAATAATAAAATGTACATATACATATAATTTATATGTATAAATAATTTACATATAATACTATGTATAAGGATCAAACATTTCAAAATGCATGTGTTGAACCAACCTCCCTATTTCTACCTGAGTGCTACCTGGCTTATGTAATTATATGGAATGTGGTTCAGGAATAACTATAAAGAGAAGGTGAATCTCTACCTCCTCAAGAATAGACAGCAGAGTTAGGTTTGTAGGGGTAAGAGAAGGATAAGATTTCATAAGTACTTGAGAAGAACTGATGGTAATGGCAGGATCTCAGCCATTAAACAAGGCCTAGAGCCACTTATATTTAAAAATGAGGAAATACTCAAACAGGATTGCACAATTTGTCATATTTCCAAGCTTTCTTTTAACTCATTGATAATATTTTAACATATAAACACACATAATTGTTATTTTATTTAGAGTTTAAATTTGAGGTCTTCTTTTAAGATGAAACCTGTACCAACTAGCCATCTTGATTAGGCTTCATGCAGGAGGAATGATTACACACCGGGCAATCATTTATTCACTTACATGCGAGCATTGCTGAGCACACACCAAGGCCAGGCCCTGCTCTCGGCTAGCTGATCCAGCAGTGCTCGAGACAGACATCTCTGCCCTTGGGGTTGAGGTGGGACCAGAACTATAAACATAGGTGTTACCAGCAGAGAGACACTGGTCAGCCCTAGGGGTCTAAGGCCACACCAGCGGTGCAGGTGTAGATAGAGGAGCATCTTAGGATCTGGCCATGGGGCCTTCTGATGAGAAGGAAAGGAGCCATCAGCTCCACCAACTGCAGTCTGGAAGCATTTCACACACATCTCATTTAATCCACAAACAATTTGATGAGGTAGCTTCTTTATCCATGTTTTAGAGATGAAAAAACTAAGGTTCAGAAAGCTTAAAAATCTGACCTAAGCCAGATGGCTAGCGAGCGGCGGGAGCCAAAATTCAGACCCTGGGGAGCCTCGCTCCTGGCAGCACTGAAGGAAACCAAAATGCTTTATTATTCAGTGGAAACTGGAGACATGAGAAACATTTTTTTTTTTTTTTGCAAGAATCTTGGCATAGACTGAGAATAGGAGTGTATTGCGCTTTCCTGGGGTAACGATAACAGGATCCCTGGCTTAGTCCCCACCTGGAGAATTGAGAGATTATCTCAAATCCCTCAAGTTCCTCTCCACTTGGCCAGAGACTCAGGGTTTGCTGCAGTGTTAGCTGAGGTGCCCCCAGGCCACCACGGTGGGCTTTCCCCTCCCTGTGGAGGTTATGTGGGTCTTTGGCCGAGGAACCTGTCCTGTGGCTGCTCCCTGCACCCCCCTTCCCTCATGCAGGTGGTCCCTCGTCAGTTGTGGGGTCAGGGGAGGGGGAAGCTGTCTTTTGGTTCTGCTTCATTCTGTTCACAGGGTACAAGGCATGGCTTTTCTGTGCTGTGGAATCTTCCAGAGATTTTACATGTACACATCTTTTCTCTTCACTCACCCTCTATAAAGCTGTTCTCATCGTAGGACCTTCATGTGGGCCCATCAGCCCTGGGTTGAAAGTTGACCTGAATAACATCTAGTTCCTCAAAATCGCCTCTCTCCAGCCATAACTCCTAGCCCCTGGGTGTGCACTGAAAATAGATCTGCGCAGGTTCTGGCCCTTCAGACTTACACGGCTGTGTCTGATTCACATGACAGACAGAACTTAGACTCCCATGAAAAGACTCCATTTGCCAAATTCTTGGGTTCATTTGGCTATTGCTTGCTGAGTGTGTAAGTGCCTATTTGTGTTGTGTTTCCCCTTCTTTTGCTGTATCAAAGTGGTCTTTTTTTTTTTTTTAATTTAAGAAGGCCCATCTAAAAGTGTATTGCTAAGGGAGAGGGCACAAAAGATAGGGAAGAGAAATAAACTCCCAATGCTGTTGACACTAAAATCTCTCCCACTCTCTTCAGAGGCTGCCGAACAGGGGTATGTACAGACAGCTAAACTCACCCATTGGGAACTTCCGAATCTCCAAGGAGTAGTTGGAAAAGCATACTCAATATCATAATGTCTTTGTTTGGCTGCATTTAACAACGTATACATTTCAAAGGACATTAAAGAAGGATTTTCTATGTTTACCAGAGTAGTAGTAGATTTTCAGAGTAAAAACAAATATAACCTAAATCATACAAAAACCAAGTACTTTCACTCTTGAAAGAATTCAGATAAATCATCTCACTAACCAATGGCATGTATTTGTTTGACATAGTTTGGGCAAAGCCAGAGTACGTTCTGTGTTACTCTGTTCACAAATCCCCTTTCCCTCAAATAAATAATATATCGTTCTTTTCTTCCTGTCTTCTTCTTTGGAAACAACCATATAATAATTTCCACTCAGAAAGCAACACTTTAGTGTTGAGGATAATATACATTTCCCCCAAGGTGTTCTCAGAACACCTTACTGCTGTATTTTCATTAAGTTGGACACCCTCACAGCCTGCAATAAGAAGAGACCCGTGATTACATGTCTTCCAAATAATAGCTTGACATAAATGACAGAGTTGGCCACTCCGCACTGTTGCTCTACCTACATGACTCCAAACAACCCTGTTGGTTTATATTTTAGTTGCATTAATTGGTCATACCCGCAACAAAACGACAGGAGCACCCACATACAGCCTGAAAGGAGGTGGAGGGGAAGGCTTGTCCCCAGTTAAAGTTGTCACTGTGGAAGGTCACTATGATGCCCGCAACTCCTAGGACTGCTCTGTAACTAGTAAACTGATTAGAATATCTCCTCCAGCCTACAATTTAAAGTGCAATGAACTATTTTCATATGGCATTAGGTAAAACTAGAAACACTATGCTCTTCTCCACATTAACCTCTTCTCCAAATTCCCTCCACACTAAATTTCCAAACTGATCCTAAGCTCCCCCGGAAGATTTCCCCCAAAGTATGTCATTTATCTCTTCCTTTACATTTCTAATTCTATTCCCTAAATTGTTCCTAGTGCCAATACTCAAATGCTGCCCCATATCATTTTTTCAGAAGTTTTATGTACGTTATTTCTTCTCAATAATCTCTTTGTGTATAGAAATCATGATTTATAGTTAACTGGGCTCACGGTCCTCCCTCCCTTTGATATCTTGCCTCATGCCAAAAAATTATTATTATTCAACAAATAATTGCAATAAATTATGACTCTTTAAATTTATAACTTGCAGAGTGTCCTGGGGTTGTGTAATTACCAAAGCATGTGTCTCTTTCGATGAAATGTACACTTGTTCTATTTTCTGGAATTCCTAAGAGTCCTGGCAAATGAATTCTCCTCCCCAAGATCCCACCTCTAAACTGTTTCTGGTATTCCATCAAAGAGTAAACTCAAGAATTTTCAAGGTCCAGTGCACTACATTTATTTTCTTTAACTGTCTGTGCCTTGCAACTTCATCACATAATTCTGCTTTTCTTGAAATATATACATTCTACATGGATTATATTATTTTGACCTTTGGCTCACCTTTGATATGAGGGTTGTTTCAGAAAACTCTTTATTTTAAAAACACCTGCATCCCATTATTTGGGTTCTGTTGAAATAACAACATTTATTAAAACATTTCATTAAAAATTTTTTATCTTATTTGTATTTTGGACATATTTACCATTAAGGTAGATATCATTAAGTATCCAACAATTCTTTACTGACGAATCTCCATTATGCCAATTTGCAAGATTTCAGTTATTTCAAATATCTTTGATCTGGCAAATGGCTTCTTCACTGAGCTCAATTGCCAGCTCTGCTTACGCGTCCTCCAGTGTATCTTCTTGCTCTTAACGTTGGTTGGTCTATGATCAGTACAGCTTGACTCTAAACTTAAGTCCAGCTCCTAAACCATTCTAAAAAATGGAATCAGATTCTCATAGATAATTCATAATAGGGGTTCTTGATCCAAGTTTCTTATATTCCTTAGAAGTTGTAAGCAGAATTTTGCATATGTGGATATATTATTTTTCTAACTGTAGCATTGTGTCTTTCTCAGATACTCAAAACATTTTGTGATCCCAAGAGAATAGCAAATATTCTAGAAATAGGTACTGAACCAGGAACAGAAGCAAGGAAAGCTCTGAGATTTTTGAAATTTCTATTGATGTTTTTACCTCCTGTGCTACCAGATGTGGCCTGCATTGGTGACTGTGAATAAATATCTA
This sequence comes from Propithecus coquereli, assembly GCF_000956105.1. Lineage (NCBI taxonomy): Eukaryota > Metazoa > Chordata > Mammalia > Primates > Indriidae > Propithecus > Propithecus coquereli. Next base: position 3,833,282 of record NW_012136636.1, on the reverse strand, counting down.
ATTTTTAAATTAGCTGAAATAGATAGTGATTTCAAAGGGTTTAGAGAGACGATCAACTTTGATCCCTCATGGCTTAATTTGACATATTCTAAGCTGGGATGAAGGAGAATAGGAAGAAAGAAGGTAGGACTTAAATATGAACAGAGGCCAAAACAAGAAAGCTGGGCCTCTTCCATAAGTTTACATTATGACATTAGGATGGTCATAGTGATATGGCTTTATTCTTTAACATAAAGCACTGCTATTTTCTCGGACATCATATGCTTATGGATGAAGTCCAAAAATATAGATATAAATGATCTTCCTTTCATCTGCCTTTCCTACCTCAATATCAACTGTAATTAAGAGTTCTAAAAGAAGACACCATACAGACCAAAATAAACAAAAAATATTGTAAGCCCTTGAGGAAGAAAGCAAAGGGAAACATGAAATTATCCTTTCTAAAATCTTTTAACCTCACTGGGACTCAGACTCACATTTTATCATAGAAGAAGGAATTAAGTTAGATGTTCTCTACGGTTGCTTTCAACATTAAAATCCCAGGATCTGTGTGATCTTATGGTGGTATTATTTTTATTTCCAATTTCAATAAGCAATTTCATCTTCAGCCTGCTGAGAAATTCTAAGCCTGTGTTCTCCTGCCACAACACTGCGGGGCCTGTGTTCTGTGAACACCCCCAAAAGCCCCCCCTCTTTGCTGGCTGGGGGCCACCAGTGGGTTAATTTCATGGAGAGGGTTTGCAAACAAACATACACACACACAAAGGAGGCTGCTCGTGACATGCCAAAGTGGCTGCATGTGTGTCCCCTCGCCTCCTTCCTCACTATTGAAACCAGAGGGAGTGGAGTGATTGAAAATGGAAGTCATGCACGGTGCCCATCCTGGGAATAACGTGATACTGGAGCCACTGAGAATTGTGGAGCAAGCCGACATGACAAGACACGTAAGTGCAGCCTGGAGATCCATGCTTACCAATTAAGCCTGCAATTACTGAAGTCATTTTCTCCTGTCTGGATATGAAGTGATCACAGGAGACACATGCAGGACGAGAGTGGAAAAGCTTGCTCAGAGACACAGAATTTAATTTGGGGACATCTGACAAGTATTTTGGAAAGTATCCCTTTACCCTGTAGTGATGCAAAATAAATGAACATAAAGGAAATGGCCTCCCTCCCCAATTGCTGTAGCTTCCCTCGGAACACACAGAATACTTACGTTTGTATTTAAAAGATAGTCCAAGCCCTACTGTGGTTATTAGTGTTGCTGGGGAAACAGCAGTGTATAAATGGGCTGCCTCGAAAAAAAAAAAAAAAAAAAACACTTAAGTGCTTGGGTTCCATTTCTCTAAGTCCTAGTTACAGTGTTACAGGAGGAAAGACAAATATTTATGGGAGAAGCATTGGTTTATTTCTAAGAAACTAGAGAGTGGTGGATGGGAGAGTATAAGGAAATTGGACTTCCCACAAGAAATAAACTAATTTGGAAGAATATAAACGGCAGTGCCTTACTCTCTCTCTGCCTATACTAGTCTGCACCCTACCAAGTCATTAACTTCCTTGTGGCTTTGCCTTCTTGCAAGTAAAATGGGAGTAATAATGTTGACCACTCAGTAACTCCTTTACAAGAGTGTTATGAAAAAATATAAATTATTCAATAACTATGAAGGTATTTAAGATTCACATGTGAATATCCCCTTTGGGTTATTAATGAGGGTGACTCCACAATCCCATGGAGAATACTAATGAGGAATCACAGCTTACTGTAGCCTTTCCTGGAATCGGACACCTTGCACCTAAGTAAAGACTGAAAAATCATGTGCCACGTTTCTCTGCCCAGGAAATGGAGAATATTCTCCCATACCCAGTCCTCCCTCCATCAAGCCTTAGCTTTCTAGACATGGGTAGAGTCTTTCCATAATAGATCTCTATAGGCCAAGAATGGCGTGTGTTTATAAGATGCAAGGTACAAAGCATTTGGGTATGATTATATTTTATGTCTATGATACTATTATATGTCTTCAGAGTTGGTCTTTCTAGATTTATTGTGCCATTTGGCATGATGAGACCATGTTTCAATTCCCTTGGTATTCTACGATCGATTGTTAGTGGCTTTCTGGAACACAGTGTTGAGTAGGATTCTGAGTCTGCATGGCCTCTGAAATCCCCATCTTCACTCTGCTGACCTACGCAAATTCTGGGGGGTATTTTCACTTGGGTCAACTCAGTGAATCAGTTATTAGAGGTGAAGATCAATGAGAGAAACAGCCATGAATAGAAGCATTTCACTGATCCTACAGATAGTCATATCACCTTTAAATGCTGACATATGAGGTTTGAAAATTCTTACAAACAAAATTTTTAGAAACTCAACTTAGTTATTATTTTAAAGTGTCAAGAATGACAAATGATTCTTCTTGAAGGCCTTGAGCCTACTGGGCCTAAATAATATTAACTTCCCATTTGGACTTTCATTTAACACATCTCTCAGATTCTCATTAGCATTTACAACCATGAAATGAATTTAATTCATTTTTTTTTCACAAGAAAGAGTGTATAATTCGAAGGTTTATTTTGCTCCTAAAATCATTATCTACCAATTACCCATCGGGGGGGTGGCAGTGGGGTGAGGGAGAAAGGGAAAAACAGGCAGGGTGCTCTGCTGCAGAGTTAATTCTCTTGCCAGAAGTCACCTCCGCCGGCACACAGCGCCCCTGTCTTCATGAATTTGTGCACCACGTGCTGATGTGCCCTTACTCGATTCACACCACCAGAGCCCACATACCAAAAGAACAGCTTTTTTAAAAAAACTATATTACTTGAAGAAAATTATAAATATTAGAGATATAAAGTCTTTGATGATGCCCAGAAGACTCAAAAGTACAGTTTATCACATACATATTTTTTTCAACACATAATTTTCAAAAAGCAGAACTTCTGGACAGTTTCAATAGACTATTTTCATACATAAAAATTTTATTTCTCTGCTGATGAGCATTTTTTAAGAGTTATTTCAGACAAGTAGATGAGACCTCGGCAATGTCACCAGCCACTGCTTGGACCAGAGAGGCCCAGCTATTGACTTTTGAGCAAGACAGACTTTGATCTTTTTTTTTTTTTGGAACAAGTTTTTCTTTTAATTTATTTTTAATTGTCAAATAATAATTGTGTATACTTATGGGGCACAATATGATGTATACATTGTAGAAAGGTTCAATCAAGCTAATTAATATATTTATCACCTCACCAATTTATTTTTTGTGGTGAGAACATTAAAAATCAATTCTTTGAGCAATTTCTAAAACAACTGTATTGAAATACAATTGACATACAATAAACCCTGCATATGTAAAATGTACAGGTTGATTAACTTATGCATACACCTGTGACAGCATTACCACAATTAAGATATTCAGTGTCTATATAAACACCCAAATTCCTTATGTCCTTTCATAATCCTTTACTTCTGTCACTCTCTGTGTCAGTTAATTCTGTGTCAGTTTGACTAGACAACGGTGCCCAGATGTTGGATCAAACATTATTCTGGATGATTCCGTGAAGATGTTTTGGGATGAGATGAACATTTAAATCACTAGACTTTGAGTAAAGCAGATGGCCCTGCATAGTGTGAACAGGACTCATTCAATTAGTTGAAGGTCTTAACAGAACAAAAACTGGCTTCCCCCGAGCAAGAAGGAGTTCTGCCAGCAGAGTGTCTTGGGACTTGGTCTACACCTCTTCCCTGGGTCTCCGTCCTCCTGGACTGCCCCGCAGATTTTGCACTTACACCTCTGCAATCTCATGAGCCAATTCCTTAAAACAGTGCAACCTTCTATTGCGCGTGGGCAGACAGACACACACACACACACACACACATCCTGTGGGTTCTGTTTCCCTGGAAAACCCTGAGGAATCCTCTCCCTGACTCCTCATCCCTGTCCCCGCCCACTTCCCCACACCTGCTCCCAGGCAACCACCTATCTGCTTTCTGTCACTAAAGATTACTTTGCATTTTTGAGAGCTTTATACAAGTGAAACGATACAATATGTGCTTTTTTATTTGCTGGCCTCTTTCATTCAGCACAATAATGTTGAGATTCATCAATGTTGTCTTATGTATCAATAATACGTTTTTTAAAATTGCTGAATCATATAGCATAGTATGTATATACTACAATTTTTTTTAATCCCTTCACCTGTTGATGAGCATTTGAGTTTTTTCCAGTTTGGGGCTATGACAAATAAATCTACCATGAACGGATGTGTACAAGTCTTTGTAAGGAACTATGCTTCCATTTCTCTTGGGTAAATGCCTAGACGTGGAGTCATATGGGGTCATATGGTAAGTGTGAGTTGTTAATATGGGCTTTTAACTGTCTACTATTATATGATGGAAAGGTCAGAAGCCCAATTTGTCATTCTTCTATAAATTCTGGCTGTGAATTATGATTTTTTTTTCATTATTAGCATTCAGCTCAACTTTTTGAATGACTATTTGTAGGTGTGCTTTTGAAAGTTTAAGGGAAATAAATATACACTCTTAAGTTCTAAACAATAAACTCGTTTTCATTTAAAAGGAGTATTGCTCTACATTCTTTAAATTTAACTGCAATCAATAAACAATAGAATTAAAATTCACATTCTAGGAAGAATAGAATTAAAAAACTTTTTATAGGTGTCAAACATTTTAAATCTATGTCTCAATCTAAAAAATAAATGTAGGTATTTTTTGCCATTACTGAGAAGTCTGGCGTTCAATGTAGGACTTCACTGAGCAGAGCCAAACCAATATTTAGTAAGAAAAATTCCAAGATTTTACCATTGAAATAGAATTGCATGGACATGCAGCATATTCCCTAGACATTGACAATTAGGTAGACTTACTAACTAAACTATCACCAGACTGTTTGCTTTTCTGTTTTTGCTTAATTCGGAGTTGTTTGCCTTCATGTGTAATAAGGGAGTTTGCCACCAAGTAATGCTTTCACCATCTGTAAGTTTATCTTTCAAAATCTTCCTTGTTGGCGAATGGAGTGACTCAGAAGCAGACCATATTAAGTTCTGGGACACTATGAGAAACCTTATTTGAAGTGGTATTATCATTGCTCTAGAAGTGAATTCCTAGATTATCTCCAGCATCAGAAAGATAATTTTAAAATAAATAAAATAAAGCCAATCAGTTATTGAGCCCTAAGGCACCATCAGATAGGAATAGTAATAAATCAGGCTGATAGCCTTAAAACAGCCTCTGATTTTTCTTACTAATCAAATGAGATCAGAACCCAGCTATCACTGCAAGAGAAAAGCCAAATTTAATTAGCTTATCCAACAGTGTCATTTAGTAAATCAAAAGCCTTTGAAAGGTCAATGAATCTTGCCCTTATCGTCTCATTATCTTCTGTCACTAACAAGGTATCATTAACCAGCCCCACAGCAACAGTGATTTTAGTGCCTTGCAATAGTTTGCCAGGGTTATGACACCCTTCGCTACTTCAAAAATGGCAGTGTGCAAAAAAGTCCATTCTCTTCCTTCCAGTTCTGTGTTAAAACTTGAACTTGAACCACAATATTCATCAATGTTGGTACCGACACCAACCACATTAATAATTTAAGTAAAACTTTACTACTCATTTATTTATCCACTCAGTCAATATTTACTGAGCACCTATGATGTGTCAGGTAACTCATGCACTCTTTTTTCCTACTTGCTTTGGCAATGGGGATGGGCTGCATTAGAATGATACATTTAACACATGATATTTGAGTGTCTCCTTCGTGTGCTTGTGATCTACCTATTATGTAAGACTGTTGATGGGTAAGACATCAAGTCACATAGGCAAGGCCTTGCCTGCCATAGTGAATCTAATTTCTTAGCAAGGAAAAGATATGAACAATTGGAAACTTTGATGGTAGCCCTGACAGTGTTGGATTACAGTTGACTGACTAAATAAACTGTTGATGAGATGGGAATTCAGAGGGCAGCCAGCATGCTGGAGGCCAGAGACTGTGAGAGCGTTGATGGAGGAGTTGGCCCTTGGAGGGTGGGTGCAAGTGGGTGATGAGAAGAGGAAATTTCCGAGGGGATTAGTGCACGAGCAAAGGTGCAAATGCAGGAATATGTTTAGAGGATAGCAAGTTGAATCAACACTGTGAGAGCAGCAAATGCCTCAGGCGCAATAATTCCCAAACAGTCTTTGGCCACAGAGCCCTTTCTGCACAGGATGATATGATGATGATGACAGTAATGACAGCAGCAGCAGCAATAGTAGTGACATAGACAGTAACACACACAATGTTTGTCCAAGGTCACTCAGCAAGAAATGGGCAAGATGGAATGTGCACTCAAACACTATCCTGCCTCTCTGAGCAACAGAGACTTTTTCTGAAAAAAACATGCTTTCTTCATTTCCCACACAATTTCAGAGGATTCATGGACTTCACGGATTCCAACACCTTCAGATTATACGGTTTTGATCTACAGAGTAGTTGGTGAAAATGTTGGAATCACACCGACACATTACCTTGAGTGACAAAGTAAAGTGTTTGTTTCTGTAGGAAACAAGGCACAGTGAACATTCCTAAGCAGAAAATGATATGTACGTATGAGCACAGAGAGAAAGTAATAGTTGCTAACTGGTTACTGTGTTTGAGATCCCATGCCAGGCACCTTCCCACATATTGTCATTTCACACTCCCATCCTCCTGATAGCTGGGGAAACAGCAGTGTTTTATCTGTGTTTTATCTATTCCTCTTACACACACCATTTCACTTACAGGTAAGGAACCTGGTCTTCTGAGACTGTGAGTAATTTTCCTAAGGTTACTGTAGCAGGCAGAATCTCTTCCCACCCCTCCACACCCAGGTAACATGGAATCTACACATCCTTCCCTCAGCTGTTTACTGCTCGACAATGGCTCACGCCAGCCACCTTCAGTGACTGTTGTTGGACAATGGGTTGGCTGCCCAACTGGAAAGGAGAGCCAGAGGGCCTGGGAGGTCAAACTGCCCTGGACCCCCAGCTACTCCAGGCCAACACTGGTGTGGAGGTACAAGCACCCAGTCCTCTGCCCGGAGGCAGGACTCGCTCCAGACCCCCATGCAGACGGCTTACTGAACCTGAGTCTTCATCTGAAATCTCACCCTTGCTTTGGCTTTCTCCGCCTCTCCTTCCTGACTCCTGAGCAGGTCCTGATACTTTGCTTGCACTGGAAACTGTGCCTCAGGAGCTGCTCTTGGGAGCACCCACACATGGGAGGTCATGCCAGATGTACAGTTAAAAAGCTTACCAAGACTGGATTTGACCTGTGTTTACTGGCTTCCTCACAACACCTGAGCCAACGGCTACAGATTGGAGTGATGATAGCTTCCATAAAGAATTGGCATCTAGAAATTAATTACTTATATTTAGCTTCATTTTTACAAACTAATTCTATGGACTTCTGCAAGTGAGAATTTTGTTAAGGAAAAAAATTTGGAGATAAAATTATGCAGAGCATAAATTATTATACTTTATTTTTCAATATGATTTCTAATGACTGGATTTTCAAGTATCTGGGCTGCAAATATGTGGATTACACAAAGCATTACTAAAGCAGTCTGCATAAATTCCAAAAGGCTTCTAATGCTAGCCCAAAAGTGAGAACTCCCGAGTAAATTTAAATATTACGAATGAGGGCAGCTCCAAAGGAAATATGATAAGCAATTGTACCAATAATGCATAACATATTAACAGGCCCCAGTAGCGCTCTCTCGCTTGGTATGTTGTTGTAGATTCTCGAAGGTGTAAGCCACCTTGTCCTGCCTGTAAATCGTGGATTGAGAGATCCTTAGTATGCACCTTTGCCACACATGGGTAATGACTTGCGGAAACTATAAAGTTCCAATATGTCAAAGATAAATGAAACGTAGGTAGCTGCGTGTATGAGGAGTGTGGTCACTAGTGGGACCACCATAAAGAAGCAGCAGATATACAGTAAAATGCAATTCCAGCAGTATATTTTTATTGATCATGCTCTTTTCCATTGAATTTTTCTTTGAAAAAAATAACTTAAACTGAAATAAAGTTCTGTATGATACATAGGATTTGGTGAAAGCAAGCACATTGATAATAAAAATTCAATAGGTAGCTTTTCTTTCAACAAATCATGGATATGAGTTTATTTTATATATATATGCACATATATATATTTCTCTATAATACACACTGAGACAAAGACACTTGGATTTTTGAAGGATATGGTTTTCTTTTCCATAGGAAAATCTCTACTCAACATGATTTTTAAAAAGCGTTACCATTTGTGTTAGGGAAAGTTAGTTCTTTTACTAGTAGATGAGAATAAAATATATAGGATTTTAATAGCACCTTTCATATTTTTATGTGAAAATACATAAATCCTTTTAAATTATGCACTGTATTCCTCATTTGGTACCTAGATGGGATTTTTTAAATGTTTTTTATATTTGTGAAACAGGGGAATCTGCCAGAGGAAAATTCTGTGGAATGAAAAACCGAACCACGAAGCAGAGAATCCCCGCAAGTGAGTCTGGAAGAAGCGTTTGGATAAAGAGTGTTCCAGAGAAAGTGTCTTCCTTTCCACGTGAATAACATTGTTCCTTTCCACTGTAGGCCTGTGTTCTGCAAAGGGTTTATAGGACCCAATCTGAAATATCATGCCTGTGTCCAAAATACACAGGCCTTTTTTTACATAAATAATCAGATGGAGAACTCCAGTTGGGAAAAAACAGTATTCTGAAACATAAACATTAGCAATAATACGAAGAAAGCTGTAAGAAAAATAAACTGCCGTTTAGAATGTCCTTTTTTAGACAGAAGCAATGTCTTCTATTAAAACCACCTCTGACTTTTATAAAACTGCTGTCTATAATCCAATTGTTTTTCTGTGATGCATTAAACAATAGCAACTCCACCTTTAGATTTTCTGGGGTTTGTTTGATCACAATCTCTGGAAATGCACTTGTGTGAACTGCCGTCAGGTGCCTGAATGATAGGGAAAAACTGTTGGGGGATGGAGAAAAATCAGTGCATATGGGACTGAGTGACAACTTCTTAATGGAAACCTAAAAAGGGAGGTTTCTAGCCAAAAGGTTTAATTACTGCCTAATCAGGACAGGCCGAGCCATCTGTTGGCTGGGAGCTTGTCCCCACCTTCGGGGAGTGCCTGGCGATTGGTTGGCTGTGTGTAAGGGAGCCATCTCCAACTGACATCTGTCATCTGTCAAACCCCCAACTGTAATGACGAGCAGAGTTGCTACCGGCTGTCAACAGGCCATATGGAGCGATGAGTCAGCGAAGAGAAAGCAACCACATCAGACTGACTCAGGTGAACCGACTCAGCTCTCACTAGGCACATCGGCCTGGATGGGAGCCCTGGGGTTTGTTCTGCAAAAGGTGTGGGATGGGAACTCATGATTATGGGTTAGAAGCCATCGTGTCACAATCTTAACTGGAAAGTTGAATGAATGAAATAAGTTAAGAATTCAATCAATAAATGTGTGTGTGTTAGGGGGATTGATAACACATCTGCAAACATAGATCTGCTAATGTCACAGACATTAGCCCCAGGAGTGCCATCGGGAGGGTAAAGTCTTACCGAAAGCTCAGGTAAGAACACTCATGAACAAGGCTTCAGCCAAGTCTTGCTCCGTCTTGGAGAGTCTCGTACAGACAAGCAAATTGCAGAGAGAAAGTGTTTTGGCATAAATATATCTAAACTGTATTTAAATACTTGGTAAATATGCCTGTGATCATCACATCATGTTCACATGTTTACATGACTGTAGAGTCTCCCAGTAGCTTTGTACAGGTGTCATCTATGACTTTAAGATTTTATTCAAGAGGGTGTATTAGAGGGAATTACCTAACTTAAAGAGTTATCACATGGCCTTTAAACTGTGGAATGCATTTAGAGTATCTGAGATAAATTAGGACCTGATACTGAACCCAAGACAATTATCATTGCTAGAACTAGAGTCAAGAGCAAGTGGCTGGTAACATCTTTATATAGCTGAGGAATTAATTTGCAACCCTAAATTTCTTGACTCCATTTAGTTGCAGACACAAATGAATTCAGTCTGGTGGTCTTCAGTTCTGGCTACACAGTAGAACAATTAAATAAAAATCATAGGGAGTGGGACCTGGATATAAACATATTTTCAAAAACTTTATCAATCATTCAAATGTACAGCTGAGAGCCATTTCTTGTAAATTGAGTTCAACCGAATTTTGAGCCAAACTTGATGAATCCTGGAGGACATCATGAGACCCAGCCCTGTCCCAAGCAGACAGGGGACTAACACAGACTGGCTAACACAAAAGCCTGTGTGCCTGGACTGAACCCAGGAACCCTGGAGCTCAACAAGGCCCAGGCTTTTTCCAGCAATTTCCATGCATATCCATTTTATACCAGTTATTTTCTGCATGAATATCTGGTCAGCACTTCAGGTCTACCTGGCTGGACCAAAGCTCTTTTCTGAAGCCCCACCTATCTTTAGATTCCTCTGGAGTCATGATAATGCCATGTGTCCAGATGTGGCCAGCTCCCTGGAACTCCTGCCAGGCTGGTCTCCCTGGTTTCTGGCCAACAGAGGAACAGTGATGCTGCTGTCGTGCACTGAGTGCATGTGACACTGTAGCACTGCACCACCTGCTTTGCACAAATCACTTCTGACCTCATAGCAAGTCATGGGGTAAGAATTTATGTAAAAATCATTATCACTTTGAAGATGAGAAAAATGAAGCTTGAAGAGGTTAAAGAATTTGGTTGTATCATTGCAGTGCTAGATTTCATCCCAGGTCTCTCTGGCTCCAAAGCCTACATTTGCCTACTTAGGCCACTAACATTGGTCTACAGCTCCTTCCTCTTAAACTCGGATCTAATTTCTCCAAAACAGGGCTATGCTGAAAACTTGGTCCCAGCCAGCTCTGCCCACTTCCACCACTTCCCTCTTCCCACTGGACCATGACTCTGGAGTCCTGTGCATCCTAGCGGAGATACGACAGGGCCAACTCCACACGCCAGCTTCTCTTTATCACTGACCAGTCCAGCTTCCTCTGACCTTTTCACATCTTAGATTTTGCTATGCATGATTGTAAGTACACTTCACTACAGGTTGGTCTATGTTTAAATGCTTTATGTTTAATCCATAAAATAAAAAGAGCCTAATACACAGATTGCCTTTGAAGCAAAACTTTTTCTTATTAAATCTAAATGATTTTTATTAAAAAGATTGAAGTTTATTTTCCTTAAAATAAAAGGAAAATAATCTTGGATTAAATATTAATAATAATATTCATTTAATTTACTCATAAGTAATGAAATTCTAAATGTAATGGAAATATGGAAATTTGACTTTTTTTTTAAAAGAGACAGGGTCTTGCTATATTGCCCAGGCTGGTCTCAAACTACTGAGTTCAAGGGATCCTCCTGCCTTAGCCTCCCAAGTAGCTGGGACTACAGGGACATGCAACTGCACCCAGATGATTTGATTTTTTATTTTAAAAAGTGGAAGAAATAAATAGCACAGTGGGCTTAGAAACCACTTCATCTCTACCTTAAGTTCTTGGCTGTCTCTGGAGTTGGCTTATAATACCTTAAATGAAAGCACTAAAGATAATTATTTGTACTTTCAATACATTTATGCTTTTGTTTTAAAAATGATACATACTTGTGCTATAAAACTTAGAAGCAAAGAGTAATTATGAGAAAATTGTTAATATTTTAATTAAAGTATTACATTTGATTTTACTCACATTCATTGGAAAAAAGAAACAAAATTGAAGAGCTTGCTGAACTTTAAATAAAAGTTTCTTCATTGGAAAAAAGAAACAAAATTGAAGAGCTTGCTAAACTTTAAATAAAAGTTTCCTCATAACAATATCTATAAATTCTTAAAGAGCTTCATAAAGTTAAAATTTTTCAAAAACTTTAGAAGGTGGGTCATTATATAAAAGTGATAAATCACTTTCTAGAAAAGAAAATGATAGTAAAGTAATTATAGCTTGTAGCCATCATAAATCCAAAGTGATTATACCTGAATTGAGACTATCAGTCAGCTTTCTCTTTTCCTATGAATTACCTAAATAATGTTTGTTTGACTTTGTTATTTCAAAAGGCACCGCTCTTTAAATTCCATGAATTGCTAAAAAATTATGTCAAAATTTTATTTGGGGACCATGATTTATTTTCATCATCTTCTTTTTTTTAACCTCACTTTATAATTGCTTCTCTTTTTTCTTGACAGAAAGAATAATCACTCACTTGGTGTGACGCTATCTATTTTCTTCTTGACACTTTCATGTAACCCTTGGACTTCATGTTCTAATTTGGAATGATGATTTCTATGCCAGTAGTAAGGGAGTTAGTTTGAGATTTATTTTTTCTTTCTAGTCATAAGTTAGTTCCATCTTTCTTGAACCCAATATCGTCTTCTTTCTCAGATTTCTTTTTGCATTTGTTTCTTAGAATTATTTTTTAATAGTGTTTATAATTTTTAAAAAGGCATATGACCAAATAAACTTTTGGAGACTCTATGTTGGAATCGTCTTAATTTTGCCCTCGTGCTAGAAAGCTAAGGTGATTTTCCTGCTCACTTCTGTTTCTCTCTTCTTCTCAAACATTAGATTTAACACGAGAAGTCTCGTGTTTGTTTAATACTTGCTCCTATTTATTAAAAGAAATTTTAGAATTTTTCTTTATCTGTGGATTTCTGAAGTGTTCACCAGTTTATATCAATTTTGGATTTTTTTCCCCTACCTTTTCAAAATTTCCTCAAAGTTTCAGTTTACTAATAATATCCTTCCTTTTCATTGTCAGTGCCATCTTTGTTATTCTTTTTATTAAGTAGTATAGTCAGTGCTGTGTCTTAAACTAGCATTCTAGCTCTTTTATTTGGCACTAACTGCCCAAGGAAATATAAATATTGGTGGGGAGAAAAAAAACTCTTGCTATCCACAAGAAAATGGCACATATAAACAAATAATTGCAACACAAGGCTTTTTGGACACTTATTTTAAGAGCCTTGTATTGAAATTTTCAAGTGGTAGGAGGTCTGAATTTTAAAAGTTCTTTCCCAAATATAATAATCAATAAGAGATGCAAAAGGAAGTAGCATTTGAGTAGAATGTCTAGAAATTAAAATGGTAGAAAGGAACCCAATCTGGACGGCCATGAATGGAGGTGTCGTTAAGAAGAGGGGGAAGACCAGACTGCAAAAGAGTAGGACAGGGGCTTTGTTGGGGTCTTAGCAATTGCAATTTGCAAGATACAGATTGGGCTAGAAGTCAAATGTGTTCTGAAGAGAGGATGGGAAGAATGGATTTTTAAGTGGAAATAAGGGTGATTTCACAAGTTATGTTGGCAGAATTGTCATTGGTGGAGGCGGGCTGGGTTAGTACCTGCGTCCATAGTTCTTTGTCGCTGTTCAGGAGCTGCAATGCTGAGGAACTTCAGCTGCTTTCTAGGATGTTGTGGTCATGATGTTTGGCCCCATTCAAAGATTCAAAGCAAGTTTTTATTTTGCAAGGTTGCAGGTCATGCAGGCAGTCAGTCCTTCTTAGAATGGCTTCCTGACTCCATTTCAGAGCTCTAAAAGGAACCAAAGTGATGGCATTTTGCATATCAGATTTCAAAGAGGAAAAGAAAGAGATAGGTGGAAAGAATGTGTAAGTGAGGAACAGTAGGTGGGGAACCCGTGGCCTCAAGGCCACATGTGGCCCTCCAGGTCCCCAAGTGTGACCCCTCAACTGAATGCAAACTTCACAGAATAAAGGATTTGTTCTGAGAAATTTGGACTCAGTCAAAAGGCCACACTCAAGGACCAAGAAGGCCACATGTGGCCCCAAGGCAACAGGTTCTCCACCCCTGCAAGATATACAAAGTGGGAAGAGAGTTTCATTTACTTACTAAACACCTGAACACGGATAATGAAGCAGTCAAGAAGCTGAGCGGCATAGACAGGTCAGGGTGGACACAGGCACGCTCTCTGAGCAGAAAGCCTTTGGGAGAAACCAGTCTGCAAACCATGGTGTAATTACCCTGATTCAGTGTACTTTAATAGGTATGTACATGTTTACAAGGCAACACACATCTGCATGTGGGTATATATTATATGTATACACATACACATATGTTACATATAACACAATGTAAAAGTACTAAAGGAGTGATTTTCTCCGCAGGTGGTTAGGAGCTGGGTCTCAGCTGTGCAGTGTCATCCTTGAATACTATAAAGATGTTGAACCTGAATCAGTAGGAAACTGGATGCCATTAAAAATTGAAAAGCCACCAAGTGAATGAAGAGCTCTTATAAAAGTCCATTTGAGAAATGTAAGAGTGCATGAAGAAGATAGCAAGGGACAAATGCAAAAGTTAGGTCAGCAGAAGTGTAAGCATAAAGTGGCACCCAAGAGTAAGGTAGCACGGAGTCCAGGAGGACACAGGAGTGAGTGTGGTCAACCAAAAAACTTCTAAGACTTTTAATCTTTGAAAGTGGAGGACAATGATAGCACTCTAAGAAGCAGAAAACTCAAAATATGTCATGGTGGAACAGAAAGCACAAAAGCTTCGCACTTGGCAGACCTAATATCAAGTTACGTTTCTTCCCCCAACTGTTATGGAAACTTTAAGTCTGTACAGTTCTCTGGGCCTCATTTTCTTCATCTATAAAATGGATTTGCAATAGATTTTTTTTTAATTTCAATTAAAATTCTGTAATTTCTTCTTGGTTTACACATTAGTCTTGGTGTCATTTCTTCAGTATCTTTATCTCATGTATTTATAAGCAACACATAAATTCTACTTTACATGGGCAGTGATACTGATCTCCTGCACATGCACTTTACCTTAGAAAGGGTCATTTCTTAAAGGTCCCTTGGACTCCCCTTCAAATTCCAGAGTAGAAGATCAAATAGAAGAATTTTAATGTGGATTTCAGTTTTATATATAAATCATCTTGTCGTTTTGGCACTACAGCTGAGTTTTCTCATATTAGCTGGAAAAGATTATGAATAAATTTGCAGCGTGCTGCACAGGGGATTATGTGTACATGAAATCATTCTTATTGGCAATTGCTTTTACAATTCACTGCACAGAAAATTTTACATGAGGGCACCGAAACTCATTTCTCACACTAGGGTGAAAACTGAGCCACAAACACAGATGTTGAAGAATCTCTGCTGTTCTGATCAATCTACCTTCTTCGCAAAGCTGTTGGGTTAACCTAGTTCAACACCATGAGGGTGCATCTCTGTTGGCCATAATCTTCCAGTGGTTTCCCTTAGCTCTCATACAAGCTATGATCTTTCAGTCTGGTGATCAAGGTCTGCCACACTCTGACTGTAATTCATTCCAGAGCCTTATTCTAATTTAGAAAGATCTTGTGCAGGAATGATGAGCATGTGATGCCTGTTGATCTCTGTCCCACGCCCACGGCAGGCACAATCACTTGAGTGTGGCATTATTTCTTGATGAGAAGTGAAACATCTTCTCAGTATCATGTTCCAGGAAGCCGTTAGCAATTGATCAGAGTGGGCATGCAAGTTTAAATATAGCTGCATTTTTTGATATCTTCTTTCCCCCTTAACTTCCGTCTCTAACTCAGCTTTAACCCAGGCTCAGAGGTCAATGTTCCCAGTAAGGATGAAAGTTTACGAAACTTCAGATTAGTATTTTAAGAACTCAGAAACAAGCCAGTCTCTTTATTGGTGCCCTTATAGTTTATATTTTAGTTCTATTCACTGGGCTTTTGACTTGTTCTTTGAGATCTTTCATATATTGTGTCAGATCTGAGGTCACATCTTGGTTACTTGTTAAGGATGCATCATTTTTTTGAGATTTAGCTGTTGCCTTACTCTTACTAGTTTCTCCACGTGGCCAGAGTCCTGCCCCTTGAGGCCAGCTGCATGCATATCCTCCTATTTCCGGGAAACTGGAGCACTCTACTTCTGCTGGGTCGCATATTTTGGCCTACCGTGGACCTGGGTATTGCCGGATACCAGGTTTCCTGACACTTCACCACCAAGTTCAAGTCTTTTATTCAAAACTGAATAATAATTAACATTTGTATAGCATTTCTCAGTTGACAAAAATCTCTTCTCCTCCCGTACCTTGTATCACACTGTGCTTCACTGCGCCCATTCAGTACCATTCTACACGAACCTTCATCTTAGTCAAAGGGATCTCTGAGTACGTTTGATGACTTTTAACCTCCTCCAAAAATTTTCTCAGAACATGTTTACAATCCTGACTATTCTCTCAAGCCCCCACAAATGCTTACCTCCCTTATTCAGCCAGAGCCACTTAAACCCTCTCGCCTTCTTTGTAATTTACTTCTTAGAGCCAGTGCCACCATTAGCTTTAGCATTTAATAATTCTTGGTACTTTGTCTCACAAAATCATAAGAACCCAGGTTTTGGAGGGAGACTGAAGGCTAAGCAAGTACTTCAAATATCAACCTGGTATAATGCGTGCGCTTCCTCCATAAGTCCCCACCAAGCATATATCCATCCCGTACATGCACATGGCAGTGACGAGAAACTCACTACCTCTTCCATCTTTGTAAATATCTAACTATCTAAATAACCTCCTTCTTGGTTACCTTCAATTTACTCTCTTGTAGCTTACATCCATCTTACTAACTTTACCTGTGGTAGAAACATGACTATATTGTCTGATGGTAGTTGTGCATGTTCCCTAGTCTCTGCACTTAACACCTTGAGACTTTAGTCATTTCAAGTATCATATAGTTTCAAGTTGACTCATCATTCTTGGCCTTCTTCATATTACTTTTTTATCCTCAGGTAGACTCACTGGACACAGACTCTATTCTTCTCTGTGTTCCTCCACAGTGATTATCCTCCTTGCTTGCAACAAAGAAGATACATATTGTAGAGTTGTTGATTAAAACTGACTTCTTAATGAAGATTCATAAATTGTAAGCCAGTATCAATAGTATCAATATGTGTGTGTGCTTATGCACATGTTCTATAGGAAAATTATTTAAATGAGACTAATTTTGGTTCCACTTGAATACCCTGAACTCAATGGGTTAAGACCTTTGAAAAATATTGGTGCATTTAATTGATACATAAAAATAGGCAAAATGGTAAATTTATCATCACCCACTTACTCTACAGTGAAAAGTGTAACTTATAAACTTAAATAAATAAGTGGCCTTATAGACATAGGGTATCTTTAAAAAGCTTGAATTATAATGTACGAATTGGATTAGATATGGAAAAGTTCAAGTAAATATATTGGTAAAAAGACAACTTGATGTGTAAGATGAATTCATTCTTAGCAAATATCTAATTGAAAAGCTAGTGTGTAGGGAATTCTAAAACTAAATAGGCATTCTGCATTTGAGAAGGATGCGTGTCAGCAATATTAAATAAAATAATATTTTTAAAAATAGTAAGTTAATATATTATTTAAAAATTCCTGAATAGGGGTTATAAGAAAACTATTTTATAGTTATCTAAATGTATTCACTTTGAATTATAGAATGGTGTGAAGCAAACCTAAAAATCATTATATATACGAGGGTAAATTACAAAATTTCACGTATAGCACCTAATTCTGAAATGCAAAAGTGCATTTGGTTTCTTTAAAAAGGTATCAAGGAACTAATTAACATCAACAATTCATTGTGCTTCCAAATTTCAAACAAACCAGAAACAAACCTTTGCACATTAAGTTTTTGTGTATTATTGGAATTAACCTGAATGGATTGTTTTACATTAAGATTCTAATTCTAATGCTTACACAATCACTAAGAAAATAACTTAAAAAATCATAGTAAAAGAAATGAAAAGGAAATTAAAATTGTCCGCTAGAAAATATGTATTTAACACAAAAGAAGGCAGTGATGGAGAAATAAAGGAACAAAAAAGACAAGGCATATAGAGAAAAAGTAATGAAAGAGTAGAGGTAAATTTTGCCTTATCAGCAATTACACTAAAAGTAAATGTATTAAACACTTCAATCAAAATATAGAGATTGGCATAATGGATTTAAAATAATGATCAAACACTATGTTGTCTAAAAGAGACTCATTTTAGATTTAAACAAACAATAGATTTAAAGTAAAATGGTTGAAAAAGGTGTACCATTCTAGTGGTAACCAAAATAAGACTATGATAGCTATTTCCAACAAAACAGACTTTAAGACCAAAATTATTCCTGGAGACAAAGAAGAACACTTTATAATGATAAAGGTGTCAATCCTTCATGAAGCTGTAACAATTTATAAACATATGGGTACCTAACAGCAGAGACTCAAACCACATGAAGGAAAAGCTGTCAGAATTAAAAGGAGAAATAGGCAATTAAGTAATAATATTTGAAGACTTCAATACCCCACTGTCAATAATGGATAGGACAACTAGTCAAAAGTTCAAAAAGGAAATAAAAGACTTGAACAACCCTATAAACCAACTAGACTGAGCAGGCATCTATAAAACATTCCACCCAACAACGGCAGAATACAGATTCTTCTCTGGTGCACACAGACATCTCCAGGAGAGACTATATGTTAGGCCATAAAATAAATCTTAAAAAATTTTACAAGATTGAAATCATA